>NC_053160.1:143961340-144311340 GCF_016835505.1 Polypterus senegalus
GTGTATTATTATTTATTTAGATGATGTCTTTATCTTTATCTGCCATCCGTAAATAAACTGCTCCACAAGTAGCTCAAGTGACGTCCTCTGAATCACACATATAGAGGCTGCAATTGAATTGGCAACCCAATGCCCTTAACCACTACACCATACTGGCTGTGTGAAGAACAAAAGAAAACCTGGAGAAAAATCCACACAAGCACAGGGAGAATGCATAAATTGCACACCGCCAGTGGTCAGAATGTGAAGAGGACATAAGACAAGAATGTTTCTTATTACATGAGGCCTCGAACAACTATATATCAGGAGATGAGATGGTAAGTATGGATAACTTCAGATACAGTATGCTTACAACTCTGCCATTGATGGTCTAAGCAAATATATCAAGCTAGACAACAACAAGTCACCAGGCTAGTGAAGGATCATGATAGCGACAAAACAAAATACTCTCTCCAAAATAAATACATTTGCAAGAAAAGTTCACAACAGTTCAGAACATAATCAACTCAAGTCCAGCATTTGGGAAGAAAAAAATCAGAACTCTTTGACATAAAACTACTACATAGACAATTCCTATTGACAGACTATCGTTTGATAAAGAAATGTCCACATAGCTCCTATCTTAAAGGAGAAACAGAGGGCTTAATATTAGCAGCCAGGGACAAGGCAGTCAGCACCCAAAAGAAAGGGTGTGCAACAAGGCAGAACACATAAGCCATATTGTTGGAGGCTGTATAACACTACTGCTATCTCACTCTGTCAAATGACACAATAAATTACAGAACCACATGTACTGGATAAGGTGCAAGTCTCTAGGGGTATACGTGCATTACAAGTACTATGAACATGTACTGTGCCTGAAAATGACTTCAACATCAACAACACTTTGTGGAACATGCCAATAGCCACAGATAAGACAATCTTAGACAAACCACCTTGGCCTAACATGAAAGGCAAAAACCTGCCTACTGATAGACATCCATCCATTATCCAACCCACTATATCCTAACTACAGGGTCACAGGGGTCTGCTGGAGCCAATCCCAGTGCACAAGGCAGGAAACAAACCCGGGGCAGGGCCAGCCCACCACAGGGTACACACACACCAGGGACAATTTAGAATCGGCAATACACCTAACCTGCATGTCTTTGGACTGTGGGAGGAAACCAGAGAACCTGGAGGAAACCCACGCAGACCACAGCGAACCCGGGTCTCCTAACTGCGAGACAGCAGCGCTACCACTGCTCTACCATGTCACCACTGATAGACATAGCCATCCTAATTTATTTACATAGTATGCATGGTGAAATGGAGAAACTCTGAAACTAAAAGGACCTGGCTGGAAACTGAGATTAGCATGATGTGGAATGTTAAAACAGGAGTAGTGTCGGTCATAATCAGAGCATTGGGAATAGTCAGAAGAAATGTAATCAAAACCTTCAGTTGCTCCTGGGCCATCCATCACTCTGTGAGATGCAGAAAACTCCACTAATGGGTGCAGCACATATCCTATGAAAGGATGTTTTGATCCGTTGATGAAATCTGTATTTACTAATTACAGCCATCAAAAAACAGACAAAATCAAGAGGAGGATAAACCCGGCTTGCTATCAACAGTTCTCCAATTATAAGCTATGGCTTGTGACACGTTTCACTTATTCCTACATTCATTTTAAAGTAGACGGACACTGTACAATTCAAGCTGTCCACAAGAGGCATGTGTCTGCTGCTCTAAAATCTATTAAAAAACAAATTAAAAAAGTTATTTGAACAGAATGGAACTAAAAAAAATTCCATTCATAAAAGTATGTTGCTGGTTTTCTTTTTATGTATTGCTATTCATTTCTACATGAAAAGGACACTAAAAGGCATTATTAAATTGATTGCAATTTTTTCACTTCTTCACACAATTAAACACCCACCTTAATGCAGCCTCAATGTGCATTCAGAGAAAGAGTAAAACAAAAGGAAAGTTTTCATCCACCCATCTATCTATTTTTTGAACAAATGCGGAGACTCCCTGCGTGGAGTTTGCATGTTCTCCCCGTGTCTGCGTGGGTTTCCTCAGGGTGCTCCAGTTTCCTCCCACAGTCCAAAGACATGCAGGTTAGGTGCATTGGATTTCCTAAATTGTCCCTAGTGTGTGCTTGGTGTGTGTGTGTGTATGTGTGCCCTGCAGTGAGCTGGCGAGTTTGTTTCCTGCCTTGTGCCCTGTGTTGGCTAGGATTGGCTCCAGCAGACCCCCATGACCCTGTAGTTAGGATATAGCGGATTGGATAATAGATGAATGATTTCACAGAGAACAGAGTTTCTTCTTTCAGTGGGAACCAACCCTGAATGGGATGCCAATTCATAAAGGAGTATGGTCACACACCACCAACCCAGATCAACGCAGAATAGTCAAATAATCTAGTAAAAATGACTTTGGGAGAAGATCAGAGTAACCACAAGATAACAAGAACAAAACACTGACCTGACTGGCAACTAAACCATCTAAGGTTATGAGGCAGCTGACGTACCACTGTGCCACTTACAATAAGCATTCTGAAAACCACCGAGTCGACTTCAGCTCAATCACAGAAACATCAATGCAAGACAGGAGTCAAACCTTGATGTGCAGTGCCCACTCCAGCTCATACTCACCCACACAAAGACCCAGTAAACAGTTAACAATCAACCCAATACACACATCTTTGAGATGTGGGAGGTGAAAACAATTGTCCAAGAAATATTCAAAGACATGGGGAGAAAGAGCCAACACCACACACAACATGAGTAACCACCGGCAGTCAAACTCAGTGGCATAGGATTCAAACCCTGGCTATCACCCATTTAGATTTTCAGTGGAATCTTTGTGCGATTGACAAAAATGTGAATCTGAACTGACAAAACCTCAATTGAATCAGAAACCGAGCTTCCGAGGGGTTTCTGGATAGTGACCACAGGTGGAATACCCACTGAAACTGCACTTCTGCCAGCATTTCAACAAATTAGACATAATTATTTTTATTCATACCTAAAGGAAAGATTAAACACCTGAGAGCAGCATAACACAGTATTTCAATGTATGACTATTGTTTTATATTATAAACATGCACAGGAATTTTCCCACAGAGCAACTTCTTTTGTTTCCAGGAAATTACATTTGTGCATTTGGCAGACAAATGCTGGTGGGGATCTCCAAAGTATAATGTATCTGCAGCGTTATTTAAATGCCACCCTTTGTTATAATGGTCTGCTTGAAAATGATAAATTACAGTAAGTTCGTTTCAAGTAGTGGTACCGTTGGTTTTCCAAATCAGTACCAGTAAGGTTGTTTCTCTTTAAGTTTTAAAACTCAGTCTCTCAAAAATTCATTTTACAAATGAAAGAACACGTTTCTTTTTACTGCCTTAAAAATACATTAGTAATCTTTGTTTCTGCTTGCTGCAAGAAATAAAGTTTTATAAGGTTAACCATCAGCAAAGTAGTCCTACATAGTTTTGTAATGTTACAGTTAGCCATACCATTCACAATTCAGGCAAAAGCAGTGATCAGATCAATTTTTATTATTATTATCATTATTATTACTCTTATAATTATTATTACTATTATTAGCATTTCACACTGAACATGAAATATGATACATACTGTCAGGTGCAATCCTGGCCAGACTCCGAGAATCTGTGTTCACTGGCACTGCAGTCAAAGCTCGACATGAACGTTTTATAGATGTGAGAGGGAAAGCCTTTCCTCTCCCTCACATACTCTCTCACACAATCTGCAGAGTGGAATACTCCAATGAGTCAAAGTTTGGCAGCACCAGCCGTGCGCCACTGCAACATTAAACAGAGGTGGGAGGAGTGAGTGAAATTATACCTCCCAGTGAATACACACAATCTAGGGAGACATGAGCAAGACAATCACAAGGCAAGATTTCCCCGGAGGTGATCATGCTAGAGAGACTCCGCTTTCTTTCTCTGTGTGCTGACTGGAATACAACAAAAGCTAGATTACTCATTATTTTTTTTTTAACAGAAGCTTTTGAGTCCCATATTACTTTATAGATGCTTGAAGCCACAGGATAACGTATTTCTTCTAGATTTCATGTTCAAACCAAACAGCACACATGGCAAAGGATTGAAATGGGTAGTGGGCACATACTATGCTGTAATATAAAAGAGAAATGCATTCTGTATAATGTATGTCACAATATGCAATTTTTTAATGTACTGATTATATATCCCTAAGCTTTTTAATGGTAACTCAGTTCTGAACTTTAAAAAAAAATAATGACATAAAGTAACCATTATATTTGTGTATCTTATCCTATAATATTTGTGTGATTTTATTCCATTCTAACCCAGAAAAGTATCTGAAATAAAAAAAAAACTGATAAAAGGTCACCAGCTGTTCTCTGACTAATCATTCTCATTTAACATCATTCCAGCAGACCTTGGTTTTAGAATCCACTGCCTTTAAACATTTAAATAATGAATTTCGGCAGTCTGGATGACATGATTATGTAAAACAAACACGACAACCACTCAGCAGTAAAAGTTTCAAATTAGAAGAATGTAATACATTTCTGTGAAACGAGACAGAAAGAAAAAGTAAGTCACAGCTGTAAAAATAACAAAATGAGATGCTTTAATCTTGCATTATTTGACCGGATTTATGAATATTACCTTTTCACTACATAATTACAGCTTATAATTATACATTAGGATGGCACTGTGGTGCTGTGGCTAGTGCTGCTACCCTACAGATAACACATCCTGCTTTGATTCCCATGACAGACAGTTATCTCTGGTGACTCCACACATTCATTCAGTCTGTGTGGTTGTTTCTATTTTTCTCCCACATGCAAAAGATGTATGCGTGAAGTTAAATGGTGATTGTAAATTATTCTTGTTGCTGTGTGAGTGAGCGAGCCCAGTTCTGGGATGGTACATTGTCCAGAGTTGGTTAATGCCATGTCCCCAATGCTTTAATGGGAGGCTCTGGCCTCCCATTACCATGTTTAAGATTAAGCAAGTTTGATAATGCTATTTTACGTAATTATTAATCTTTATCTGGTTCAAAATTTAACTGAAATAATTTTGAGGTCTGGTTGCTGTGAATTAAGTTTAGGAAATTTTACAGTTTTGGCAGTTGCTAACTCATTTTATCACTGAGGTAGTGAGACACTTCAGCTCTATCTTGAAAGATTTTCTGCTTTAAACGCTGCCCTTTTATTGTATTTTCAGATAGCCATGAGCATGTTGTTTTATAGCAATGGCATGTTTCTTGATGCGTAAGTAACTCTAGACTAGATAAGTTAGACTAAATCAGTTATAGAATTTTCAAACTTTTGCTCAGCTTTTTTTTTTTTTTTTGACTGGTATTCGTGTTTGTTTTTTTGAGATCAGATTTTTATTAAAGAAACCACAACCAAAAAATTAAAAAGTAACACACTGTGTTATGGTGTATAGAATCTACAAATTATTCTCTATATTTTTATTATTATATTTTGCTCAATCCCAACAAGATGAATTCAGATGTAGGAGGCATTATAATAAAAAGGCATATCCTCTTCCCTTACACCTAGGGAATCCCGGACATTTTTCATTCCCGGGAATGCGGGAATGAAACTGCTGTAATTCCTGGGAAACCGGGAACGGCCAAGCTCACATATATAGTGTGTAAAAGTGTAAAAATCGATCAAGAAATAACAGTTATTTTTGAAAATAATTAAGTGGCACAGTTTTTTGGCCCACGGTGTAGTGTGTTGCCGATTAATTCAGTCAACAACAGACCAGCAGCAGTCAGTCTTGCGGCTCCCACTAAGACTGAGCAGAGTGGACTGGGAGAAGTCTGCACTCTGCAGCTCAAGAATGCCGGGATGGGGCAGACTTCATTGATGTCTATCAGACAACAGTTTTGAACAGAAACTTGAAATTGCAATGCGTCAGTCTGTTGCATCCGCATTATCTGTGCCAAGAAACTTGCCATCACAGAATGATGACAAGAAACTGGATGCATCAGTAAAAGCTGAAAAGGTGGTGTTTCAGAGCAACAGCAAGCGCAGGCGTTGTTTAGAACAAGTGTATCAGTATCTGATAACTGTGTCGCTTACTTCAGTGGAGGCAGAGCGTGCTTTCTCAGCAGCTGGTGTACTCTGCACGAAGGTGCGCTCTCGCCTGGGTGACCATACGTTGGACACGTTGTGCTTTCTACGCTCTTATTACCGCAACTAACTAGATACATGTACTTATATAACAGCATGAACTGCTTATAGATAAGGTCAGTCTTTTATTGGTGTCAACATATTGCAGTAGTTTTATTAAAAATAAGTGTCGGTCGTTCTGAAACCGTTCACATGTGACATGCCCGTGCACTGTGTCATCACTGGGAGCCCGGGATTCCCAAGAATGACATGTGGGATTCCCGAATTCCCAGGAGTGGATAAACCCGTCCGGCAATGGATTCCCTACTTACACCTCACTTTTATAACAGTTGTTCACAGCATAGTGCTAAATTGATATTACAGCCTGGGAAAGGTGACTGAGCCATGCCTCAGGCTATCGATTACTTTATGGATGGACATCTGGGACAACAATTTGGTTTACAGCCTGGGAAAGGAGGGCATGAGGCAATATCAAAAAACTTTATTAACTGGGAAAAGATATTTGACAGCTAGCCAATCAGGTGCATGCAACTATCATGTGTTGTGAAACCACCTCATGAAACTTTATAATAAATATGCCTCATTTTGAAAGCAACGTCAGAAGAAGATGAAGAAGAAGAGGAATGGATGAAGACGACACTGGTCGTCAGAAAAGCATCATGAACATCGATTGCTAAATCAAACGCCGCCCTGGGACATTCATCCTTGTCATCTGTAACTTTTGCGTAAGCTTCTTCTAAAGACTATATATATCTAGACTTTACTATCAGTATCTATTTTCTATCATTCTTTGTTCCAGTGGTATTATTATTATTCTTGTAATAAATATCATGCTGCTTTAAACTTTCTGTGCTTTGTCTTAATGTCTATAGTGTGATTGAAATAATAAGTTAGATTTCTTGTAAATCTAGTGCAGCCGAAGATTTGCTATTACCTCTGTGCTGCAAGTTAGAGCTCCACTCAATAGTAGGGAACAGTACGTAAAGAAGGTATTCTTGGCTGATAAAGGGCCTATAGTCAAGAGTGCTGAGTCTTTGTATGTTTAAATGCATTGTTGTAGACCAAAAGTAATATTTAGGTCTGAGATATCATTAAAACATCGTATGTTGTTCGTGCCGATAATAAGTAAGTCTCTTGAAGTGCAGAGTGACAGGCTGTGTTATTCCTAAAGCACCTGTGTGGTTTAAAGTGCTAAAGGTTAATCAGCGTGTGTGTGTCATTCATGGGGCACTGTTGTGGTTAGGGTCTGTGTGTATGCGTATAGCTATGTATGTGTGTGTTCATCTTAAACTGCAACAGTAGACCAACCCGATAACAAACTTGACAAGTACACTTACGCTTGAGAAAACAGGTAAAGGGTAAGTAGAGGGAAAGACTACGATAATATACACTGTAATAGCTTTCTAGAAAAAGTCTAAAAAATGACAATTCCATTTTAACAACACCCACTCCCCTAAACCCAACCTTGTGAGACTTCAAAATAGAAAAGAATTGGAATCTTGGAACTTGACCAAAAGAGGCTAGGGAGCAGCCTACAACCATAATGTAAAAAAAAAAAAGAATAAAGAAAAAGAAAATAAACAAAATATTAAACTACGCGGCTTTATAAATACACTGAAACTAACCACATATTGTTTATAAGTGTAATGCATCTGATTGTAATTAACCTGTAACAATATAATGGTCCAAGGAATAGCCATAGTATTCCAAATACCATAACTAGCGTTGTTACTCTCACTGCACCTTTTTTTCCGCTTTTAGCTGCTCCCGTTAGGGTTTGCCACATCGGATCATCTTTTTCCGTAAAATTCTCACTGCACCACTCGGAGTATTTATATCACTGTATCTGAGTGGGAAATCACAGCAGCAGCTGATCGGAAAGAGAATTATCAGTATACAGCATCAAGCACACGTTACCTCAGCCACGGCAAAACGTTTCAAAGCCTTTCCTGTATGGACCTCGCGGTTCAGAAACAGTTTCATCCCAAGAACTTTAAATGTACTCAATCAATTGCTCCTTGTAGAACTGTTTGTACTTATAAGTACAATCACCTCACTGTAAACTTGCACTACAGTTATAATATTGCACAAAACTTTAACTTCATTTAAATAATCTGTATTGTTAATAATTAAACATGTGAGGATGCGGTGCCGCAGTGCTAGCAAGTTCACACATTGTTTCTGCCTTGCACTGTATATTTGCTGAGGCTGGCACGACACTGGAAGGATAGAATAATTAAACACGTACTATGAAGAATCGTCGTTGTAAGCTTAGAGATGGTTTAACATCTATTACAGAGCTGATTGCGTGGCGATTGGGTATTTGGGGAAAGAAAAGTAAGGACAGGAATTTGAGGTTAGTATGTTTGAAAGAGACAATACTACAATAAATTATTTCATCGAAGGTCACAGCAGCATCTTGTGTGAGACATGAACAATCACTGCGCCATCGTGTTCTCATGTTTAATAACATGCTTTCATTCCAATCATCATGAAAATGATATCAAGTTGTGGCGAGTTGCTGGGGCTACGACCCGGCCAGGATGCCTGGAAGGACTGGAAGGTGGCATGTACGTCCTCCGGGCCACGAGGGGGCAACCACCCTGGAACAGAGGAGGACCACAGGAGAGGAATAAGGAGGCTTATGCTTATTGGAACCTGTGGCCACTGCCAGGGGGCGCCCCAAGTCTCAGAGGGCCCGGAATTGATTTACTTCCACCACACCCGGGAAGATGGAGGAGAATCCCTCCAGGGACGCCCGGAGTGCTTCCAAGTGCTCTTCTGCCACACCAGGAAGTGACGTCAAAGGAAGCACCTGGAGCACATCCGGGTGAAAATAAAAGGGGCCACATTCCTACAGTCTGGGAGCTAGAGTCGGGAGTGGGAGCAGGACAAGGCTCCCACGGAGAGACAGAGGAAAGGTGGTCCAAGAGACAGAGTGAGAAAGGCGGGACTGAGTTGTGTGAATTATGGAGGAGAAAATAAAAGACCTTTTCATAAAGATGCGGTGTCTGTCTGATGGTGTCCGGGCATGTCTCACAAAGTATACATCACAGTATTTTAATTATTCAGAGAGCTGTAATATCACGAATGTAATTGATTCTGTGTCCTGTCGGAGAAAGAGAAAGAATGGAAGCACGTAGTGATTCACACACATTGAGCACATTGAAGATCAAGTACAAAACAAAGCATTTAACTTGCTACTTTAGTTACGATGGGATTTGAGAAACTAGTAAATTAAATGATTTTAAGATGAAGTTTATGATGTTCTACTTTAACGACAAAATAAACTACATGACTGAAGTGGAAATTTCAAGATTAAAGTTGACATTTCGTGCTTTTTTCCCACTGTGTGCCTATTTTTTTTTTTGTCTGTGCCCTAATAAGCTCAGACGGTGGGCTACGACTCCCTTTTCATGGCGACTTTGATATCTGACAACTTCTTTTTTATTTTGGCATTGTGCGACTTTGTGAACTTGAACTTTCGAGTTTCTCAGACACGCTATGTCACTCGATCAACTTCCTTTTGTTGATTATACCACTATTTAAACCAACAAATAGTACGTTTTTCCTTGCCCCCACTTGGTATTTGCTGAAATTCTTATACTTTCCCTCTTGTTTTTCCCATTGTCTTTTCACAGAAGGCTGAGCTTAAGCTTTATATTGATTTGCATATCCAAAGAGGAGTAATTCTAGGAAGAGTTGGGGCGGGACAGCAGGCGCATGCACGTGCATTACTTTTCATGCTGATCGGGATTTATGTTGTGGAAGAACGTGAAAGTTGGCGAACGCACAGATTCCTGCATCTGGATTTTTCTGTGCGTAAGCACATTTCGGCTTTTGTGCTTAAGTCATGTTATAGTTCGAATTCTAAGCACAGCGTTATGCTTGAGGCCCTAGGATGATAAATGTGGTCAAATCAGGAACCTGAGGTCAAAGTCAGGAGGACAAATGAACTAGCACCAAAACAAAACCACTAAGCAAACAGTAAAGTTTAAGACTAAACAAAATTTCAATAACCAAGAGGTCAGAAACATTACTTTTGAAAAAGATTTTTCAGTGTCCAAATACTAGGGTTAATGTAATGTTTGTGATGCCTCTTTAAATACTGTCGCATGCACAACATATCAGCATGCAATTACCCCGGACACATCCCCAACAACCAACAATAACAAGCTTCATAAAACAGCAGTGTCCAGAAGAAAACAAAATGATGTTCCAGTGGAAAAAAACTATATTTGATGAAAACAAGAAAGTCTATTACCAACACGTTCTAAAAAAAGGAGAACAATATTTCCTAATTCTCTATGTTTAAAAACCCCAAAAAATGTCTTTTGAAACTGTCAGAGAAACTTATCAGAAGAGAAATACATTTTTAAAATTTCCACATCATGACAAAAATTGTAAAATCAATATTTCTGTTATGAGCTAGGAGTCCCAAAATATATTATCCCAAAAACACTTCCAAAAAATGCCCACTAAAGAAGAATATCACAATCAAACCCCGGCTAGTAATAAGTGCAAACTCAGAGTCTTTATAAATAAAAAATTTGGACGTGAGCATTAGTAGGCTTTGCACCCTAGGAACCGAGTTACCCAAACTACTCTATAACATATCTATATTAATTTGCAGCTCTGATGCTGATTTTTCTGATCATAAAATAGATCATTTCGATAACAATTGACAAGGAGAATACATAATAATTTGCAGAATTACAGTATAATCTTGCACGATTTGGCTCAAAAACTATTCAGCACATCGTCATCTCATAACAGGCTTAAGTTTCAAGTTTGGTATTTTTTCGTCCAGTCATTTTAACTCTCGACCATCCTCAAGAAACTGTGACACACAGACACACACATATCATTGAAATGTCGATGTTTTTGAGATCCGTCAAAAGCTGGAGATCAAAATTTTTGATGAATCTAAAGCTTTCGCTCCACCCCCATAGACGATAGGTTTTGGGTTGGAGACGGCACAAAGCAAAAAGATTTATTCTTCACAACAAGTGGTTCTCCAAAAGGGTGAAGCTCAGTAGGTGCACAAAAGGAAAAAAAGAGTTGCCTGTAACTCAAAAGGCAATTCAAGCAAACAAGTCCCTGTCAGAGATGGCTGGGGTGGCGACCCAGCCAGGACGCCCAGGAGGACCGGAGGAGGGCTTGCGCCTTCCCCAGATCACATGGGGGCAACCACCCTGGTTCCTTTGGGGTCCACGGGTACAGAGCTTTGAAGCTCTACCCTGTAGGGACCCATGGTCACCGCCAAGGGGCGCCCCTGTGCCTAAAGAGCCCTGGACCTCAGCACTTCCACCACACCCGTAAGTGCTGGGGGGGAGAGGAGCAGGGACACCTGGAGTGCTTCCGGGGATACAGCCGGCACTTCTGCCACACTGGGGCGTGTCGGTGGAAGATTGCCGGGAATATAAAAGGGGCCGCCTCCCTTCAGACAATGGCAAGAGTCGGGAGTGGAGTAGGATGGAGCTCTGGAGGAGAGAAAGAGGCAGCCTGAAGAAAAAGGATTTGAGTTGTGGCCAGGACTTTGGGGACTTTGAGGTTTGTGTGCACTGTAAATAATGTATAATAAACGTTTTGTGGGTGACTTGAACGTGTCTGCCTGTCTGTGTCCGGGCCAGCCTCCACACCCAGATATTCAAAGTATGGTGAAAAATGGAGCAGTAAGGTCAAAAATCCAAAGAGTCACGAAAGCACAGAACTATGCAAAGATGCACTCCCCAAACTCATAAGCACATTTGAAATTAACTGCCAGGAACCGTGTGAGACCCTCTGGATTTATAGGGTGGAGGAAAATTCCTGGTGGTGATGCCTCTTGGAGGACTACCAACAAATGACATGGAACTTAACACAGGCAGCCTACATACATTGTCAAAATCAAAAATGAACATAATGCACATGATTGATAAAAGTAATTTTACAAGTAAAAACATTAAGTATGAACAAAAAAAGACATAACAGAAAAATTTGGACCTCTGCTAGAGAGGATTTCTGACTGAAATATAACAATTTTCAGAGATCAACAGAAAGAGATTTTGGACTTTCAGCAAGAGTTCAGTGCAATATAAGAAGCGCTGGTACAGTGAGACAGACAAGACAGAAGACGGAAAAGAGGGGAGAGAAGGGAACATCAGTAGAGAGTATCAAAGAAAGAGAATTAGAAAACTAGGAAACAGAAGGGCATTCTGAAAAATGAGGGAACTCTCCCGTGGCATTTAGAGAGTGATAATATCATAAAGGGCCCTTTGATACACCCCTTGAAAAATGTTTTTGGGATGCAAGGTAAAAGCAATGACCTCATTCTTGTTTTGGTCTGGCTTGTTGTCCTTCCAGTTTACGTACTCTAGCCTGTTTCCAGTTACAAATTAGCTTCACTCACTCACAGAGGTTTCCATCTCCAAGTGTATCCTCTACTTTATAAAAAAATCCCTCTGAGCATCTGCTTTCTCTTGGTGTTCTTAAAAGTAGCCACTTTGGAAACAGAATGGTATTTGATTTATGTTTAAATATTTAATTAAATGTTTACATAATTGTTTTAGGAGCCATGTTTTTAGGTTCTTGTCAGAAGCAGAATCAGTCCCTGTTTTTCCTTAAAAAACGCTGATTGCATGCTATAATTTTCTCCTTTGGGAATACTCAAATCTTCTGTAATCCTCACGTATATCCTCTAAAAGCCTGACATCACCTGTTTCCAAAGTCACTGTGTGCTAGAAAGCAGTAAAAAACCAGATGTATTTTCATTCCCATTTAAGATTTGCTTTTAAAACGCTCATCAATAATTCATTAAGCATTATAATGGTTTGCACAGTTCTCCTATTTAGCATCAACCATTACCACAATGAAAACAGGTAGAAAGATGGCAGCTTTTCAGTGACATATTGATGCAAAGCTCTCCACATAACACCGAGAATCACTAACCCAACATTCCAAAGTTCGGTCTTGAGTCCCAGTGGCTGAAGGTTTTTGTTCCAACCAATTTCACAATTAGTGAGTCATTTATACCTGATCTCACTGTTCAAAGACGTGGCCTTTTTTTCTTATTCTGTATTCAGATATAGTGTCAAATTTACAGTTACTTAAAAATAATTAAAAATATTTGCATTTTACCAAAGTTTTAAAAGCCTTACTCTGTTGTGTTATTTTTCTATTAATTTCCTTTATTGTACGGTGGTGTCTGCCCCTTAATTGCAAACATGCAAACCCTGCATAGGTAGAAATGGAGCTAAGAATTAACTTGCGACTCTGTTTCATGGATTACTAGCACCTAAACACTCACCCCTGACAAATACTGTACATGAGCATTTACAATAAATAATTTGTATTATCTTTATTCCATCTTTACATTCTTCCATACATTCATCTATCAATTTTAAATAGCAACTTGAAGGCCAGGGTCACAGGATTCCACACAAATAGAGGAAAGAACCCTAAAAGAGGAGAACAGTATTTGGAGATATGTACTGTATTTCTATATTTACACTGTTTCCTTGGTCTACTTCTTAAAATATAGATCTCTCACCCTTCACATACTATACAAATAATGATGGAATTACAATTATCATTATTTCATTGCAGAAAAAGGAAATCGCCTGAAACTGAATTGTAAACATGTACTATAAATACATACTGTAGGCCTAACTCACCCACTAAATGCTGTAGTCGTAGAATAGATCAATTTAGAATTTGAAACAGAAATAACCATAAAGGCAAAATATAAAAAAAATATGGAAACAAACTAACGTGGAGGCAAAGAAGCAGAATTCAAAACAAAATCTGTCTAATCCTAGATGGGATGCCAGTTCATCTACAAATGTACTCACACATACACTGACACTCACCACTCTAACCTGCACATCACTGGAATGTGAAAGGAAACTGAAGAAAACTCCACACAGACACAGAGAAAGCATGCAAACACCACATCACTAGTGTAAGATTAAAGATCTGAACCCTAGGACTGTGCAGTACTAATACACCTCACTGTTCTGCTGTGCTATTTCTTGGTATGTTCAATTTCAGATTATAGTGTGGTTTCTGTAATGCATGTCCAGAACATTAATATTTATATGAATCCAAACCATAAGTTTACCATATGGAGTTTCACTGCTCACCTCATGCTTATTGGATTTTTTCCACACTCACGAACATGCTGTCAAATTCAAGTTCATGTTCAGAGTACAGTAGAATTGTGGCAGGAATCCACCACATCACCATTCTTCAATACCCCTGTTATTGTACTTCAAGAGTCTATGGTTGTGTGAAATTTCACCTTGTGAAGATCTGTTACCTTGTCTACACTAGATTAGAGTATGTGCCCATTGTTGCTTTGATAGGCTGCAGCTTCTTGCCACTCAGTAAGTGAGCAAACAAAATGCAAAGCTCTTGTCCAGTCAGCCTATGTGTCCCATCCCTGCCTATGGGGCCATGTTTCAAATAATGCAATGGTGGGTACAAATAGTTCAAATAAGGTTCATGTGGAGGGTTGCAGATCTTACTTCCCATGATGGAATGAGAAACATTATAATTTAGGAGGACCATGAAATAGAGCTGCAGTTCAGGTGATTTAGCCATTAAGGATGCCACATAAGCTCTTCACATAAGATTTACATTGGGCATAGCCAAAAAGGAGTAATCCAAAGGATTACCTAGGGCTTGCTGGGGGAATGTCACAGAACAGGCAAGCAGCACCTCTTAATTCCACACAAGATGATTACTTGGGTAAAAGTGGTTAGGATAACCCCTCTTAGCCTGTGACCACCAGGAGCAAAAAAAATCAGGATGAAGTAATACAGAAGATAAGGAGTACACTGGATAGATGAAATCAGGACCATATAGAGGGGTCATTGACAACTGGGATACACCATCAGAAGTGACAAATACATCAGAAGGGCCTGAAACTCAACTGGAAAAAAACAAAACAGCATCCAGTACTGTATGTTAGACTAAAATGATTTGTTTCCAGTAACAAGGACAATGGAATTGAATATGTGACTAATTCTATTAAATGGTAGCTTTAAATCATGGTTGTAGCTATTAATATTTTATAAAAGGATATAAAGTATCAAGTTATAATGATGATGGAAGTACAAATTTATAGAAAGCCTTGCTTTATACTATGGACTCTTTAATTTTTTAAAAAGAATCATTATTATGTTTCACTTTGCGCTTACAGCTCCCACCTTCTTAACAATATAGGTCAGAGCCTCCAGGGCAGCATGTTGATATAATCCTGGTTAGCCTCTTGAGGATTTATCAGTGTTGATGTGCTTCCCTAGTCTGTTGGCTTCTTCAATGCTTTCTACTCTGTAAGCATTTGCTGGCTTTCTTTTACTCCATCTGTCTTTTGGGGGCACAGTGGCATAGAGATCTGGGTTTGACTGCTGAATTGTCCATTGTTCACGTTCACAATGTTTTTCTCTGGGCACTTTGGTTTCCTGCTGCATTCCAAAGACAATTTATGTGGATTGGTGACTCTAAATTGGGCTGGTTTGAGAGATTGTGGTCAATTGTATAAGTGTGGCCTTAAATAGACTGGCACCCTATTCAAGGATGGTTTCTGCTGTTACTAAGAGAGGCTCTGGGCACCTGGCCCCTACAAATACAGATGACTAGATGAGCCTTAAAGACTAATTGGTGTCATGAATCTGATTAATGACTCATTCATTGACTGTAAAATGTCACGTTCTGCTCCTCCTCATTTTGTTGCTTGGTCTAAGTGCACAGGGAAACCCAGAGGAACAGATAAGGTACTCCTAATCGCTCAGTGTCTTTCTTTTTCGCTTCCTAGATATTATCTCAACTCCAGACCTCACCAGGACAACAGAAGCACCCAAGTGAGTTCAAGTTAAGTTATTAAGAGAGGAAGAGGGCTGTACATTGTATATTATAAAGATTGTAAGGAAGCATCACACAGGGTCTCTCTAAAGTAGTAGAGATGAAGGGTTCAGCAGAACATCTAAATAAAAATCATACGGAAGGAGTTGATCCCACCAAAACAGACTGGCGTGGCAAAAGCAATAAAACCTTTTTTTTTGTAAACCATGGAATGGCTCAGATGTTACTTTTCTCTCCATGGCTCTGCATTGGTTCTTGTACCTGTCACAGAAAGTTTTTCATTCCTCCTCAATCCACATGTAGCTTCTCCTGGATCAGATACACATGTCACTTACATTTACTGTAAAAACTAAATTGCTTGAGAGAGGTTATGTGCCTGAATGTGGCCCATGAATGCCAACTTGCTACAATTATAGTCTACGAAATATAGAATAATTAAACAATAACAACAAAAGCAACAACAAAATTATTTTTTATGATCCTCAAACTGGTATAGCATAGGAGAAACAAATGCAGGAACATGAAATCAAATAATCAAGACAGCAACAGGACTGAAATGCAATTGCTAAATGCTGATTTGATTCAAAGTATAAGCATCTCCATTAAGGCCTTTAAAATTCCACAAATATGGTTCTCCATTGTTCACCACCATCTATGACTTGATTGATTATTATGAGTCTTAACACTCTGCAAGCAAATGCGCATTCCCACTTTGTGAGTCTTCATTTTGGCATGAATCACCCCTCATAGATTATACTCTTCACATCACTCTTATTATACTATTCACACTCCTGGCATGCCAAAAAAAAGTTCTCCTATACTTAGATTTAGGTCTGTGAAACAAACTCAGCAGACCAATACAGTTACTAAATTAAAAAATAAATCAAATATGCATGGCTTATGAAGGATTTCTTGATAACACTATGACTGAGCTGTCACCGTCACTGTAAGCTACCTGTTAGGCTGATAGGCTAAAAAACACAGCTGCTTCTTATTAGCTTATTAATATTGTTGCAAAAGGCCATTGTTTCTCCTTATGTGAAAAAAAAGAATGCATGCCAGTACTGTCCAATTGTTATACGTTTCCTGAAATGTATTTTTCTGAGACAGATTTGCAGTGTGGCTCCTCTCCTCATGTCCAGAGCATTTATGTACAGGTCCAGCAGAAACTATTGCACTCAAAGCACCAATGAGCACCTGCCATCATAAGCTGACCAATTCCCAGCACTATAATTGATTCAAAGTCAAGGTGTCAGCATGTACCTGGTATTCTTGGGTGTCTATTTACTTGTTAACATAAAGACATGGATGACTCACAATTTCCTCCAACTAAACAGCAATAAAACTGAGGTGCTCCTCATTGGCTCTAAATCTACACTTGCTAAGGTTAACCATTCTTCTCTTTTAATTAACAATATTAACACAAATATTTCTTCCCAAGTTAGGAGCCTGGGCATTATTCTTGACAGTACTCTCTCTTTTTCTTCCCATATAAGTACCATTTCTCGGACTGCCTTCTATCATCTCTGAAACATTTCTAGACTTCGTCCTGTTCTTACCCAGAACAATACTGAAGTATTGGTTAATGTCCTAGTCTAGATTATTGTAACGCTATCCTTTCTGGCATTCCACAAAAACGTATTCATCGCTTACAGCTTATTCAAAATTCTGTTGCCAGGATAATAACCTGCTGTTCTAAATCCACTGAACATATTACACCTATTCTCTCTCAACTTCACTGGCTCCCTGTTAACTACAGAATACAATACAAAATACCGCTCTTAACATTTAAAGCTCTCCACAGTCTTGCTCCTCCCTACCTCACTGATCTCCTCCAGAATTACACTCCCTCTCACTTACTCAGATCTTCATCTGCAGCTCTACTTTCTGTACCACACGTCAAACTCAGTTCAATGGAAGCTTGAGCGTCTCTCATAGTGCTCCTCAACTCTGGAATTCTCTTCCCTCTCATATTCATCAGCTTGATTCAATAGCACAGTTTAAAACTACCCTCAAAACTTTTCTTTTCAAGCTGGCATATCAATTGTGAATTCTACACTGTTACTGCCTGTCATATTTGTTTGTTCACTAATTATTGCTTTGTGATTTATCATTTTCTTGTTTTTATTTTATTAATTGTTGTTTAACTCTATTGTAAGGTAACCTTGAGTGATAAGAAAGGCGCCTATTAAATAAAATGCATTATTATTATTATTCTGCCGTGGGTTGGCACCCTGCCCAGGATTGGTTCCTGCCTTGTGCCCTGTGTTGGCTGGGATTGGCTCCAGCAGACCCCCGTGACCCTGTATTCGGATTCAGCGGGTTAGAAAATGGATGGATGGATGAAGGTTGTAGAACTCAAAAAGGGACACAACAGCTAATATGGATAGCAGGATCACCAGTAGTGCTTACTGAATCATTTTATTAAATTGTCCTCCTACCTTCACTACTTCATTAAACCTTATTTTTAGCTTTAATCTTTAAAGATTCAAACATTCTTTAAGGTACCCATTAATGTGGGCGAGTACTGACCTTTGCTCATTTACAGTAGACTTTTTCCAGAAAAATCCGCTATTTCTAACCCTCTCAGGAGGTCTTTGCTGTCTTTAAACCAATGTCAGATTGAGCAATGGGAGTCTGTGTCTGTGTTACTGAACCAGCATGAGCTATTTAATTCAGGCAGCAGACACACCGATTGACAAAATTGACAAAGGTGGATTAAGCAAATAACGACTGACTGTAAGTCATTGGAACGCCAGTCTCCCCACAAGATATTCTCTTAGATTTTATTATTAGATTGTGTCAGTGACACTTTTTGTAGAGGTTGTAGGGGAGAGTGCAGAAGAGGGTGCAGCTAGTTATATTTACTATAATAGTTACTATACTATAATAGTTATAGTATAAGCTTACAAACATCCTCCACCTAATAAATTGTACTTGCCCTGAACTTAAATAAATAAGTATTATATGATACTTCCATTTTGTGTTTTCACTTTAGTGCATAAACAGAAATTATGTTTAATTCAATAATTACAATAATTATTGAATATAATCTAATATGTAATTCACGATTTAAATGCAGTTACTTTTTATTATTATTGGCTAGAACTATTGGAGAGTGTCACCAATAAATAAAATAATAACAGTATAGTAGCAATGGATAATATAAAATATAGCTTTATAACAAAAAAGGAAGGCATGTAATTTTTTTATTGAATTTTGATAAAAGTGCACCCATAAAAAGGCATACAAACAATTTTAAATTCACATTCAAAAAAGGCATGCCCACAAAAAAGCATGCAACTTTTTAACTGAATCACATTTTCTAGCTTGCTTTAACAAGCAGGAGGTCAGAACACTGTTTGCTTGGTGCAAACAAACAAGTGTAACAAAACCACTAGGGGGCATGTCAGACCCCCAACCCAACACAGACAAACACGGGAGGCACACTTATAAAAACAAATAAATGTTTTATTTTTCTTTTCTTTGCCCGTGGACAACACCTTCCCCGTATCCACAGGCACAACACAGTCCCTAACCCTAACCCTAACGCAAGCGCAATCCACACAATACTTTCTTCTTCTCTCTTATTCTTTCTCCGCCTCTCCTCTCCGGCAAGCTTTGTCTCCCTCCTCCCGACTGCTGGCTCCTTTTATAACCCATCCGGAAGTGTTCCAGGTGTTTGATGACCCATTTCTGGCTGCACTTCTGGGTGTGGCGGGAGAACCACCCTCATGGGCGCAGTGCCCCCTGGTGGCACCCCTGGATCTCAACAGGGTCGTAGAGAACTCCACCTCCCATGGAGCCTGGGGGAATCCGAGGCACCACTGCCACCCAGGTGGGCTGCCATCTAGCTTCCCTGGGGAGGTACTGTTCAGTCCATGCCTGTTCCCCTGGACCATATACAGAAGAGACGTCCCGGCTGGGCAAGGTTCCCTGCTGTCCACCACAAAGGGATGCCCGCTCATTTTAGGGGTTGGCAAAACAATGGAGCATTACAGCAGAACATACATTAATGAATACCTTCTCGTCAAAATTATACTGCAATCATGAAGTTAAACTTTTCCTTTACCGATGTGATGAACAACATGGTAGGATCAGCAATTGCAACAACTTTTCTATAGAGTAGCACAGGAGTTTGGCTACAAGAGAGGGAAGATTGTGAACTGGCAGGGGGTGACTTTACCAGTGTTACTCTCTATTTCCTTCAATAATAGACAAGGGTTCTGGGTGTGCCTGACCCTTTAAGTGGATTCAGGATTGCAGGAGCAACTGAAGTTCCTAAGGGAAGTTCTAGTAGCATGGTCTTAGGAGTACCTTATACCTTTGTTGACATGGAATGGCTGGGGGGTTACCCGTAAAAGATATCTGGGCAGATAACAAAAGTACCTTTTTTCCATATATCTGATAACCATGGAATCAGTATGATGGCAATGTGTTGTAACTGATTTAAAATTTAGAAAAAGTCGACAGATTTTATTTCTATATTTATATTGGAATGAAGTGGCAGTTTAACGAGGATGTAGGGGAAGAGCAGTCAGGAATGAGCAGAGTACCTACACGTGAATCATAAAGACTGCCAACCAAAACAATGGTGCAAAATCACATTTACAGCCAAATACAAGCAAATGTCAAAACAAAAGTAAAAAAAGGATAAAAAGGAATAGCTAGAGAAAGTAGTTATCTATCATCAATCATTGTTGCTTTGACAAATTCGTGCTGCAAACTGCCTCATCCTAAAGGTGCTTTGTTGGATTGAGGTCTGGGAAATTATGCTGGACATGAGAGAAAAGACATGGTCCTGTCTGTGAAACAAATTTAAAATGGTGAATGCTTTGTGTCTCAATGCATTATCCTACGTATGTCATTCATCTGAAAAATGGTTGCATAAGTTCAGCAACAATGTTTAGGGATATTGCAGACTTCAGATGATGCTCAACCTGTTATTAAGCAATCTAATGTTTGTGAAGAAAGTATTACAAACATCATTAAACCACCACCACTACAAAAGTGTTGTTGAAGCAGGATGGATACATGAATCTATGCAATTTACACCACTTTCTAATCCCATCAGAAATGAAGACTCTTCAAACCAGACAACATTTTTCCAGTATTCAATCATATCATTTTTGTTTTGTCGTACCCTTCCTGTTGTGATTTTCTGCTGCTGTAGATCATGCATTTCAAGATCTGACTGTTTTGTCAGTCAGGAGAAATGTGGTAAGCCACAGGAGTAATCAGACTACTTGGAAAACTTTAGTGAGCACCTTCAAGATTGGAATAAAACTGCTGCCGAGACCAAAACACTAAACTGTGAACGCTGCCAAAAGGAGAATTGCCAGAAGTCATTAGTCAAAAGATACATGGTTATCAAAAACTAAATGATAAACTGATAACAAATTTGAAAACGGTGAAGTCTAACCAAAAGACACTTATTAATGGAAGCACAGACTGTAGTTGTTTGAGGTTTGAATCCGTAACATTGGATGCTGCACTGAATGTGGTGTTGATTAATAAAGCATAGCATCAGAGACATAGCACATCATACCTTCTAGTAGTTAAGTCCTGACAATATGCCCACTAAAGGTCAGACCTCACAAAAGAAAAACCAAAAATGGTGACTTGACAGTCCTAAAAAATAAAGATAATAACATTATATTTAGTTTCAGCAGAATTATTAATGTAAGACAAATATGTATTAACACCTGATGTTCAAAGCCTCCAAAAAGCCACAACAAGGTGGGAAAAAACACTTATTTTAAGAAAAAAACAAAAGTAAAAATGTCTCTTTATAACACCGAAGTGCAATGTACTCTGAGGTGCCCTTTTGCACACCACAGTTGTAAAGAGCAGTTATTTGAGTATGTGTGTCTTTTCTGTTAGCTGCAACAAAACTTCGCATTCTCACCTCACCTCTCCCATATTACGGTCTTCTTACACAGACCAGAACTGGAACTCACTGAATGTTTTTTGTTTATCGCTCTATTCTCTGTAAGTTCTAGAGACTGTTGTGACTGTATACTGGAGTATAGCTGTTTCTCAGATGATGAACCACCATACCTGACACCAACAATCTGGGTCAAAGTCACTTAGAACATTTTGCCCATTCTAATATTTGGTTGAACAACAACTAAACTATTTGGGATTGTGTTGTATACAATATATTGAGTCACAGCCACATGATTAGCTGTTTGGAGGAGGATGTGATTTATGCTAATGAGCAGGTGTACTTGATAAAGTAGCCACTGGCTGTACTACTCATTGGACAGTCAAAGAAAACACACTGGTGGCTAAAACTCAACCATGTACCAGGTTAGAGAATATTACACAAATAAACACTTCCTAGCTCTGATTTCATTTCAGGTTCTTGTGTGTACCTAACAAATCTGCAGAGGGCTTAATTTATGATGCAGATAGGTGGAAAACCTTTGGCCTTATACACTATAGTCATAATTCACACAGTAATATGTGATATTCAAAAGGTTCAGTTTAGGGACTCCTTCAGAAAGTCTGTGTTTATGAAAAAAGTAAAAGGCACCAAAGCAAGGATTATGAAATACAGCAAGCAGAAAATCTTTCAAAAAATCATTCTGATAATCTGAAGATGTTAAACTGTGTAATGCCACCTGTAGCTGTTTATTTTTCTACCAAATACAATAATCTACATAAGGGGTGTCGCACTCTGGGCCTGGAGGGCCACAGTGGCTGCAGGTTTCCAATCTAACCCTTTTCCTAATCAGTGACCAGTTTTCATTGCTAATTAACTTATTTTCACTTCTCTTTAATAGCCCTGTTTTTAAGGATTCAGTCCTTTGAATATATTAATTTCTTCATTTAAAGACAGCCAAACAGAAATGAGACGTGAAACGAGCCGACAGATGATCATCTAAACTTGGGCTTCAAACTCCAACCAGTTTCTTAATGAAAAGTTGATTCTTGCCGTTAATTAAACCCGTTATTTCATTTCATGCTTTGTTGCTGCTCTCATTCTGCCACAGTAGACACTTGAAAAACTGTTGATTTTCTGTTTTTTATGAGAACACATTATCAAAACGTTTTGGTGACCTAGGAGATCAGCCTTACTGAGACCATCACCTTTCTTTATTTTAAGATACTGCATGATGGGCACAGGTCAGCAGGTCATGTTTTGTGTCTCATTATATTGTTTGGCTGCTAATTAAGGAAAAAGAAACAACTGTGTTTGAGCCAAGCTAATTAAAACTAAGGCAAAATAATTTAATTAGCAGCAAAAATTGGTCACTAATTAAGGAGATGGTTAGAATGAAAACCTGCAGCCACTGCGGCCCTCAAGGACCAGAGTTCAACACCCCGATCTACATTTTTGGTTTAGCTACCACAGTTGCTAAGTTAATTTCACAAAGTAGTGGACTGCCTTTTTGGAATCATGAATTTAATAATTCATTACATTTATATAATTCAGAAACATAATGAAGAAAAGAGTAAAGAAAAACTAATCAGACTTGCGAAGTGCAGTAGTCATCAGGTAAGTTCATTGCTACAGCATAATCTATCAACTGCACCATGGGTGATGTGATCATAATTGTGTTTTACTTTCAAATTTGGAAGCTGGGTTCAGTTCTCACCCATTACATTTTCCTTAATCAAGAATTTCCCCCATTATATTTTTCCTATCCCTAACCTATTCTAGGTGTAGTCATATTGTCTCTGGAGTAATGTAGTATCACTTCAAACCGGGGTCACAAGAGTAATCCTTTACCGTTTCACCACTACTGCAACCTGCACGTCACTGTTTCTCTGTTGTATTTTAAGCTGCTAAGCAGCATGGAAATTCTACAGCTAAATCGAGAACTTGGGATCACTTATTGTATTTAGTCTAAACACAATACTTTTCCCCACTTTAAACTTATGTAGATGTTTGAAATAAAGCCCTAGCATACCCATGAAATACACCTACACTTGTGTAAATAAGCTAACTTGATATATGTTTATATTTGCATACATATGTATGTTGTTCGGACCTTACTCAAAAACAACTGTATATACAACTGAAAACAGGATGATAACTTAAGTATAGACCAACAAAGATTAAGAGGACTATAATTAAGGGGTCAATAATCAGTAAAGTAATAGTCCGAAGAAGGCAGCAAAGAGCTTTATTAATTCTTTACATAGCTCTCTGCAGCCAATAACACTGGACAGGTAATCTTAGCCCTTTAAAGGGAGACTGGGTTCCAGGATGACAGAGACACCTGCAGCAGTTACAGGGAGCTCGAGAAGAATGAGCCCTGGAGTTTCCTAAGCTATTTCTGACCCAAGAAAAGTAGTTCCTCATGTTGTGAATTTGTTTTGTTTTGATTTTTTAAACAAATTTCAAGTCTTATTTGAGATTTTCTACTTGCAATTATTGATTCTGAATCCATTTTAGGCAATTATTTTTAGTTTTGAAAAAATGTTTAATGGGTTGGAAATTTGTTAGATCTTTTTGTAGCCAGTTTGCTTTTCCATGGGTGGCACCATTTTGAGACATAGCTGTCACAGCGTTGCTAGGTAGAATCGACCAGAAGCGTGTGGCACAAGTAATTACTGTCACAATGGTATTTAGGGACAGCACCATGCACTTTCTTAATACAGATGTAAAGGAGACTAATCCTTCTTAGCCTACAGTGCTTTGAATGAGTTTTCATGTTCTGCTTGACCTCACTTCTATTGTCAGGTGTTTCTATTCGACACATTCTATTGTATTTTGCATGTGATCCTATCAGGTAGGAGCATTTGCAATGCGCTATCATGAACAAACTTAAATCCTATACCACTTTGGCACATTTTTGTATTATTTCATTGATCTGTCCTCTTTGGCAATTTCATGGAACACCTCCAAAACTTTTCTACAATGATTATTTCAGAATTAAAAGCATAAGCATTTGTCTTTCTGAGAGTCAGTATACACAGAAAGCAAATTCCTTTTTCCATTAAAGTGAGGTTTCCCTCCTTATTTAGAATATGTTCACAAGCAACATGCTGTAGGAACACCAGAAAATGTAAAGAAATGGCTTTTGATAGAACAAACTGGAGGAGGATCATCCAGCAAGGTGCAGCTCGGCAGATTGCCTTCCTGTGTGCTGCAAGAGACACACAGCAACAATGCAAGGGGAGTGGGGGCTTGACAGGATCAAGATCAACCCACCACTATGAAGAAACAAGACTACACACACCGCCACAGAATTTGCAGATTAAGGATCAGCTTCTTTACAAATGACCAGCTCAGAGGAAAATAACACTGGTCTTGGCGATTGGGAGTTCATACCGTCAGATCATAATCAGTAAGTTAACACCAACCTGCGCCTGCATGTAGCTTTGAGTCTGTTCTCTGTCCACATGATTAATTAATCCTTCAGTGTGCTTTTTTTTAGCTCCATGATTTGCAGTGGAAAGGGATATCATTCTGACACCATCTACACCATGCATCAAATAATAGTCAAGTTGACTTTTATTCATTCCGAGATCTATGAAGGCTGCCACTGAAAGACTTTGACATCAGTCTTCTTAAAATCACGAAGAAAAGGGATAATAAAAATAAACTTCTTGTCAATTCAGTCTAGTTATCCAGTTATAAAGGTATGCCAGAATTCAGAATGTAAGCAGCTACATTACAATTTGAAGTAAATTAATATACATTCAGCTTGTCTAAATTTTTTGTAGCATATGCACTGCTATGAAGCCCATTACTGAATCTGATTCATTCCCTCTGGTTTAGTTATACAACTTACTACTGTTGCAGAGATTGAGTAACACAGCAACATACTTGAAAGTGTGAAAGGGGAATTTAAAATAGATTTTTTTTCAGTGTTAAAGCTTTTGAGAGCAATATTAAATAGTATAATCAAATTGTCTTTGGTTAAAAAGTAGCCATGAAAAGGTTGTGAACTGCTTTATTCTAAGAAGAACAAGGACGCTTAAAAACGTGCAACAGGAATGTAAAGAGTTTCAGTCCATCACAGAACTATTCTCTCATACTGGACAGTGTAAAGTAACAAAGTAACTTGAAATGCACATCTTTCGTAGGTGGGGGTAAAACTCATTAAGACCCTGGAGAACAAGCAGATTCCACACAGTCAATGCATGGGCTATTGACCGAAGTAGTAAGCCTAACTACGCCAATGAGGATCTTTAAAAGCAACCAATATGCTATCCAGCATGTATTATTTATTATTATATTCTTGTAGTAATGGGATGTTGTACCGTGTTAGCCTTTCTGGATGCAATCAGAAGTCAAGCATTACATTGCTTACAACCTGCCTGAAGAAGGGGCCTCAGTTGCCTTGAAAGCTTGCATATTTGTAATTGGTTCAGGTAGCCAATAAAAGGTGTCACTTTGCTCGACTTTTTTATTATTATATTTTTGTTTAAGATAATAATTCCATATAAAAGCCACAATATAGATTTCTCCATTCATCCATTTTCTTAACAGAATTTAGCGAGATTAAGCAAAGGGCAAAAAACAGCCCTGATGAAGAAAACAGTTGTTGGCAGTGGACATTCACATGCCCTACCTCTCACCACAGATCCAAGAAAATGTAGACTCACCATGTTCATTGGGAATGTAAGAGGAACCAGACTGTCCATAAATAATCCACACAAATTGGACAAACGGCTCAGAATTGTGCAAGATGTACATTACTCTCAACTCCAACCATCCACAATCTACCCTGGTCAGAAGCCTAACTTGGAGAAATGTTTTCAGACACCTGCTTTGCTGGATCAAATTTTTTGGGAACGTCTGCTACTTAGACTGTTTGATTATTTTTCAGTCAGCCTTGGGATCACCATAATCCCTAATTATATAATGTTCACACTTTGTTTTCTGTCGTCTAGATAACTGTAATTCACTCCTCTTACGACTACCCAAAAAAGACATAAATCGTTTGCAACGAGTGCAGAATGCAGCTGCTAGAATCCTAACTAGGAAAAGAAAATCCGAGCACATTTCTCCAGTTTTGATGTCACTACACTGGTTACCTGTGTCTTTCAGAATTGACTTTAAAATTCTGCTTATGGTTTATAAAGCCTTAAATAATCTCACCCCATCTTATATATCAGAATGTCTGACACCCTATATTCTAAATCGTAACTTTAGATCTTCAAATCTAATCCTGATACTCTGTATATTCAATTCATTATAATAACTATTCATGGTGGCTCTAAAATCCGTAGTAACCCCTACTCTCTCTTCTGTTTCTTTTCCTGGTTTTCTGTGTTGGCGATCTGCGCCATCACCACCTAATCAAAGCACCGTGATGTTCCTACATTGATGGAGTAAAAGCCAGAAGTCTACATGACCATCATCATCAAGTCCTTCCATGAGAACCCTAAATACAAAGAGGACTCTTTCATTTATGTTAGGTAGAATGCCTAGAGGGGTCTTGGCGGTCTTGTGGCCAGGAACCCCTCCAGATTTTCTTTTTTTCCTCCTGTTTTTTTTTTTGTTTTTTCTGTCCTCCCTGGCTATCGGACCTTACTCTTATTCTATGTTAATTAGTGTTGTCTTATTCTAATTCTTACTTTGTCTTTTATTTCTCTTTTCTTCATCATGTAAAGCACTTTGAGCTACATTATTTGTATGAAAATGTGCTATATAAATAAATGTTGTTGTTGTTGTAATGTGAAATAATACCTACTAGGACATTGCAGCTTAGTGAAAAACCTATTGCTGTAGCCTATGCTACACAGCTCACATACTGGCTTCTTCTGCCCCGCTAGAACAATCCAAACCAATGTAAGATAACTTAAAGGGCAAAAAATATCTTAATAGTGGAAAAAGTTAAATTTACTTTATGAAGAACAATAAAAAAATTTAATTTTTTAATCTGCCAGTAGAACCGAGCAATGTATTAACCATTCAATTCAATTCAATACTTAAAAAAAAATCGGTATGCAAAAAAGGCCATATCGCTAGGTTCAGCACTTCTATTTGATTTTCCACAGCTTCTTCTGAACTTTAAATAAAATACACAAAAACCCCAGTGGTCCTTCTAAGCATGACAGCATTGACTCTGTCGACACTCAGTGTTTGTGTAATAGTAACTTGGTTAACTAGATTACTGGCCAGTTTATTTTCATTTTGAACTTGTATTTTAGTTTAGCAGGTGAATTGAGCTTCCTAGTTACAACAATAAATTTTCAGAGATGTTGGTTACAGGTCGGCACGGTGGCGCAGTGGTAGCGCTGCTGCCTCGCAGTTAGGAGACCCGGGTTTGCTTCCCAGGTCCTCCCTGCGTGGAGTTTGCATGTTCTCCCCGTGTCTGCCTGGGTTTCCTCCGGGCGCTCCACAATCCAAAGACATGCAGGTTAGGTGGATTGGTGATTCTCAATTGGCCCTAGTGTGTGCTTGGTGTGTTTGTGTGTGTCCTGCAGTGGGTTGGCACCCTGCCCAGGATTGGTTCCTGCCTTGTGCCCTGTGTTGGCTGGGATTGGCTCCAGCAGACCCCCGTGACCCTGTATTCGGATTCAGCGGGTTGGAAAATGGATGGATGGATGGATGAAGATGCTGGTTACACTTCTTATATACACTTATCAATTAAAGAAGTGTGTCATTAGCTTCATTTCTCAACTCCTTCCTAGTTACAGATGAACAGGACCCTTGGAGTCCGAACTGTGCTACACAAGATTATACTGTATCAATACTAAACTTAGCAGAGAAGTGGCAACGGGTGACATTGATTTCCTGATCTAATGAGCTGTTTCTGCATGATGGGTGGAAGTGTGTGAGTGATGACAGTGTTTGTCTGTAGTTTAATATTTAAATGACCAAGTTAGTTTTTATACTTCATTAATCCATATCTCCAATATTTCAATATTATTTAGCTATTTTTTTCTCAAAAGTAAACACAACAGGAAGAAAGGTTTATTTTACTGAGAAATAAGCTCAACAAGAATACACATTTAGTAGCAAAATATTTAATAAAAAGATTAAAACAGTATTTACCAGAGCAGAAAAACAGTTCCTATAAAAGTATTCACCCTATTTACTTTTTAAAATATTTTATTTCACAAAACAAAATTTAAATGTGATTAATAGGGATTTGTTCTCACTGATAAACATAAAAAACTACAGTAAACATTAATGTTGGGCTAGTGATTTACCAAAACTTTAATTTGCTGTAAACCCCACTTTGCAAAAACTTTCAGGAAACATATGTTGTATTGCAACCAACTGAATTTACATTACCACAGAAATAAAGGCATTTAGTTCCAGTGTGGAGAATTTTGATGCCCTAATTCCACATGTCATCTAGTGTTTAATGTGCTCAGCTCCTGTGATGTGTAGACATTTGCTAATCTGTGAAATGTGTGTTGTGGTTGTTCTGGTAGTAAAATGTCTGCTTTCCCAATTATGATAACAGACTTTGCTATTTCAATACTAAAGATGCATTAGAGACAGAAAAGATATTTGGTACATTCCCATGGCACCTGAGGTGTGCATATCCTCGGCCTCATCTACTGCAATTCAGAAACAGGGAATAGTAGTAGCTAGGTAACAGCATGGGGTCTGTGTCTTGTGTTTTCCTACAGAGAACATGCTACAACAAATGTCTAAAAATCTCCAAAAAAAAAAAAATTAGTGAGCTTGTAAAATTAACTTTAACCCGAAGTTTCCGAAGCTATATGTAAAACAAAATGTAGCTGGCAAACACAATATTATATGTAGCCATTAGGTTTATTACAATTTATTTTCACTTAATGAAAATGACTATATAAGCATTCAACTCACTCCAGTTTGAACATACAGAATTACTTCCAGTCATTTTGTGTCTTGTGTGTAGATCCAACTCAAGCAGAATTTACTTTTTGTGATTCCACGCTCAATGTGCTTATCAGAATATACAGTAATATATTGAGTATTGAGGCCATCTATACTCATGGCTGAGGGCCACAGGAAAACAATAAGGTAATAATGTTCAAGAAACTACCAATAATCAGCTGCTACAGGCCTTAAGTCTACTTGTGGCAGAGCTGCCAGCCATAGAATGTGCGTAGAAGCAGTGAGAGAGGAGGTGTTGGAGCTGTAGAAGTAGCAGGCTCTTGGCTGCGTTTCTTCATCTACTGATGCTGTAGCCAACAAATAGTCACAAAGCGGTAATAAGTAGAAAACAAAATTGTGCTCATAAAGTTCCAATCTTCAGGGCACTGATTGGCCATGCCACACAGCATGTTTTTTGAATTTACGCTTCACAAAGCTAGCACGTCTTTTTTGTTTCCAAACTGTGCAGATGGTTTGTGGCATTCTTTTTTTTAACATGAAAATAGGAACACTTTGTAAATAGCAATACATTTTTTGTTAGAATTATTATTATTCAACTGGGGCAAATATACTTTCTGAATTTTGGAGGGAACTTTACATTTTGTTTTAATCCATATGGCTAATCCTCATGTCTACCAAGACTGGCAGATTGATTTGTGTTACTTTGTACTGACTAATACCAGACCCAAATAGCCTCAAATGCAATGACCTGTACACTTTGTGTCCAACATACAGAAAACTTGACATATGGCCAAATGCAGCCATAAGTCGTGGCATTGCCATATTTGAAAATGTCTGACTGATAGCACTAAATCCACTTCATACATAGTCCTGAAAATGTTCTTATTTAACTAGCAGCACAATTATTAGTGACCAGTAACAGCGTACTGCACGATAACGTGCAGTGAATACACTTCACTTGAGCATTCTTAGTTTTCATCCTCTTTCTCTGTCTCTGTTTAGCATTCATTTGCTCAGAGGTTGATGCGCTTGCTGCTTCCTGAGCAGCTCTTCTTTTTTCCACCCTAGCGGCCCGCTGCTTCTCTACTTTCATCGGCATCTTTTCGCGTGAAAACTGATTAAGCTAGTTTTTGTGTTGCAATTACTTAGTACGTGTTCTTTAATTTTTCACTTAACACTAGAATTACCAGAGCCTACGAAAAAACTTGTGGATCCGTCCCACCTTAAATCGCTTCTTAAAACCGCTCTCACCTCTCCGCCAGCGTCTTTTGTTAATCTAAATGTGCTGATAAAGAAAAGTTGCAAGTAGCCGGCTATTCCATCCCCCACCGACTTAGAACGTGCACAAACATCTCTCAGCTCATGCCTTGATTGATTATCTTTATTATATTTTTGAATAAAAGCATACTTGTTCTGTTATATTTGTACCTTTTGTGAAGCTGTTAATTTGATATTTGGATTTCAGGCTTCATGCATTATATAGTTTATGCCTACATTTTGTCATTTACTACTACAATATGAAAAAGTTTCTGTTTTAAAAATGTGTTTACACGGATTACTGTAGAAACGGAACACACGTGAAATGCGTGTATTCCAAATAATGATCTATTATTTCCACTCTAAAACTCCACTTCACTCCCAGATAATCAATCACGGCATGAGCTGGGAGAAGTTTGTGCACGTTCTAAGTCGGTGGGGGATGGAATAGCCGGCTACTTGCAACTTTTCTTTATCAGCACATTTAGATTAACAAAAGACGCTGACGGAGAGGTGAGAACGGTTTTAAGAAGCGATTTAAGGTGGGACGGATCTACGAGTTTTTTTGTAGGCTCTGGTGTTAAGCTGACACTTAAGTCTTCAATCTGCCTCAGGAATGATTAGCGAAGGTGGTAGGGAGTGAGAACAGCGCCCATACGCATGCGCGCACGACTGCCCTGCTGCGCACTGCCGAGAGTTGATTCTACAATAAAATAAAATAAAAATAAAAAGAGTAATAAAAATCATCACCCTGAAAGCGGATAGTAGACGTCACGTAGTATATGTGTACCAAATTTCAAGTCAATAGGTGAAACGGTTTGCGAGCTACAGGTGATTTAAAATCCTGGACCGACAAACAAACAGCCACAGTAGCGTATTATATAAGAAGATAACAGACAAAATCATAACTAAATAAAATGTTTCACTCAGTGACACTTCTCCATGGATAATCTTCCCTACTTCAACATTATTCTGACAAAGCTTACTTCCACTTCTGCTCTTTTTGCATGTAATACAGTAATACTTTTGAAAACGAACACACCATTTAGAGTACACTGCAACATATAATCATTGACTCTCTTTATCTCTTACATATGGCTGAGAATTCTGTGAACTCAATTTGCTCACTGGTTCAGCTTCTCACCTACATAATGCACAACAACAGCTATCAACGCAAACTTCTTTAAAAAGTATAAATTATGCTATACAGTATATGGAAACCTTACGATGCCTGATTGTATTGTGAGGAGCTGTTTACTGAAGTGTCTAAATCTGCACCTTGATCCTGGATAGTTTTTGTATGGCCTTTACTCGCTATAAGAAAATGTCTGACTTAGTGTGGAACAATAATCCTACTGCATAACATGGCACAGCAGATTCCATAGCTGCAGCATTGTTCATACAGACAGCTATATGTCACCTGGACATGAAGCAACTTAAACATCCATTCATTTTCTGGGTCCATTTTTAGTTTGTAAAAGCATAAGGTGTTAGGGACCTACCTCAGCATAGGCAGTTTGATTAATCTATGAAACAATTTTAATAAAATTTAAAATTATACATAAATTTTGTCACAAAATTAAATATTACATCACCGTGATTTATAATATTAATTAAACTTTCAGTGCAGAATTGCATGTGCTCAAAAAATTTGACTGAGCCATTCAATAACAAAAAATGTATTATTCTAAAAAAAATAATAATTTGATATACTGTATATACTCCTTAATAAAAATTTTAAAAAATATATAAATTTATCATTGTGAAAAAAATAATGTCAGCTTCAGGAAACAGGTTTTGACACTTGGCAGAGTCATTGTGCCGAATGTGCATGTTCTCCCATGTCTCTGTGAGTTTTCTCTAATTACTCCGCTTTTCCTCTCACATCCCAAACACACACAGGTTAAACGGTTTCATAACCTGAATTTGGCCTGATAAGGGTGTGTGCATGAGTTTAAGTCCTGTAATATGTTGGTTCCTCATCTAGTGTAGATTTTGGCTATGTACTCGATGTTGCCAGGTTTGGCTCCAATTTTTAATAAGCTGATTCGGAAAATAGATGGGTTTTGAAAAAAATGTAGTGCTAGGAAACTGTTTTTTCAAACAAACTTATTGAAATGTCCGTGTGATGTTTGATGGAAGGTAAAATTACACTTCACCCTAACCACAATAGAATTTTAATATGAAGGAAACTCTAAGAAAAAGTGAGGCCAGTGAAAATAAAAATATAAATTGTAGCAATTGTTAGAGAAATAACAGTAATACCGTTACAAATCATCAATTCATAATGAATGGATAAACTCACTACCTAATGCGTGTCTTTGAAGAGCTATCATTATCTGATTTCCAATTAAATCCATACAGAATACCTACCATTAAACTAATAAAGGCTTTAGAATTAGGACTCAATATTTAAAGGCATGAGAGGTTATTTTTGTAACGCCATGGGCAAGAAAACACAAAAGGCTTTCAATCTTTTCAGATACTCATCAGCTTCCAATGATATAGAATTACCACGCATTTATTTACGCATCACATGGCAAAAGACTAAAGGGTTGTTTTAACTGCCAGCAAATCAGTGCCACTGTGAACCATGCGATTCAGCAGAAGACTAACATTTAGCTCAAGCTCAGGATTAGTGTAGGAAGAATTCATAGCAGTAGGCAAACCTAAATATCCCTGTCTTTAATCAAAAAGGCACTGTTCCATGAGAAACACCAACAGTTTGCCTCCTACGAGTCCTTTATCTAGATGGTACCTGTCTGCAGCCGTATAGGACTTTGCCAGGCAACTTGCTAAGCACAGATGCAATCTGAGAGAAATATCATTATCAGCATTATAAACATAACGGTAGATGTCTTGGATTTTTTTCTTTTTAAATTCTTTACATACAGTACCTTACAAGGGCCAAAAATAAGAACAAGTAGAAAATTAGTCTTAGCTAAAATACATTCATTTTCACTAATGGCTTAATTGTGATTTCTTGCAGGAACAAGCATAAAACACAAACATAGGGACTTCAACACTGGATGGGACACCAGCCAATCACAAGGCAGAATCATGTAAACATCGATGTAAAGTGGTAGTGCCAGAGCTGGAACTGGGGCAACTGTGAGCACAAATTTTAAATTATTGGATCACCTGATTTGTTTACCCTGCCATCTGCCCTATTAAAAAATGTTAGGTTTTCTCTCTTTCTTTTTTTTTATTGCAATTCAAAACAGATTTATCTTGTCTATTAGTCTACTACTATTCTACAACAGGAGCGCGTTGTCAGAGCAATTTCAGTGAAAATTGTGATGAAACATTACAGCGACAAGATCAAGAGCCAGAATATGCATAACTGGGCCAAGATGAGAGAAGTAAATTATTGTCAGGAAGAGAAAAAATTTCTAAATCAAACAGCCTTTCAAATGAACAAACAAGCACAGCACTTTTTAGCGAGTCAAAACAAGGAAGTTCAAGGGGCTCACCTTTTTACCCCTTGACCATTGACGTCACGCTATCTGTAAACATAAACGTCACCCCTGATAACCACATAGAAACTGTCAAGACCAAACTGCCAAACTGTTGGTGAACACAGAAAAAAATAAAATATTATACTGTGACTGTCCCTTTGGATCCTGGATTCCAAACCTTTCTCTTTCTCACAGGAGAGTGGTTGAGAAGGAAGAAGACAATGTCCATCCAAACTTGGAGCCATTGCTCCTTATCCCAGCAGATGTTTTTTGGTATTGCTGTGAGGTCCATATCTGGTTAGAGATGGTAGGATGTGCACTTGTGTCCTGTCGTACTCCTGCCTCCCTTGTGGCCTTTGGCTATGGGCACATTGTTATGTTGCATGCTACTTAATTTCACAAACACACACCAAGTCACACCAACACTGATTTTTTTCCGTAATGGTGTGGAGTATCCGACCACTCACTTCTTTATTGCATTATTAAAAACTCTCTAGTGTGCACCACCTATCAATTGCTTGGTGCCACTTACTGGTTACTATTGGCATTGTGCAACATGTAGTTTAATACAATACATAACAGACATGATGCTTGATCCTCATCGTCCAGGCTTCCCTGGCCCTGTAGGCTTTTAGTTAGGGTTAGGTTCTGGGAAGCTGCTTTCATACCTCTAGGGCTATTGGTGATTCTATATTTTCTCTGTCTGGTTGCGTGAGTCCTCCAATGGACTGCTGGTCTATCTAGGGTTGAAATTTGTCTTGTGCTCATTGTTGAGGGGTAGGCTCCAGTACCGGTGACCCAAAAATTGGATTACACAGGTTGGAGAATGACCTTTCTTCTTGAATGAAGCTTTCTTCATGGAGCAAACCCTCAGAACACTTACACAGATTTAAAAAAAATAATACTGTAACAAAAGAATAAAAACTCTACACATACTTAAACACATGTTAAGATAAAGCAACAGGAAAACACAAATCAAATCACTATTGTTGGTTAAATGTAATCATAATCATGCTACATAAATTCCCATTAAAATAACCAAGAAGATATGGCATCCTGACAATAATGGAGAAGAAAGCAAAAGCTTCATTTAGAAGAATTCCTGGAGCCTCATTTATAAAACTTTGCATGGACTACAGAATGAAAATTTATATGACAAAAACAAAAACTTGGTGTACCACTCCAATTTACTTTTTATAAATCAAAATCAACTTGGAAATATGCATACGTGAGCATGTCTCAAATGAATGTCCCTCGAACATCCACATATGGATCATGCTAATCAGATTCATACATATGCATTCACAATGCTTCACTATCTGGTAGAGCAGCTTCTCTGTCCTCACATGTTGAGATTCCGCCACCCGTATTCAAGAGTAGTTGGTTACGCTCCGCAACAGAGAGCACAATTTCGCCCAGGCAATCAAGACACAATGTTTGCCAGTCACATCTTGGATGAATTGTGCATTAATGGAAAGTAACAGCTTATGTTTAACACATGCAGCTGCATTCTCGCTAGGTGCCCTTATTGCAATATGAATGCACTCAATTGCTCCAATTAGACTAGGAAAACTGGACACTCCAGCAAATTGCCTTCATGTTTAATGTATGTACACTAATATTATATGAAAACTGGATGTAGTGCCTCGCCAGCTGGTTAATAGCTTCCAGCACAGCAGGCACGATGGAGTGAGGTTCAATGGAAATATTCTTGACCTGTCAACCAGTTCCCTGATAAGTGACAATATTTCAGTGCAAATACATAGCATCAGCTATGTCTGTACATCATTTTCATCACTTCTGAGCAGTAATATTTGTCACATTATAATAACAGCTGAAGTTGGACAGTTGAGAGACAAAGTCAGAGAGGTGAGATTGCGTTGGTTTGAACATGTGCAGAGGAGAGATACTCGGTATATCGGGAAAAGGATGTTAAGGATAGAGCTGCCAGGAAAAAGGAAAAGAGGAAGGCCTAACAGAAGGTGTATGGCTTTGGTAAGAGAGGACAAGCAGGTGGTGGGTGTAACAGAGCAAAATGCAGAGGACAGAAAGAAATGGAAGAAGATGATCCGCTGTAGTAGCCCCTAACAGGAGTAGCCAAAAGAAAAAAAGATAATAACAGCTCAGTGATATGAATTAATATACATGTGAATCGTCACTTAGCTGGTCTGGCAGCATTTCCTCACAGCGGAAAACAGGATGGGATGGATCAACAAACTCTGACTATGCAAATGCAGATGGCATTACATAGGCACGTCTGAAATCCTAACCCTCCCCATTTATGTGCATACCCTTCTGATCTCCACCTCTGCCCCTCCAAGGAGCGTAACAGTTGAGAATTGTACTCGGAATTTTCAGAAGTGTGCATAATTCTGAGGAATGCAAGTGTAATGTTCAGAAGAAAGTAGAATTTTGAGGAGCACAAGCATAATTCACACATGTGAAATGTGAATTTGTGATACATTATTACGAGTTTTCGACAGTGATCTCAATCCATAGGGTAGCTTCTGACAAATTGCTATCTTCTATCCATTCATTTCTGAACATTCCTAATCCAATTCAGAGTGCCAAGAGCCACAGCTCATTCCTTTAGCACTGAACACAAAATAGGAACCTAGCCTAGACAGGACACCAATCCCTACATTATTTTGTGACAAGTAATTAAAGTTATATAGGTATGGTAGGAAACACCCACCCATTAATTTCTGTGCATATCTAAACTTTAAATTCTGGCACTCTCAGAACACCAAGCAACCTAATCTGGATAATAGAAGATACCCCACATTAAAACTCACCCTAGCATTAAAGGAGTACCACAAATAGTTTTGAGGTGACAATCAAGTAATATGTCGGTGTTGAGAATTCAAAATAGGGGGCTTTTTCATATAATCCTATATACTGTAAGTTCATATCTGAAACAAAGTCTCTAGATGCTCATTTCCAAAAGACCTCATTAAGTCATGCATAATACACACATACTGATAAAGTAAGCATCTAAATAACAAAGATGCATTATGAGTTTGTGATAAGACAAGCAGTAAAGGCCAGAAAAATACAGTACTTGAAACTATACTCTGCATCAGCTGTGGCTTTTGATGATCATATCAAAGGCACAGACTCAAACATAAAGCTTAGCTGTGTTTTTTAAAATTTCTCCAAATGGAACAAATGAAATTGTTTGTTTTGGCTAAAACCAGAGTTATAGCAAATGTGTAAGTCATTATTAGATTTATGGCTTACATGGTAATACAGCCTAAATTAAATCAGTAAAGTGTTAAATTAGAAACTGCTCTCAGATACACACCAACACATAATATTCTTTCCTGCACGCTGCCCATCCTATATTTGTGAAGTATGAAGTTTTCACCTCCCCTTTACTGATTCCTAAGGGAGGTGCAATCTCCACTGTAACAGTTTATAAATTCAGCCCTAGTGCTTGATGCATAACATATACTATGAACTTATTTAACAACATTTTAGCATACAGTACATGTGTTTGTCCCATTGTGAGCATATGACTGGATGACATAACATGGGGATTATGTGACACAACTAATGTGGAAAAAAAACACATTTAACACATTGGTCACAAATAAAAATAGCCTTTTGGTGTTAAAAAGGGTTGATGATATTATGACCTAGAAAGTCCTAAAGCATTAAGTCCTATAAATCCCCCAAATCAAAATGCCCAATAGCAAGGGAAACATCCTCAAAACCCCACGTAGTAACACAGAGGGCAACTTGGAATCTTTATAAATAAGAGATGTATTTAAAAAAAATGGCTCTATTAAACAGTGAAGCTCCAAAGAGAACAAAAGACACTAAAGGTAATGCTGAAAAGGCAATCCAATCGCAAATCCAAAGAAAAGTTATAATACTGAGTGCAGAGTTGAAAAATCCATAAAATCACAATAGCACACAAAAAATCACAAATGCAGCTCACCACACCATGAGCGCATTCAAATGAATCACAACAGACTGTGGGATTATCTTAGCCTTTATAGGGCAGGCCCCTGCAGTAATGGATGGAGGGCCCTGACTCTTGGGGAACCATCCACAACATACACTGAACATAACAGAAGCAGCTCATACACAAAGAAACCAAACAATACACCAAAGTAGTAAAAAAACATAATCAATATCACATTTCTATCATAATTAAGGACATCAACATTAACAAAAGATTCAATCATGAAAATTAAAGACATAAAAACTGCATTTGAAGGGACTCTAGATGAAATACAATAGAAGGTACTCTGCTAAACAATAATGGATAAAACTCATTCCAAAGTGGAGTGAATAAATGGATTCAATTTAATTTATTTCTATATAGCACTCTACCCCGAGTACAGGTTAAGTGTACACGTTTCTGGCTGCAATAAAAATTTATTTTCGCCAGGTATCCTGTTGAGTGGAGTTTTTGTTTTCCTCTACTCCATTTTCAACTCGCCATATCCCAATTATAATGACAACAGGGTATTTGTTTACTAGTATTTTAATCATTTAGATTACTTTTATTTTACTGTGTATTTATTGTAATTGTTGTGCTTATCTACATAGTGGTATTGTTTAATAATCACAAAAGCAGGCTATAACCATCACTGGACAACCCAGAATAGTCTCACTCCAATCCAGCTAGTCTCCTAACTTCTACCTCCAGACTTTGGCCTTGGCAGCATCAAAATGGGGAAACTGCCTTCAAAAGTTCAAAATAGCAAAGGAGTCACAAGGAATATCAAAAATACATCACAAGGGAGAGAACATTCAAACTCTGGCTTGTATAGACAAATCTAAACAAAGAATCTCATTAAATCAAAATATTTATTACCAAACAGGAAAAAATTACAACAAAATGCTCAACAGAGCAAAAAACGAGCCAAAATAAAAATCAGTCCTAAGGCAAACTAGTCTAGATCCTGCAATCTGTAAGCAAAAATGAGTCAGAAAAATAGCAAATCTAAACAAACATCAATACTTACAAAACAGGCTCCAAACTCCATGCACCACTGCTGGGCCCCACTTCTAACTAAAAACATAAAGCCAAAAGGAGGATCCAGCAACAGTGATGTTAGAATAGTCTCACCTCCTGGGACTCCACCCACAAAAAACAGGGAAAGGTAGCATAATTAAAGGAAAAAGACATAAATAACCAATAGTATCAAAAAATACTATTTATAATCATTCCAAAATTAACAAAAACAAAATAAATATAAGCCAATGAAAAAATAACCTAATTGTATCACTGGAACTGAATTGAATTGATAAGTTGGCATCTGCTCTAATGTTGGTTCCTTATATGGACCCAGTGTTATAGGTTGTGAGTAATGGAGTGATACTCAATATTTTCATTAAGTGAGGGGGCCTAAAAATGAGAAGGGAGAACACTGTGGGTGCAAGACCTTTTTTTTTTTTGCAAGATTAAAATGAAAGGTAAGGAGGGCATAGAAACAGAAAAAGTTTTTATAACAGACTAGATTTATAAAATTAAGAAATGGTGGGAGAATGGGAGTGAAGCAAGGGTGTAATACCACCCAGCCACTAAGTATTAAATGCTTAAATGAGACCAAGGTAAAAAGACTGAATATTAGACCCATATATTTTTTAGCCCAAAGCACATTTTAAATATAATAACTCTATACCTAGTTCTTTATTAAATTTGAAACAACTGCCCAGAAGTAAGTTTCAAAGTCTTTAAAGGGATTATTGAAAATAGCAAATGTTAGATAAACAACATTAATATTATTGTACCATATATACACATGACTTTGCTAAACAAAACACTTTTTGACCAATGCTCCAATTTTTCCATGGACATTGAACACTGATCTATACTAATAAAAGGCAAAGCCCTCACTGACTCACTCACTGACTGACTGACTTACTGACTGACTCATCACTAATTCTCCAACTTCCCGTGTGGGTGGAAGGCTGAAATTTGGCAGACTCATTCCTTACAGCTTCCTTACAAAAGTTGGGCAGGTTTCATTTCGAAATTCTACGCGTAATGGTCATAACTGGAAGGTATTTTTCTCCATTTAGTTCAGCCAGTTCCGTGGGGGGCGGAGTTTCGTGTGACATCATCACACCTCCAACGTAATCATGTGAACTGACTGTCAACACACTATGTAGAAAACCAGGAAGAGCTCCAAAACGCGCTGAAGAAAACATGCATTATAAAAACATGCATTATATAATTGAGAAGGCAGCGAAACAATAAGAAGCGAGCGAGTGACATATACAACCATATTCATGAGTTCTGCTACTTCGGAAAGAAAGGTGTAAACCTAAACTTTAAATTAAGTTAATAGACAGGGTGCCGCTGGTGTTTCTCATGACCACGGGTAATGCGGGATACAAGTTTAATGAGAAGACGCAGGATATAAACGAGAGTTTTGATCACTTTGTAACTAAGTTAAAATTGCAGGTGAAGGGGTGTGCTTATGCAAATTCCGAGAGACTGTGTTTGTGGGGGATTGACAGTTAACGCGGTTGGGGGAGTCACGTCATCATATCCCTCTCATTTACCTCATTTCGCTCTGAGCTGAGCTCCGTGGATAACGGCGTCTTCCGAAGCAACTTCATCACACTCCCACCAAATACTCACAGAAAAATCCACAAGTTAATACACACGCTGTCTCTAGAGTTTCTCCACACTCAATGTATTCCTCGCCCCTTTATACCCTCTAATCTCCCATTTCAATTCAGATACCTCCAATTTCCTGTAAGGCTCAGCTGCGCGATGACAAGTAATAAGTCTCAAGGACAGACCCTACAAAACGATGCCATTGATTTCAGGCAAGATTGCTTTTCTCCTGGACAACTATACTTGATTCTCAAAAGTGAGCTCGCGAGCTTCGTCATATTACAACCGGAGTGCAGCCAGAAACTTTTAAGTACCGGGTCTTAGATAACATTAAATTAAGCCGTAGACATCGCAACATCACACAAGATAGCAGCTCACGAGAACTTACTGAACGCAGTACGAGTGATCACTTCCATGCATCAAACCTGTTCAAAAAACGCATTACACAATTTACAAGGTGATGGCTTTCTATGGCGTTCGTTTATAAAGCAGCGGAGAGGCTGTGTGAAGGCAGCTACACAGAAAAAGCAGAGCGCCACACTCTGAATGTATTGCTGGCATCACCGTTATACCCTCTGATCTCCCATTTGAATTGAAATGCCTCAAATTTCCAGTAAGGCTCTGCTTCGCGATGACAATTAATAAGTCTCAGGGACACACCCTACAAAAGGTTGCCATTGATTTGAGGCAACATTGCTTTCCTCCTGGACAAAACTATACGTTGCATTCTCAAAAGTTATATATATATATATATATATATATATATATATATATATATATATATATACACCCGATCTACAATACTGTCAAATAAACGACCCACACACCATAGCGCAACATGAGAGGCTTCACCTTTAGCGCTGACGTCTTAGGTTCGATTCAGAGTGGGTGCAGTGCGTGTGTACTGCCTGATGAGCCCAGAATTAGGCGAAGCACGTGCAAGTACTGTTTGCATTATTTGATAGTAAAACTATTTCAATATATTCAATATATATATATCAGCGCTTAATGATTCATTTTACTCTCGCAACCCCTGTTTGGGAAGAAGTATGATAAAATATGAGGTTAACGCAGAAAACCAGATCACCAATTTAAGCTTTAGGAATCATAGATACTTTATTCGACATCAATGATTGTTTTGGTAAAGCCATAGTCGGTGTAATCCTCCTTCCATGTTATAATATTTCCGCGACTAGCCAAGATTAAATGAACGGAAAAAAAGTAAGAGCGAAGCGAGGGTGATGCAGGCAGGCAGGCGACAGCTCAATATCTCGAATTTGGATATACTACAGTAGGTTCTATTTAGTCGCCAGAAATATCTTTGGTAGGAATGGAAGTTGGATTTAGTCTTTAAATTTCTATGGTGAAGAAAAATTTATGCAATGATGATTAAATTTAACTTTCATTCCTACCAAAGATATTTCTGTCGACCAAATAAAAATTACTTATATTTAAAATTTAAATAGAACTTGAACAAATACGATAGTTCATAATACCCACGCAAAAAAAACGTATATAGATAGATAGATATAGGTGTATGTAAATGTGTGTCTGTATATATGTAGACTTGTGTATATATATATATATATATATATATATATATATATGCCAGCAACACTCATGACAATGAGAAAACAATTACATTGTCAATCATGTTACATTATTATTAAAATGTTTCCTTTTCTTTTTCATTACTTCTTTAACACACTACTTCTCTGCTGCAAAGCGCGGGTATTTTGCTATATAAGCATATGTATATATGTGTATATGTATATATATATGTATATGTATATATATGCATATATATGTATATGTATATATACTGTATATATGTATGTGTGTGTGTCTGTGTATGTGTCTGTGTCTATATATATGACAGCAACACTCATATCAGTGACAAAACAATTACATTAACAATCATCTTACGTTATTTTTAAAATGTTTCCTTTTCTTTTTTCATAACTTCTTTAACACACTACTTCTCCGCTGCGAAGCGCGGGTATTCTGCTAGTAATTAATAATGTGCCAAGGCTAAACTTCATGGACTGCCTTATATATACTTTATGGTATGTTTTAATTATTTTGATTTTATTTGTGTTGTGACAGGTGGGGTGAATGGCATAAATAATGGTGTATGCATCATCAGTTTTTTTCCTAAAATAATTTTTTTTCATAAGGGTATGGTAAGAGCAGAGAACATCCTATATTACTATAATTGCACATGTGCTTCAGTCTTCAAACTTAAGCATGGTAAAACAGCTCATAGTGAAGATGATCTAAAGTTGAAAACATTAAAATTGAAGTAAAAAAAAACTTCAACAGTTTTCTCATTTCAGAGTAGGTCACATACACCTCCAGCTCTATTATAAGATGGCAGCATGGCCCGGATAACTGCTGCAGTATACCTAACAAAAAGGTGACTTTGATAACAAAAGGTGATGTCATTAAAAATGCCAACAACATGTGAACATAAATCAAATTAATTTAAGAGCCATAAAGCAATTAAGGAACAGATAACATAAAAATGATGTAACTTTGTCTGGAACCTGTCTGCATCTACAGTAGCTGAAAGCTAAATGGCATCTAACTGAATGACCAGAATGAAAGCTGGAGGCAGCACAAGCCTGCTTTTATTAAGTAAAACAGTCAAAGAACAGAGAGAGAGACTAAAAATAATTGTATCTTTACAGTCTGTCTCCTATTTGGTTTAACATTCCAAGTTAATGTTGGTTGAGCAGATTATCAAAGTACATGTCCAAATAACTTTCTGCTCTCTCTCAATACTAAACATCTCTGGGCTAAAATAACAGTATTAAATACCTGAAGCCCACTGTGAGCACAATAATGGAGATTTTTAACTACGGTACCTTCTACAACAGGTAGCTCAAATGCTTTTCCTCACCAAATAACAAACCAAATTCCCTTTTACTCTTTTTATGAGATAGACACGCCCCATTCCTGTAGTAATCAAATAACAATTTAACAACAGATCATCTTTTCAAGTCTGTCTTATGTGCTACCTACCCCAAAGCATTTGTTTCACACACTTATGACACCATTGTTCTTAAACGGTCATGTGTGTTTTATTATATGGAAATAGATTCATAGCATTCTCTCATTTGCCCTGATTAAATATCTCAAAAGCTTCAGGGTGTTTATCTGAAGGATGCTACCTCTGTCCTGACCCTGTCCTGTATTCTTACTAGCAGTAGAGTTCATGACCCAACTAACCTCCTTCTTTTAAACCTCAAGGAGCCTCTAGCTGTAAGGCAGCGTTATGCATGCAAATGCAGTCAAGTGCAAACCAAAGGAGAAAGACAGTGATTTACACCTGGGTGCCAACGTTCAATAGTGTCGCTTGTGGCAGTAATAGGGGTCTTTCACGTAGAAAAAACAAAGAAATACATCATCAGTCATGTGTTCTGAAAAGAATTTCACAGTTAAAACAACATGAGTATTTGAAATGTATCAAATTAGGCAATTTCAAGGAGGGACAGGAGTGGGACACACAAAACAAGAAAATAATTACAGATAAAAAAAAAACAACGCCAATTGAACTCGGCCATGGTGCTTCTAATGTTAAAAATTGTGCCCAAGGATTGCTGTGAGCAGTTTAAATAACCAGGAGATGATTCAGGAGCCCAAATACGTGGTCAGAAAAGAGCAAAAAGGTCAAAAACATTGAGACAAGTGATCAAAGAAAACACGACCAAAGAGCAAAGCAAAGCTGATGACAAAAAGCAAGATGCAGAGGACAGGAGGATAGGGAAGAAGATGGTCAGCTGTGGACTAAAATGAAATGCAATGCAATGGCCTATTTAGAACCAAAGCTTACTATTAGAAAAGATTAAGTTGTTTGGAAAATCCACTGACAGACACTGAAGCTACTGCATGCTGCCATATTTGTTTTAGAATTTCCAGTTAAATCACTAATCGTGTCAAGACTGGGAACATGACAACGTGCAGCCAACATGGCATCAAGTAAAAAAAACAAAAAAAAAAAGACAGTAACAACAAATTCCCTTAAAACAAACAGAAAAATGTAAACTAAGGTTAGAAACAAAATCTACTCATCTATAAACCCCATACCAGACAAAATTAAAAAGTAAATAAATATTACATTATGTACATTGTGATGCTTAGTACACTTGAATTTCTACCAAGAAACCCTGCCTAGTACATTTTACCTTTTTAATTTAATCAAGCGTTTTACTTTTTTTGTCATGGCTCCTTATCTGACCCGGTTATGGCCATATTGTCTTTGAACCAGAAAAAACAAACAAGAATATTGTATACAAAGAATCTGTTAAATCCTAACAAAATTATGTACTAAATGAAAAATAAAAGTTTTGGAGATATTCAATTTATACCACATCTCGGCAACGTAGCTAATGATAAATGGATATTAAAAAAAAAAGTATATATTTCCATTTGCAGCTGTTTAGTTTATTAACTGAAGATATCTCTACTAATGAATATGTCCCTTCCATTAAGTAATATCAGGTGAAGGAAACCGAGTATAGCAGATTTCAGGATGTTTTTGGGTAAAAAACATACACTTATACCATATCAAAATCAAAAATTCAAATTTAATAAAGATTGCTTGTGTGGCTCACTAAGGTGGGTAACCACCGCTGCAATCGAACACAGACAGACACAGGAGGTACAAGTGCAAGCACACGCATTTAGTTTTTCTTTTTCCCACAGTTATGGCGTTATTTCAGTGCCACTATTCTGAGCACATGTAAAAAAATATTGCAAGTGCAAGTGTTGCATTTTGAGGAGAAATTTATTTTGAGCGTACAAAAGCTGAATTTGAGTGAACAAAATTCATTGCTGCGTGCAAAAAATGTATTTCAGTGTTTGCACTTATCCATATATACACACACAATAGCACCCCCTCTCGCTCAGTTTTTTCATTTGCGCTTGCTCGCAATGTGTTGCTTGCGCTCACAACATTCTCTGCTGCAAGCGCTCAACTCTCTGTACACCGTTATAAGTGTGCCACAAAACCAACCAATCACAGACTTGGTTTCAAAAATTCTGATTGGCTCTTACGGTCTCCAATCAGCTCGCTAGCTGCTGCATTCCGGAAACAGTCCGAAATGTAGCTAAATCCAGCTAAACTCAATTAAACCCCAATTTGCGGATAATATCTTTAATTATTTTATTTTAAAATATATTATTTGTTAAGACTATCGTTGGTGTAGTACTCTCCCAGTCAATGCCTGGATCCTGAAGCTCCTTCAAATCCACAAACATATATAATAGTCATTATTCCAGAATAGGTACTTTTGGGAGTAATGTTATTTTGTGTAAGCGTTTTTTCCAATAAATACAACAATTTAAAAAGAATGCCTTTGTTTTCATGTTCTTCTTACTGTGATTTACATTAGTGGTAATTGATAGGCAAGAATGTATAAAATCACCAGAAGCATCTCGCAGATGTGCCACAATGAATGCAGCAGCTAGCGAGCTGATTGGAGACCGTAAGAGCCAATCAGAATTTTTGAAACCAAGTCTGTGATTGGTTGGTTTTGTGGCACACTTATAACGGTGTACAGAGAGTTGAGCGCTTGCAGCAGAGAATGTTGTGAGCGCAAGCAACACATTGCGAGCAAGCGCAAATGAAAAAACTGAGCGAGAGGGGGTGCTATTGTGTGTGTGTATATGGATAAGTGCAAACACTGAAATACATTTTTTGCACGCAGCAATGAATTTTGTTCACTCAAATTCAGCTTTTGTACGCTCAAAATAAATTTCTCCTCAAAATGCAACACTTGCACTTGCAATATTTTTTTACGTGCGCTCAGAATAGTGGCACTGAAATAACGCCATACACAGTCCCAAAAGCACAGCACAACAGAACTTCTCTTCTTTCTCTTTCTTTTCTCCTCCATTCCTCCTGGCAAGCTTCGTCTCACTCCTCCTGACTCTGGCTCCTGGAGTAGTGTCTGCTGGCTCCGTTTATAACGCTCCAAGTGCGCGTTGATGCATTTCTGGCAGCACTTCCGAGTTTGGCGGAACAGCTGAACTCCAGGGCTCAGCAGTAGTCCCAACAGGGCTATATCCAACTCCAATTCCCATGGATCCCTGCGGAAGTCCGAGGCACCACTGCGACCCATGGGGGCTGCCACCTAGCGCTTTAGGGGAGGTACTGCTCTGGATATGCTCCCTCCCCCGGTCCTTTCAACGTGGCAGTGTCCCAGCCGGGGTCCTCCACACTTGGTACAGCAAGCCGCCAGGGTAAGGAAGCTTAGGTCTGTTATTACTGCACGAGTGGTTTTGTATCATGAACGTCTCACTATTTTGGAACATTTGTTCTAACGTTTTCCTGGTCTTTGTGTAGCATATTATTTTGTGTCTTTCACCATAAATCACACTAATACCTAAATTACAATGACCTTATAATGGCGATGCTCCAGAATACAGAAATTCAGAAAGGTACTTTGGTAGTTAAACAACATTTAATTTTTGTAAACCAGGTCTGCAAAACTTACCATTCAAATAATAAATAATGCATAAAGATCTGAAAATAACATTTTTGTTCTAGTAAGAAGTTGTTTACAATGTGCATAATTCAATACAAAATATGAGCCTAAGGTTTCAACAAACTACTCTTTTCCAAATTACTGTTGCTTTGCTAAAAAGAAATATAATATTGCCCTCAGGTTATATGAATGGCTGCTCAGCACATTTTCAGCCTATTTAAACATTGCTGTTGTGTATGCAGACAGCGCAGCCTTCTTCTAGAACATCAGAAAACATGCACATTGTATAAATTGTAAAAGCATGGCTTCTGAAGATGACTAAAGTTTGGCCTTGCACAGTGATCACCTCACAGCCTCAAATGCACAACTTTCTTGAAGAGCATAATAAATAAAAACAATAGGCAAAAGTACAGTTATGAAAACATTTTTATCTACAGTACTGTACTTAAGTAGTAAAACAGTATTATAAAAGAACTGATATACAAAGAGAAACACGCTTCTTATGACATACACAAGCTGAATGACAAGGCAGCGTTAAGAGTTTCTTAAAGAACAGTTTCAGGAAACTGGGTTTAAACCCAGACAATGTCACCATTTCTTTAAAGTTTGCATGTTCCCTCCATGTTTGTTTGCTTTATACTGACTATTCCTGCTTGCTCTGTCTTTTGAAAAACCATGAAAGTAAAGCAGAATTTTATTTTCAAATGGGGCTGTTGAGAGTATGGGTAGGTGTGTGCATAACAGTATCTCCGTCCTGGTTTGGTTCAGTTCTTTTCCATTTTCCATTCACAGGAAGGAACCAAGAGAGAATGGAGGATCAACTTGTCCAAGCATGAAACTGTAGAGATCCCAAAGGAGACATAGGAATTACTTGAATTAAAAATAGAAAGTAATGCAACATGAAAGTCCATCCTAGACTCATTCATTCTCATAAAATCCTGATTTAAGATTAACAGAAGTATTCTGATTCAAGTTACTTTAAAATAAAAAGAAAAGAAAAGAAAAAACAAGAAATTGAAAGGTAACTGGTTGCTCAGACTTTACGTGGAACTGATCTGAACCAAGCTAGTTAAAAAAAATAAATGAAAAATTTAAAAAATGACAAGGAGTGTGGCTTCTTGGAGGGGAGGAATATGCTGGCTGCTTTAACTTTATATAAGCCTGCCTGCTCCAAGCTACATGGAAAAAATAGTAAGGAGTTAAGAAATGTAGCAAAGACGGGAACATGCTGGTTCTTTAGACTTACTTTTGCATAAATAATTGAAACATTAGCACAATGCAGACATTCAAAATGAATGCATACTTTTGTTTTCTATACATGCTCAAACCAATAGTTCTTTGCATGTTTATTAGTATTGTTATGGAAACTGCTTCCCAAGCCATGATGAATATGCAGATAGGTCTCATAAAGACCTACACCAGTTTTCCTGTTTGGAGGAGCTTTAAACAACTAAGAACATGGATATCTGAGCAAGAGTCACCGGGAAGACTTCATTTAGGCTCACTTGCTAGCTCAGTTGGTGTGTGCTGCATTTGAAAAACTTTATTTACCTGTGGCCATCCATTCCTGACCCCAACACTATGTTTTCTTCTTTTTGGGATTGTCTTCATGAACAATGCAAATGAAAGGAGCATGCGATGTAACTGCACTGTAGTTTAACAAGTACTGTATAAAACTCAACTTTTAAATAAAAGTGAGCACAGGTGGGCTACATCTACTAGTTCTAAACCTAGAGCTTTGATATGCACTTCACACTTCCCCAGTGATTAAGGAGCTTTCAGAAGTTCAAAATCACCCTTAAACAACTTCATAAATCAGAAGCAATACTCTACACTTAATTTTTGACCAAGGCAGGGAAATAAGTATTGATGAAATATAATCACATTTCTTTTAACCTGAAGCTGAAAAAATTCTGCCTGTTCATTTCACAATAATCATCACAGCCCCACTAACCTGATATAAAACCACATGTAAGTGCAGTTTCTCTGATTTTAAACCCTCTGGCTATCTAGATCTATTATTCTATGTCAACACTCATTTGGCTTTGAGATTTCCATTCCATAAAAATGCTTTTGCACATTACTGAGTACTTTGTTCTAAGAATTTAAATTCTTACTGAAGCCTGACGCATCTGTAAGGCAATTAGAGAATTACACTGCTACGTGAGTCACTTGATCAGCGTGTAACCATTGCTGATTTATTAAGGACAGTATAGTGGTGCTTTAGTTTGGGGATGTGATGCTTCAGTACTAACCATTATTCCAAAGCCGATACGGCAGAAAAAATAATAAGATTTTGTTTTTCCTTTATGGAGGACACTGGCTATTTTCTTACTAATAATTTCAAACTACTAACAAAAAGTTTTAAAAAAATCTGAACTGCCAAGAAATCAAATAGCATTATCATTTTAGGATAACAATATAAATATCACAGACAAAGGAAGCATAATTTTCACAGCTTTCTAATTCAACCTGTGATTTAATATCATATTTTAAAAACACATCTTGCAAACTTTATCATCCATCCATTTTCCAACCCACTGAATCTGAACACAGGGTCATGGGGGTCTGCTGGAGCCAATCCCAGCCAACACAGGGCACAAGGCAGGAACCCATCCTGGGCAGGGTGCCAACCCACCGCAGCAAACTTTATCATCTGATCTCAAAACACATATTTGGAGGTTGTTTGGCAGGTTACCATTTGCATTACTAGGCAAACCAAAATCGTTTAACTTCAGAGTGGCTGAGTTGATTCCTTTGAATCTTAACTCTCTGACATTTCTAACAAAGCATTCAAGACGCATGGTGGGCTGGGGGGTTGTATGGGTTGTCCATATCAATAACAGACTGGACTGGTTTTGTAACACAGAGGAGGGATATAAGAAAGGGCAGAGCAGACTTTTTTTTTCTCAGGAGACCTCACTCCTTTAATGTCTGTAGTGACATTCTTTACATATTCTATCACTTTGATGGCCAGAACAAATTTCTGTGTTGCGATGTGCTAGGCTGGTAGCATCACTTCAAGAGAAGCCAACCAAATCAAGAAGCTGATTAAGAAGGCAGGCTTAGTTATGGCATAGATTCTCAACCCATTGGAGGTAGTTGTGTAGGACAGAATGAAGACAAAACAGATGATCATTATGAACAATGCCGTACATCCTCTCTCAGATACACTAACACTGAGTACTTTCAGCCAACAAATAATTCATCAGAAGTCTATCAAGAAATACTACTGGGACTCCCTTCAAACCTATGGAAATACGCCTTTATAATGCCTCACTGTGAATGGTCTACCATTATTTTTGTGTTAAAGGGGGGTTGTTGTGGTTTGTCTACTACTATATAATAATTCTTGAGTATCTGTAAAAAGCTACATTTCCCTCATAACAGGAATAAAGTGTTATCTTGCTGTCTATTTAGCAGTGGTGTAGCGTGGGTGTCAGCCGCCCGGGCAGGAGGAAAATTTCGCCGCCCTATTATTTAGGTATTTCAATTTAAAAGACTAAAATATAGAGTAATTCTTTGCTGCCCCCTAAAAGTGCCGCCCCCACTACGCTACGCCACTGCTATTTAGTGACTAGCAGAGGGAAGACATTGTCCTAAAGTAAAAATCACTTTCTGTCATACATGCGAGCAATGCATGGACCTTAAAAGGACCTGTAAGAGCCAATCTTAGAAAGTTAAAGTTTTGAGTTGAACTCATATTAATGTTTTCCTAATTTGAATAGAATAGAAATTTCTTCCATAGTCATAGACAATGGTATAGTCTTTTCCCCCTATAAGTTAGAGGTAGAACTTTCTTGCTATAACTGAGATACAGTGTGATAATTGTGTCAGTTGTGTTTATAGCAGGTCCCAGTAAACAGGGACTTGTAAGACCCATTTTCAACTGGGATGGATAGGCATACAGTTTTCTGACCGTCATCGTCGTCATTTTGAAATGGTTCAGAAATGTTAAGTAATTAGTAACGATCTGAAATGTAACAAGAGTTAAGCTTTGAACAGAACTTTCTTAACAAGAATTTTTCCCTTTTTTTGCTATTTTAATTTCCTTTTTTGTGTGAACTGTTTTTTTTTTATTTAAACTAAAACTTTTAAAAATTCGGATATTTTGTCTGTGGAATCATTTCAGCTCGTCAGGCTTTTGTTGAATCCCATTTTTTGAATTAGAGCTGCTAAACTTTGGTAATTTTGGAAAAACGCAGCTACAAGACCAATTGTAATGTGGAACAGGGAGATGATGTCAATGTGAAAACGCTGCAGCACGTCTAGCCAGGAATGCAATGACATTAAAGAGGTGCACAATGCCTACTTCCAAGACCAGCCACATCCTTGTCATTGTCTTCATTAATTCCACAATGGGGATTGCACCCTTCTACCTTCTAAAAAAGCTGAAGACATGCAGAAAGAACACCAACTGCCACTAGGCAAATGTAGGAGTCGATCTGGAGACCAAAGTCATTTTTGATGTTTCCCTGTCTTTTTCATTTTTTCATTGCCTGCATTGTCCCCTTCTATATGTAGCTCACTTACAAATCAACCCTTGACTAAAGTGTTGTGTACTTAATATCTGATAAGGAAAATCACAGGTCAAAAAAGTTTAAACTTCATGGGTACAATTACAAAAAAGTGGCCCCAGTTGTCTTTAAGACAACAGTTAAGGCACTAGTATAGGGGCTGACTTCTGCACAAAGGCAGTTTAAGGCATGTAAATTACATCAGCCAGAACTTCACCCACCTCGTAACAAGTACTAACACCCAACTACTTCACTTTAACAGTTACCAATGAAAGTCTTGCTAATGCAGACTAGAAGCAATTACACACTGAATGCTTCATATAGTGCAAAAATTTGTGCAAGTAAGATTAATGGATTCTTGAATTATGAGAACCTAACAACCACTTCAAATTCATTAAAATGTTTGAAGGCCACCTTGATGGAGTTGGTTTTAAAGACAGCAGAAGAAACAACTAAAATTAATGATAAAAAGTATACAAGCAGAAAGGAACCAGTGACCATCTTTAAGATGAATCTGAATGAGACAATGGGACAGCTTAATTTTTGGATAAACAAGCCTGACAGACTGAATGGTCTCCTCTTGTCTGTCAGATTGCTTGTGTTACTGTGTTCTAGTACATTGTATGCATGATCATGTAAAAATTATGTATTGTCAGACACACACATTAAACAGACACATTAAATGCCATTTAAGATGGAGGAAACATATGCTTTCACTGTTTGTTTGTTGATCTTATTACAAAATAAAGGCTTTGTATGAAATTTCATTCAAGATTGAAAATAGTAGATCAAGCTGAATTTTTCCTGTGACTCTTAAAATTTGTTAAGAGTCAAAGGAATTGCATTCATTATGTTGTATTAGCAAATGATGCTATTCAACTATTCTGGCCAAACGAAAAAATGCTGTGTCCTAAAAGACTTGGGATATAACAGAGACAGAATGGGGGATTAAGAAGGATTCTTGGAAAGGATTTTCAATATATTCCACCACAAATCTGCTAACCAAAGCCAAAGAGAATCCTAATAATTAAAAGTACAAAAGAGACAAATGTCGAGGTCCAAAAAGCAAAAGCATCATTTCCTTACCACCATTAACAAGAATTTTTCTGTGATTTTTTGGCATAGTCTCCTGTCTGGTTGTTTTTTTTTTTTTACTGTAAAATCAAAACTTGAATGTTTGTTGCGTGTCACCATTTTAAATATTATCTGCAAAATAATGTTATTATGTGACTAGCAACCAGCCATACTAAGTCCCTAATCCTAAATTCCAAAATCCAAAATGCTCCAAAATCCACATTTTTACTGCTTAGGTAAATTGAGTGCCATGAAGCTACAACACACAATTATCAACCAGGTTGGAGACTGTTGTTCTGACACAAGGCTTGGACACATGATTGACAACCATGATTAGGGTCCTATGTGAAGCAGTGGGTACCATAAAGCTCCTTCACTCAATCGTCTATCAGTTCCTCATTATACAGAGCCAGACAGATGCTGTGCAGCAAAATAAATATACAAGTACCTTGCAAGTTGAAAATTTCGCACCAGGAATCTCATTTGTAAAACAAAGATTGTGTGTACATCAAAAAATGGAAAGTGCAAATGGCAAAAACAATTATTTATTTTACATTTATAAAACTTGGCATGTAGTAAAAATAGTAATTCTCTACACTTATACAGCACTTTTCTCACTTCATATACACATTTCTTTGCAATTTACCATTTATAAATCACAATCATCTTATAAATGTGCATACATGAACCATCCTCAAAATTCATATTGTCACCACAGATCACTTATGTGTTAATAGAATGTCACTACTTAAAGTTAACAAAAGCAGCTTAATTCTCGCTAGGTGATTACATTAGAAAAAACAGACACTGCTACAAATTGCCTTTTTATGCTGGCAAAAACATGTTACGTTTTATGTACTGTATGTACACCCACACCGTAAGAAGATTGAGTGTAGTGCCTCGTCATTTGGTTAATGGCTTTCAGCACTGCAGACACAATAAAGGTTGGTAGAGATATTCTTCACCTGTTGGCCAGTTCCTTGAGAAGTGACAACAGGCAACCTAAATAAACTGATGGAAAACCACTAAAGATCTTTAGTGCAAATACACAGCATTGGCCTTCTTATAATGGAACTACAAAAGTGTCAGTACATCATATTCATCACTTTTTGAGGCTTAAAATGTTTTGCACATCAATGCACATTATAGCAATGACTTAGTGATATGAATTATTCTTTGCAATATGCGTGTCCCCATAATATTGCATTATGTAAATATTGAAAAATCCAAAAGTATTCAAAATACTTTTGGTACCAAGAATTTCAGATTACATTTACTCAACATGTATAAACAAGCCATGATAAAGCCGTGCTAAAAAAGGTTTGTAAAAAGGGTGATAAATAAAATAGTGTTGCAAAAATAATCCAAAATAATATAATAATGGATTCAAAAAATGGACAAAATCAATTTTTGAATTTAAGGAGATATTTTATGACAGCAAACAGTAGCTGCCCTCATAACAAGCTTTTACAGCTTTATTATTAACTAGCAGGAGTACAGTCTATAACTGGTGAATTTCCCAAATGAAAGAAACAGAACATAGAAATAGAACAAACAGTTTTCTGATTCACATTTTATTGTAAGTTCCTCCACTCTGGATTGTGTCTGCTGTGGCGTTTCAGACGCCCTTGAAATAGACTTTCTTCTGGCATCTGAAGTGGACCTTCCAATTCTATGTCTTTTTTTTTGGTGGCATGGGTATGTTAGTGAAAAGCAAGATGATTATAATGTGTTACATGGTATTATGTACAGAATAAGCACCACAGTGAGATAAATTTACCTTATTTACAATACGTCGGAAAGCGAACAAATAGCAGCAGTCAGTCAGAAAGAGCAACACTGAAATCGTACAGTGAGTGTGAAAGCGAGCAAATAGCACCACAAATACGGAAAGCCAGTGAGAAAGAGTGGCACTGAAACCGTACTGGTAAAAATGGTGGGGAGGAGTGCTCTGTTTCTAAGGAGCGTCTGTGTTGAACCGTGCTGCCATCTAACGGACGTTGGCGATGGTAACTACAGAGAGAAGTGACATACAACTGCTGCTGCGTGTGGGGAAAATGGCAAAAACGATTACTTATTTTATATTTAAGGCGAGTCTCTGTTCAAACGTGCTGCAATATAAAGGACATTGACGAATGAAATACAGCACTATCAGTGCGTGTGGTAGTGTGACCCGCGGAAACACAGGTGTGTCAGCCGGTCACGCACACTGGGTCGTTCACGTTTTACATCCATACGGCAGTTCCCCTTCAACAGATGAAAGAAGTCGGCCTTCTCATACTTGGACACTTCCGCCATCTCTTGGCAATTTAAAGAAACATGGGTAAAGAGCGATGCACAGGGACCAAATGTGCCGCTAGATGGCGCCGCCGTAAACGTCTGTTGCAACGTGCAGCCATCTTGTCGATGATAAGTACGGGGACATGTGCCGAATGTTGTGTCGGTGAAAAGGTGACCTCCTCTTTACTATGAAAATTTTTCCCAACCAAACATACCCCATGACCTCCTATTGGTCACAAAGGAGCCCCATCCCCAGGTTGGTGGCGATCGGACGCCCGGTGCAGATTTTTATTGCGGACAAACAAACATACAAAGATACACACAAACATGCATACATCGACTCTGCTTTATATATTAGATACTAACTACTTTCACAAACCTCATATACTGTATTTTACACATTTCAGTTATTCATGTTTTCTCAGTGTGGGTGGCCACTGTTTAAAGCTGGCTGAGTTATTCTGTTATTCAAGTTATTCTGTGGATGTTTTTGGTTTCTAGATACTTGGTGTTATATATTTTGTATTATTGTTCTTAACTTCATTGTTATGCTCACTATGAAAGGTCCTAAATAATTTATAAACTATGTGGGCTTGGTTTTGTTTGCTGTGCCTTGTGGAGTGCACTATTTCATATACTCATGTGCACTGTGTTTATAAAATACTACTGTGCCAAAGAATCTTCTTTAATAAAGCATATAAAAATCAAGAATACCCCAGTCAAAATTACTGATGCCTTACCAGTCATCCAGAGAAAAGAAGTCCAAATGGTGATGTTTACACCAAATAATTATTCTCATCTTATCTGCTTGTCCATGAATGGGTCAAACTGGCTGCAGGTACAGCTAGAATGTGTATTTCCTATAACACTAAGGTAAGCTGAGGGTGTAATCCCATGGGTTCTAAGCTGCTGAATCTCTTTTGAAGCACCTGGACACCAACCCCCCTGAATTCACAAACCACTCCAAATGGTTCTTCTCACTCTGAAGCAACAACAGAATTAAATGAAGCCCTTCTGGATTGTTATGGACATTACTCATATCAGGCACTTGCATTCTCATTCTTTTTATCACTACTCACATCTCACGACTAAATATCAGGACGGGAAAGTAGACTGTCTAGTAAATTGAGATCTTCCTCCAAGGATTTACCAAGTTCATTTATCATTACTGAATATCATTTAACACTAATAGCTTTTACCTTTTTTAATTATCTACAGTAATAATCAAAAGATATATCACTTTTAGAATACCAATTATTCCAACTAACATCTACTGTAAATTCAAATTCTGATGTTGCTTTGCCACCTCCATCATTTAATGTAGGTAAAAGAAACAGTTAACACTGATAAAGATTAACCTGGGAACTCCTAGCTTTAAGTAAAAGCATCTGCACTTCAAGAGCTCACAATGCTGGGCTCTGAAAAGAATGTAAAAACATGGCTTAGCAAAAAAACATTTTAAGCCGCATTGTGTTCAGAATGCACTGGTTATGACTTTCATGTGGTTAGTGACTTTGAACTTTGTGAACTCTCTTAAATCTTGACGAACAAGCTATTCTTTGGCTCTGGCTGACTTTACTAATGTGCCTAAAGTTTCTCCCTCTCAGTTATTAAATATGCTCTGGCTGGACTTCGTTGGAAAGCTCCCTTAACATTTAAATGCAGGTGTTTTAAAAAGTAGTTGCATTTGTGACCCAGTTACAAATACCAAACAAGGATCGGGATGGGATAATTAAGCTTTTGAGAAGCTACATATAAGATTGTGAAGTGGAAAAAGCAATGACACTGAAAATAATCAGGCTAAGGACAGTAAACTATAAGAGTGCAAAGAATAATATCAATGCTCAACACCCAAAAGAAAAGTCGAAGTTAAACAAAAACCAAGAAAAAGTCCTTTTATTAACTAAGATTCTTTGTACCTAACTAATGCTGAAATTTGTAGAGAGTTTTCTTTGCAGAATTTTATTCATTGCTCGGATAATATAGACTTTGCACTGCAGATAAACACAGAGTTGATTGATCAACATTTACACTAAACAATGCTGAAAAATGAATTCTTAACTGACGAAGAAAGAACAGAGACAGAGAAAACGGCAGTTCAACACAATACCCCTAAAAGCCTGTTTGAACACAGAGACTCTTTCCAATACTGTACACTAGTTTTAGCAAAAGAAAGCTTTAACATGGTTTTCATTTTCTGGATACAACTCTATCAGGACTCCATGTTAAAGTAGCAAAGCTTAAAGTTAGCAGGCAATAAAAAGCTAAGTAGTGTGAACTTGGGTCCAAACACCATCAGACTAACACCAGCACTTTATCAGAACACACATTTATTTTCACCAAATAAGTCCCACACAGCACACAGTGCTCCCAGCACCAATCACCCTTAACATGGGCTTTCCTCTCAAATGTCCGTGGGCCGCCTTTCCTCTTCTCATGGGAGCTTCATCCTGCTCCCACTCCCGACTCTAGCTCTCTGATTGGAGTGAGGCGGTCCCTTTTATTCACCTGATTGACACTCTTCTGGCAGCACTTCCTGGTGTGGCGGAAGTGCAGCCCTTGCACCTGGAAGCACTCTGGGGGTCCCTGGAAGGTCCTTCCTCCACCCATCCAGGTGTGGCGGAAGTGTCAATCTCCCGGGCTCCATGACGCTTGGGGCACCCCCTAGTGGAGGCCACAGGCCCCATTGGGCTTGAGCCTCCTTGCTCCTTCCCCGTGGTCCCCTCAACATCCAGGGTTGATGCCCCCTTGTGGCTCGGGGGACGTATAGACCACCTCCCAGTCCTTCCAGGCGTCCCGGCTGGGTCTGACCCCCAGCCTCCTGTGACAGTAGACATACATAACTTATTTATTGAACATAATTTAAAAAAAGAAAATAAAGTCTTATTTAATCTATTTGTGAGGATATTTTTTGTCTTGTCTTTTACCAAAAAAATGCATGGATTATTCAAAAAAGAGCTGAGACCTATACTCTCTAAAGTCCCAAAGCCTACAAAATCTCTTAAAGTGAGAAGGGAACATCCACATCCCCAGGCCCAAATAAGCAAATCCTAATATATTTAAAGTTATTAAAAAACATTCTAAAAAAAATCAAGAGTCCAAATAATTAAGAAAAATAATCCAAAAAGCAAAATAAAATAGTAAAATAATTAAAAATACCATATTTAAATACTAAATGGAAAGAAATAAAACAAAAGGTAATCCAATAATTATTAAAAAAAAAGTCAGTTAACTATAAAGTGAGCAAGAGGAAAGAATCAGAAGGACTGTAACCAAAAAAGCTGTGAATGAAAATGGTGAAATTTCTAACAAAGTTAAAACACAAGGAAGGAAACACCATACAAAAAATCCATAAATAAATAGAAATGTGTTTTTCTGCTTCAATGTAGACGGTAGAACACTTGTTTTGGTGGTTTCCTAAGCTCTAGATTCTGAGTTTTTCATTATTTTTTTGTTTTAACATTTACTTTTGTTGTTATAAATTAGTTTTGCTATTATCTTTGTTAATTACGATAGCCTCTATTTTTTTTTCTTGCTGTTAGGGTAGATCCCATGTAGTTAGTGATCTCTCAGAAGGTCATAAACAGACTGTGCAAAATAATCAAATAAATTGTGCTTAAAAAACATATAAACATAGACAGATCCCAAAGACAGACAAAATGCATACACTGAATTGTCAAAAATAATAAAAAGCTACACCAAAATGTAACTGGAATACAGAATCAATGCGCTTAAAGAGCTATAGAAGTTTGAATGACAGCTTTTGAAAAGGCATTATGGTGATCAATACAAGAGAAACGCCACTTTACCAAGATGTGACTGCAGGCAAAGGAAAACAAAGGGCTAGAGTGGAGCCTCATCCAAATCCCTACACAATTCAATAATGGGCAATAGCCACAGAAGACAGGGCCGGAATGAGCAAGCAAGAGTTCTGTTAAAGGGCAATAACATAGAAAAGACACGAAAACGGGAACACTTAGGAGGTTAATTGGTTGAGAAAGATCTGATCAACTTATAAGTTAAATGTCCTCTGTATAATAAAGCCTAAGCATGGCAGAGGTGTTGACTATTTTGTATTCACGTCATTTTCCCTCATTTGTGAGCGTCTCTTATGGTTAAATAAACACCCACAGTTTGTAAATTGTGGTTTAACTTTGCATTTCTTAGCATCCTGAATAATGCATGGAGTAGTGTTTTTTTCAAGTTATACTTCAAATATATCTTTTGGATCTTATCAGCAAGTCCATAAGTCACAGTTTAGAGGTATATGTACTGCATTAAAAAAAAAGTTTCTGAACCACAACCAAGACTGTCACTTTGCCTGATTTATGTTGCGATAGTCACTTAATCTCGCAGTACTCCACTCTTCGAATGAGATTATTCCATACAGTTCTGGAGTTGCTGATGACTATCTCTCAAAACTGACTATGAGGAATTTTCAGTTCTATTAGGTATAACGGTACTTTAAAAAAAATAGCATATGTTGTTATGTGTAGCTTTCAATGCAATGCTTTACAAAAAATGTTCGGCACTATCCTTTTAATTTAAATCATTACTACTTCTGAAAAAAGAGCTCTCATAAAGAGGCAATAAAATGGATGCTTTAAGGAGTTAATATATTCAATTTTCACAATGGTAAGCCATTTGCTCCTAACATTTGTTTTCACACAGCTCTGCTGTTTATTTAATTATCTTCACTGTGCTCATCTTCTACAATGTCAAAAATCAGAAAGCCATTTTCTCAGCATAGTCACACTATGTAATACCACCAGTCATATCTCCTGAGCACAAACAGTCCAACAATGAAACATGTCATTGTAATTTGTTTTCTCTAACACCTTATTTAGTTTTCTCACTTCAGTAAAGTTAGGATCCTATAAAGATTTCATTTTGTTAAGCTTGTTTTTTTCTCCAGTTAAGAAATGTATCATTCCTTTTTCTCTACAGAATTAAGAAGTGAGATTTACAGTAAGACTGGATTTGTAGTATTCTTGGAATCACCAACCGACAGGTGCATTTTTGTTTGCTCCAAAGATTGCACACCTCTTTACTAATTTAATACAAGATAGAAGCTATGGTGGCATCAATTTATGCTACAACCTAGTTCTACATTTTCTTAATTTATCATTGATCCATTTCTTTTATTTTAGAATTTATTTAGTCATCTATGAATTACTGAATGCACATCATTCAAGGTTTTTGCAGGCCCTGAAGACAATAACCAAGCCTGGTCTGGGTGCCAGGATATACTGTGACACACACGCACACACACATACAGTCACTCATGTGGAGTCAATTCACAGTCGTCACGTAACATAACGAGCAAATAGCACAAATTAGCAGTGCGCCAATTAACGGTAAGCAAGTAATACAAATTAACACTTATCAATTAACCTAACAAGCAAAGAGCACAGATTCTATTATACTAAAGCATTTAGCACTTCATACACATTCATTTCTGACTGTGCATTACTTTTGAAATATTTACATGGATGTACTAATAAATAATAATAGTGCCTAACTGTAGTTATAAAATGGAAACCTGGATTGCAAAGCCAAAGGAAAGTGGCCTGTCAAGACACAAGTGTGGAAGTATGAGTGGATGCACAACCATTTGTTCTGCATAGTTAAGGTGCTGGCAGAGGCAAAGTGAGATCATAAAACATGGAGTAATGTGCTGGGCTGTTTACATACAGGTGGTGAACAGGACCTTTGGCTGACCTAAGTGAAAGTGATGGCAGATGCTGATGTAGAAAATGTAAGCTTTATTATCAGAGATGGTTTTCTGTTTTATGGACGTTTTGTATCATATATATAGTGGGTAGCTTGTTAAATGTGGTTAAACACAACTAGTTATATAGTAGATCGAGGCAACGTGAGATTGTTTTGGCAGATGAAGTGAAAGATGACGAATAACTGAGTGAATGAAGGTGTAAGGTAAAGGCCAAATTTTAGTCTAAAACTGGTGAGAATGCAAGTGGTGATGGAGGAGCCATTCTGGAAATAAGGCGCAAAGCATGAACCAAACCAGGACAGTGAACCAAAGGACATAATCACTCACAGTGGGATCATTTAGAAGTGTTAACTAGGGGAGTGCCAGTATGCCCTTTAACTTATTTAAATAACTAGCAAAAAAACAGTTATAACATGTGAAAGAAAAATTAACTACTTGCAAGCTACTTAGAGGGCAGCATGGTGGCACAGTGGGTAGCACTGCTGCCCTGCAGTTAGGAGACCTGGGTTCGCTTCCCAGGTCCTCCATGCGTGGAGTTTCCATGTTCTCCCCGGGTCTGCGTGTGTTTCCTCTGGGTACTCCGATTTCCTCCCATAGTCCAAAGACATTCAGGTTAGGTGGATTGGCTGGGATTAGTTCCAGCGGACCCCTGTAGTTAGGATATAGCGGGTTGGATAATGGATGGATGGAAGCTACTTAGGGTTAGCTGACAAAGCCATTTTGCTATAGCAGCAGGTTATTCAAATAGGCATCTGTCATAAGACAGAGTGCAGTAAGCTGACGGAGGACAATTTCCAGTTTCTTTAGGAACGCGCCTATTTGACACAGAAAAGATAACCTTTCCTTCTTTAGGGTCTATCTGACAAGTAAAAAAAAAATAAGAAGAGATGGCCCATTAGCGTAATAAAATAAAATGTTTTTTTTTTTTGATAAATAAGGGAAACAGGGAGGAAGGACAGATTAGAAAAAGCCAATCGAAAAATGGAACTTTGCTCTTCTGCTTTGCAAAATAGAACCCATGTACTCATCTGTGACTCAATAAAAATCTAATTGATTGAACTGTCTTCCTCTGGGGGTTTCTTCTACAACCAACAGTGTTCTCTGTTTAAGGTACTGTTGTGGTCAATTTTTTTTTGTTTTTAATTTAAACAAACAGTATCTAACATGCAATTTTAAACATGTTAACTGCTATATACAAGTTAAGCCATAGCAGGTGACCTAAAGGGAGACATCACCTATGCAGTGGCGTAGCTAGAGTCTGTGCTGTTCGGGGCGTGGCAGGGTAGGGTGGTGCTTCAATTTGCTGCCCTCCAACATAATCAGAATATGTTAACCTATTTAAATAGAAAATGAAAATGACGTATAGAGAAAAATTGAGATACATTTTGCATAGATTTATTCATATATAGAGAAACAGCAATAATTTTTCACATACAATTGTATCAACTAGACAAGAATATAGTATAGAAGCACTGATAATCAATGGCCTGATTATTAGTTTAATATAATTACACTGCGAAAACCAGAACCAGTGTAGTGTACAAGTGACAGGTGGGGATGTTTTCTGCGTAGAGCAAGAACGCATTGGGATTAATAACGAAACAAAATTATAAATTAGTTACCTTCCTAGAAATTATTATCAGTGTAATGTTTATGTTAATTTTTGTTATTGCCTCATAAAATTCAACTGCTGTGTCTGATGCTGTCACAGAAGGACAGTCTGAAAATTATTTTTGAAGCATTTGTGAATAAAAATCAGAGAAGTTTACTATTTACATTCATGAGTGATATTTTTCCGAATCCTTTTACTTACAAATGAATTGTACTGAGCCTTTTGGCCATTAATGCCGCCCCCAAAAATGTGCCGCCTGGGGCAGACTGCCCCCTCCACCAGCCCCTAGCAACGCCACTGTACCTACGAATTATCTTGTAAACTGTTTTTGGGGTTATAGCAGCAAATAAAAGAATATTCGTGATTAGCAGCTGTAAACTGAGAATAATGGGCTTCTGAAATAAGAATGAAAAAAAGGAGTGTGGTCTTTTCAGTACACTTCAGTTTCATTTAGTTTTTTTTCTCATTAGCCATATTTTGGATACCATGTAGAACCACAACTATCTAAATATTTCTCAACAATTAGCTTCTCACCACTACAAGGTTCATATGGAAACTGAGATATATGATTGCAATGAATTGTGTAAATCTAACATATTAGACATGGCCAAGCTATTGCACACCTGGCATGTGCAAAAATTTTCTATTAAATGGGTCAACTACAAGGTTACTCAATTTTATTTTTTATTATTATTAATAATATTAATTAATTAATTAGTATATTAAAATAACAGTGTCAGGATCAAATTTTACCTGTTTACTGTGGAAGTCAACATGTTAAAGCAGTGCAATTTTAAATTGAAACAAAAAGTGCACATTTTTATTAAAACAGTGTAAATGACATAAGGGTAGCCTATATGTGTGCCTATTAATTTCTCATATTTAAGAATTTAATGACTACCTTGTCAAAGCAGTGCTGAGTCTACTTTATCAACTGGTTAGAAACCAGCCAGTGTTCAAACTGCAAAAATTTAGCACAGCTTCTGCAATGACTGTGCAGGTTTAAGGTCATGTCATTCATTCATTTTATTATTTGGTACTTTAATATTAATTTTTGATTGGTATTGTTTATTAATGTTGTTTCTGTGAAGTCACAGTAACATCACTTTTGTGCTCGATTTAGTGAACATTTTAGATTGCCCTCATCGTCACTGTTGCATCATTGCTATCACTGTGCTCCTATTGCTATCACATACCGTATATACTCGCAGATAAGTTCTCCTGCGGATAAGACAGGGCTTGATTTTACCGTATAATTTCTGGTATTTTATAATGTCGGTCATATAAGTCGAATGAGGAAAACTCACGCTATTGGTCCAAGAGATTATGATATGATAAAGCCCACATGAGAGAGTAACCATGGAGCACACCTGCTTTTTTTTCTATGCATTGTGCTTACGTGATCACACGGTAATACCCGAAATATTCAGAAGCGGCGTTTACACTGTTTTGTGTTTTTTGTATCTCACACCCTCATACACCTTTATCGTAAGAGCACCCCTTATCTACGATGAACCGTTCAATCAGAAGAAAATATAAAGCTGGTTTTAAATTAAACATCGTTGAAGTGGTGAATGAAATTTGTAACTCTGCTGCTGGCACAAAATTCGATGCATCTGAGAAACTGATGTAACATTGGAGGAGGCAAGAAGATGGAAGATGTAAAAAAAAAAAAAAATTTAAGTGTAGCATTTTTGAACGGACATAAAAGTCAGAGTCTGATTTTAAGATCGATTTTTCGGGTTTCAAGACCTGACTTATACGTGGGTATATACGGTAGTTCTTACACACACAATGCATGGCATCATCACAACAACACAACACAATTTAGGTCAGCAGCACAGGTCTGCTGGAGTCCAACTTTGTGGATACAATCACAAAAATATTTAAGTTTGCATCACAGTGCACTAGACTATTTAAAGAAGATCTTTTGGTTAGGTTTTTCTGACTTGTTTTTGGATTACCAATTGGACAGGGACAAGTGATCATTTGTCCTCCTGGTTTTTATCTCTGCTAGTTTAAAGCTATGTGTTCATCTTTTACCCCTTTTATCAGCTTTTGTGGCCTATCAGTTTTTTCCAATCCTGGTAGAACAGCTTTGAAATAATATTTATCTTCAGTGTCACTTCTTTTTATTATGTTTCCCAAGGCAGCTCTTACAAAACTTTTAATGAGGCAGAAAATACCCAATCATCATTCGGAAGAATATCATCCAATGATTCGGACTTGTGGAGTTTTGGAAAGTGTTCAAAGTGCTGGCACAACTTCATTGGTCCTAATTGGTTCATCCAAGTAGCCAAGTAGTGTCTTTGATACCAGTGGGTTTTTTAGTGTTGTAGTCTTTGTTACACGTGTATTGTTTATACCTCTGCTCATATTTTACATTAACATTTTAATTGCTACTGCTTGATAACATTGCATTGTTCATATTTTGTCATCTAAAAGGAAACCCGTATACATGTGGAGAAAGTCAGCAAAGCAGCCACTGGGAGTCCATGCAGCCACATTTTTCTTTTTAATCAGTTGGGAACACTGGAGAGCTCATATGGATTACAGCTCTACAAACCACATTCTAAAACAACCCTTTTCCACCTATTTTTTTTTTCTCCACAGGTATAAACTATTGCTACAACACTTCAGAATCTGTTGTATGATAGCTTCTGCTACTGTATTTTGCATTGCATTGTATTTATTATTTATTAAATTGCAGTTTACTACATATTTTTTCTTTTCTCCTTGTTCATAATACATAAAGCTATCATATTTTTGTTTTCTGCATACAGTATATTGTTTATTTTCCATAAAATACAAACCAAACCTCAAAAATTCATATCGGTAGAGATCTATTAAAGAAAAAAGGAAATCACCAAACCAAAAAAGTGATCAAATAAATCAAATACATTCACAGTGTATAAACAGAAGTGCAGAACAATGTGGGCTGACAAGTAACCTGATGCAGTGTCCCCAGCTCTAAGACGCGAGTCAGAGAAAAATTATAAGGCTACATTGGGACTTAGAGGAATTATTATTATTATACTTTATTAATCCCGAAGGAAATTACTTGGTTTGTCACATACCCTTTGAGGTCAGAGCACAGAGTCAGCCATTGTACAGCATTCCTGGAGCAAATGAAGGTTAAGGGCCTTGCTCAAGGGCTCAGCAGAGTAGCATCTCTTTTGGCAGTGATGGGGATTCGAACCGGCAACCTTTGGGATACCAGCGCAGATCCTTAGCCTCAGAGCCACCACCCTTGAGTGTCAATGGTATACTGACAAATACTGGAATGGCAGCATTTCAGACAGGTTAATAGCAGCAGAAGAAGACATAGTTGGAAAGGGAAACCGTCACGTGTTTCAGGAGGACCTGCTTTATCAGTGTATACATTGTGAACAACCAGGGGGCGCACAGTTCCCGAAACACACAACATGACAGACACAAGTGCAGCAACACCCGCGTTTATTTTGACGGAGAAATGCTTCCCCAATCGTTCCCCTCAGCAGCACAGTAAAGAAGCTCGATATACTGTACAATATAGCACTTTTCTGTCTGTCTGTTTCCACAGACAAACTTCATCCTCTTTCCTCCCGACACTGGCTCTCTTTGCGAGGCAGTCAGCTCCTTTTTACGCCACATCTGGTTGCATTCCATGTGTCTTGTTAGGGAGGTCTGGAATTACACTAAGGGGTGGCAGAAGCCTAAATTAGGGCTTTGCATGACCCACAGCTCCCCCTAGCAGTATCCACAGAACCCAACAGGGACAAATAGTAATTCTCACACAGCCCTGTGGGAATCTGAGGCACCAATGGAACCCGGGGGGCTGCCAAATAGCAGTTTGGAAGTGGTAGCGCCCTGCAAAAGCCATCTCCGCCTGTCCTTCCTTTAAGAGGTGTCCCAGCCAGGTAACAATGCCGGCCGTCCCTTACAACATACATCAAAATAATTATAATAAACCATTTATGTTTTTTTAATCCCATTTCCTAGTTTACCTTTGTAGTTTGTTTTATATTTTAATTCTTGAGACATTCTAGCAGTACATTAAAGTTGCTTTTGTTTCTTTCTTGGATGAGTTACTCTAGCCACACTTTTCTTTCTTTGACATTTTAATATATGTGCATGCTCTGTATTACCTAGACTCACTTTTGAAAATCTGTGTAGTATTGACTAGTACAAGTACTTCTGTTTAGTGCAACTAAAAAAGTTGCAGTGATCTTTCTAAAATGAAGCAACTTTGTGTCATGAACTCAATCTCAGGAAATGTAATCGTATCAAGGTTACACCCACAACAGCTTAACTTATTTGACAGGCTGCTGGAAATAGGATTCCTTTGCTTGGCAGATGTACTATTCCTCCCTGTTGTACATTGAAAAGACTCCAGTAACACATCAGAGCACCATGGCACACACAAAAGGAATACAATCTGTTTTATGGAGGAGGTAGGCTCATTTACGCAGCTTTATTTTAAAAATGTACCTTATGCCTAAAATAAAAAGCGTTGATTGTTATTGAAAAATATATCATCAACCATTGGAGCTACCGTTAAATTTACACTGATTTAGAATTTTGTGAAATTGCATCAGTTCTTTGGAATGAAACCATTAAATTTATTATAAAATAATAACAGAAGTATTCAGATTAAATTTCAGAAAGGATCCTATAAACAATACCAGCATTAAAATAAAGTTTTCCCAGCAGTCAGTTTTTACTATCCTTTTTTTTAATCATATTCTCTAATACATATATATATATATATATATATATATATATACACTGTATATATATATATTGTCACGCACGTGCGAGTAGGGGACCGCGGACGGGCCTTAATTCGATCGCGAAGCAATACGCCAGGAGGGAGTAGCGGGGTACTAACCTTTCTCTCTTCTCTTACAGAAAAAAAGACGCACCGCCGTCATGAGCCTACCTCCTTCCCGCAGGACGCTACTTCTGCCCTTCCTCTGTCCGCCACCCATGACGTCAGCAATCCCATCATCCTTCCCAGCATTCCTCCACTTCCGGCCCCGCCTCCATAAAAACCTCTTCGACGCCATCGTTGTTGTCAGTGAAAATACTGTACATGTATTGTTTTGACCGTGATCTTCTTTTTGTGACTACTGTGGATAATTTTACAGTACACGGGGCCGGAAACCCCAAACTTTTATGTGTCTTTCTCATATCTCTTTTACAATATATATATATATATACAGTAATCCCTCCTCGATCGTGGGGGTTGCGTTTCAGAACCCCCCGCGATAGATGAAAATCCGCAAAGTAGAAACCATATGTTTGTATGGTTATTTTTATATATTTTAAGCCCTTATAAACTTTCCCACACTGTTACCATTATTAGAGCCCTCTAGACTTGAAAGAACACCCTTTAGTCAAAAGTTTAAACTGTGCTCCATGACAAGACAGAGATGACAGTTCTTTCTCACAATTACAATTTTTATCACAGTATAGATAGAATTGCTCTGCTTTATCTTGTAACATGCATGTTCTTTATGTAGTACAAATTGTGCAAATTTTTCCTGGCCTGGTGTAATGTATTTGACATCATTAACAATTTTTACTGAATGTGATCTGTTAGAGCTTTCAAATTCTTTATTAATCAGGCATCTCCAACTGGTCCTGGAGCACTACTGTGGCTGCAGGTTTTCATTCTAAACCTTTTCTTAATTACGGACCAATTTTTGCTGCTAATTGACTTAATATTTAAAACCCAAACCCCTTTTTTTTGTTCTTAATTAGCACCCAAACAATAATCAGATACAAAATGAGCCAGCATTTTGTGGCCATCACACAATATTTGAAAATCTTCATGGGTCCACAAAATATTTTGATAGTACAGTTAGAAAAAAAAAATGAACAGTTTTGGAAATGTCTGCTATGGCAGAATGAGAGCACTAACAAGCCATGGAATTAAATAACTGATTTAATTACCAACGAGAATCGACTTCTAATTGAGAAACTGGTTGGTGTGAAATTGGAGTTTGATGTCCCAAGTTAGCTTGGCTCACTTCACAACTCATTCTTGTTTAGGTGCCATTTAAGGAAAAATTAAGCATCAAAATGAAGGAAAAAGAAGTTAATTAACAGCAAAAATTGGTTACTGATTAAGAAAGGGTGTGTGATAAGGATAGACTGGATTATGAATGAGTACATTAGAGTGTCAACTCAGGTTGGATGGTTTGGAGACAAAGCCAAAGAGGCAAGATTGTGTTGGTTTGGACACATGCAGAGGATGTGAAGGGTATATTGAGAAAAGGATGCTAGCAATGGAGCTGCCAGGCAAGAGGAAAAGAGGAAGGCCTAAGAGGAGGTTTATGGATGTGGACATGCAGGTGGTGGGTGTTACAATGCAAGATGCAGAGGAAAGGAAGATATAGAAACAAATGGTCTGCTGTGCTGATCCGTAATGACAGCAGCAGCCAAAAGAAGAAGAATTAAAAGGATTAGAATTCCAGAGGAAATACTGATCAGTATTGAAGACAGCATCGCAGTAATATATAAAAAAATATTTTAAAGTCCCTTCCTTTCAAAGATCCCAGGGTATCTTTCACATAATATCTCAAAAAATTAGAGGAAGGCAGCCATGTATAGAATAGTATTAATAGCAAAGTAGTGATCCACAGTGTTTGTTTTACCTCAAGAGAAATCGTGAAGTCAATGGGGAATGACTAAATGAACCAAATTTGACTGGATTATAATGGTGCAATCATCTCTAAAGTGTCCCAAAGGGCTAGGGAAACATCTGGACTGATTAGTTTGGCCAAAATGGTGACCTGAGCTGTGCGGCAGCAGTGCCAACTGTTACACCACCGCATCTCTGTGAGATCAAAGCAGAAAGAACACAGTCAGAGACACCTAATCATATATTCGTCAAAACAAAGCAGAAATGCCGAAATCGTAATCAAAAGCCAGAAAAACTACGTAGGTCTTTTAAAGGCAGAATATTCAAAGTGGCGTGTCAAGTTTGAAGCCACTGGCTTGTTCTGCTTTCTGAAGTCACATTGAAGACTCTCCAAACTTGATTTCTCCAAACATGAGACGAAGCAAACACCATGGAGTCAGCTCATCATTATTGACCACCTGTCGCAAAAAATCTTATGAATTAAATAAAAAATATGCTTGTTAGATTGATTGGAAACTCTTTCTTGGACAGGTGCAAGTGAGAATTGCACTGGGACTCCATAAAGGGCTGGTTTCTGCCTTTGGCTCTGATCCAAAACCAGACAGGCTCCCTGTGACCCTCCAATTGGATTAAATGCTGTTAGAGGATGAACTGATTGAATAATTGTTATTTTTCACAGTGCACAAGCCACTTTACAAGCATAAAATAGTGATCAATATGAAAACTAAGCAGAAAACATGTGGTTACTAGTGCCTGCTTTTTATAAAATCTGAAGCCTCTGCCTTCAAAGTGCTAGATGGAGGGGTGTAAGAAAGGAGATAGTATTTAGAGTACATGTCTCTGTGCAAAAATATATCATTCTGAGCTATGTCAAAACGAGCAAACTATTTAAAATGTGTTATTATTCGAGAAGTCATTATACAGTCTAATAGCTATAGACATAAAGAAGTCCCAGTGGTGCCTTATAGTGCACAATGGAGGACAGAGCTATTGGCTAAAGGTGCTTCAGATCAAGGCATTGTTCAGCAAGATTAGTTGTCCTCTTTTCTCCCCTTTAGCGAATCAAGGGTCAGTCTTATAATGAAGATACCACTCCTGATCAGGATATTTATGCATTTGCCACTTCATGAACAGGTCTTACTCTCCCAGCAGAGCACAGCGCAGTTCAGTCCACTAACAGTTATAGAATGGAAGAACATCCCTAGTGGCTTGTCACACACATTGAAGAAGTTGTGCCTCCTCAAAAAGAAGAGCCTGCTCTGGCCCTCTTTGCACATCAGGTCAGAGTTGTCCACCTACTCCATATTAATATTCAGATTGAACCTCGGATACATATAGGATATTCTACACCAGTCGCTTGATACTGGTTACTTAATGGGTTACGTAAAATTGCCTCTGTATTGGAGAGTTTAAGCAGCTTCCTCCCATCCCCCAACATTTAGCTGCATATTAGCAGCTAATGTTAAGTTTTTAAATAAAATACTTTGCTGTCTTTCGCACAGCAAAAATTTAACGTTAGGCAGAAAAAAATCATGCAAGCACAGAAAGATTTTAGATGGAACATTACATCAAACAAATAAATGAGAACAAACTGAAACCTGACCTGTTGTGAAGAACATACCTCACTGAAGGGTGTATGTGATACGAGACATACAGAAGATAGGCCCAGTGCTGCTTCTTCATTGCTGCATCGCACTCTTAATAATCCAAAGGTAGTTTGACACCACAGTGGTGTTCAGTCCAACTGGATACTAAAAGCGCAGTAGTAAACAAAGGCAGTTTAATAGGCTCTTCAGCTTGTTGTGATCAGAAAACAGCACAGCACACCGCTGCAGTAACAGGTTCCTAAGTGTGTCTGTGTTTTGTCACAGCTAACTCAGCAGCAAGGAGATTAATTGGCTACTTCCCTGGGCTTGGTTTGTAAAATTAAATAAATAAGTGCATAAAAAGCAGCACAAGGCTGTTCCTTTACTGAAATATGAAGAAGGTATCATCGGTAATAGTAATGATGGGCTCCTCTTTGACTTTTCAGCACGTTTAATATGGCTGGCAAAGCCATCTGTGTTAAGACAATGCAGACTGAAACTTGCATGTACGATCTCTGTCTCCCAGGGCTTTACAATCATCATCTATTATTTATTTCAGTGTCCCAAACCCCCCCACCCGTTCAAGGTAGCCATCAACACCGAGTGCTTACACACCTAAATCAAAAGCAATGCTAGATCTATGAAGTCTTCCAGTAGTGCCAGCAAAAGTAGCAAGGTCAGAATTAAGTGCATTAGTTAAACAGCAAATGCATCCCTGAAGGTATTGGGGTCATAAAACTAAAATTGAATATACAGCTAAATTAAGAGTAAATTAAGTGAACAATAAGCACATAGCAGTGTAATAAATAATTCCAAAAGAGCTCTCTCAAAAGAGTCAATTAATTATATGGGAAAAACACATTTACTGTGAGCAAAAGACAATTTTATGTCCTGAAGGCATTTCTAAAGCAACAGACTAAATTATAAAAAAAGTTTGAGTAAAGTGTAACCTGTTATGATGCCGTGATAGCCCCAAGCCCACAGATAACAATGAACCTAACTGCTCATACAAATGGAGTTCTGTTTTATTTCAGCTGGGAACCCAACTCACAGCAGAGCCGTGAAAACAGCCACCAATCTTTGATCCCAGTTTAGAGATGAGCTACAGTGAGCATTACAAATATTAATAAGAAAATTCAAAACATGACTAGAGTTATATAAGTCAGAACACTATCTATAAAACAAAGCATTACACTAAAGAAGAGACATTCACACAAGTGAACACAGAACAATGCTAGATCATTGATATACCATTATGTGTCTGCTGCATGATTATTGTGGCTTAAAAACACCGGTCAGCAAAAAAAAAATGTTTTGTCCCAAGGATGAAAATACCTGAGTGTTTAAAGTATTTTGTGTGCTGATTCCAGTGTTTTTAGAATTTCTCTATTAGGCAAGGTTTTCTGAATGATGTGCAACTTAAGTATGAAAATACAGTATTGTATATTTACATGCTTACTAGAATGCTGAACGTCATGCCATTGTTGATTTTCTTCTGTACTTCACTTCAAGAGCATCTCTCTTCAGAATCCAGCAAACAGTCACCCAGCATACTGTTACTCCACTTGCTTTGGTAATGCTTTTCCATGTTGGAAGTGTCCTGATGAAACCATTTGCCAAGTTGGTTGGTCCATTTTTTAAGTTTATTTATAGTCCAAGTTTGGTATGAAGAGGAGGAAGGAAAACTTTCTTAGGGCCAATAAGTGGAATGTTGATCACAGTTTTCTTTCCTGGATCAAGTAAGGCACATTTCTGTCACTCTTTCTGGGCATAGTGGTTCTTCTTGTTCCTGCTCTCCCACTCACACAGTAAACAACACTACTAGGTATAACAAAGCTAAAAGTAAAGCAAAGGTGCAGACACATTTAGATCTCTTCAGATATTCCACTTATATATTCCTGATACTGAATATATATTGTCACACATGAGTGAATAAGAGGAAGCTGAGTGGACCGAAAGAAGGTATTCCATGCCAGGTCAAGGTGTGGCAGGGGGTGCGCTAAGCCTTCCTCTGTTTTCTCTACAGACCAAATACAGGAAAATCTGCCTGATTTCCCTTCAAATATGTCACTTCCGGTCCCAGCGCCCCGGAAGATGTCACATCCGGTTCCAGAGCCCTGAAAGACATCACTTCCAGTTCCGGTGCCCCTAAAGATGTCACTTCCGGTTTCAGGGCCATCTTGAAACATCACTTCCGATCCCAGCATCCAAGATGACATCACTTCTGGGACCTGGTCTATAAAGACACCATTTTGTCTTAAGAAATCAGTTCATACTGAGAACTCAAACTGTGCACATCAATGCAACTACTAAAAACAGGGCAAGCCTTAAAAATCAATTAAAAAAATGTAATAATTTGTATTGAGGAAAATTTAAATTGAAAGTTTTCATATCCAAAAGTCTCTTGATATACAATATTTTTGGTTTTGCTATCAGGGGCAAGAATGTAGCTTTGATCTCTTTGCCAAAAATGTAAAAATTTGGCAAGATATCTCTGGCCATGCGGAAGGTAGGTACTCTTCAATGTCAAACGTTGCCATTGTATCTGATCATGTTCAGTTCTGACAGGAGAGTGTCCCCCATGTGGGGAGAAGAGCATGTGGCTATAATACCTCTGCCAAAGACTAGGTAACCACTAAAACACATATAGCTGTGATCTCTCTCTCAAAAAAGTCAAACATTACTCTTTAACAATCTCTAGATGATAATGTCTGCTTAACAAACAGGCAATGTTAGCTGAGCAGAGGCAAGGAACACTCCAACACATGGCGACAGGTAGAAGGACTTGAACGGAGGATGGTGTGTGAGTGAGGATGGCCAAGCCTGGTTCCCTACTCCTGAGGTCCTGCCTAAACCGCCCCTTGGCCTGCCTTTCTCTTGGATTTGCACAAATAAATTTGTGCCACAAGCGAACTATAATACTTAGCGCGATGAGAGATGTTGCAAAATCAACTGGAATGTTCAAGCAAATTACAGTGATCCCTCGCTATATCACGTTTCGACTTTCGCGGCTTCACTCTATCGCAATTTTTTTCTCATACACGCTTACGTCACTATGCATGCGCTTTCTGAGAACTTTTATCTAAGCCCTACGATGGCTCCTAAACGTGCTGCGTTTTCTAAGCCTTCTGACAATAAAACTAAGCGCCGGAGGAAGATGCTCACTATCCAGGAGAAGGTGAAACTCTTGGATATGATTAAAGATGGCAATACCCTACAAAAGCCTCCTCACACATATGAAAAGAGAGCGCCAGCAACTGCCTATCAAGATGTTCTTCAGCCGCGCACCCAGACACCCACTGCCTACTCCTAGTACTTCTTCACTGAAGACAACAATGCACCTGCTGAAGATACTGAACCACCTCTGAAGACTCTCCTACTGAGGTCGTGCCTTCATAGGTTAGTGGTTGTGTGTAATTAAATGTACAGTACAATAATCTACTATATAAAAGCATTCGGGATTGTCCTTCCGTCCCGTGAGTGCAAAGCGTAGCGGTATTCCGCTTATTACAGACTTACTACTTGCGGCTTGAGGTAAGCGGCCGATGTGAGCAGAGTTCTGGTGCTCTCATCGTTCTCTTGCTTTTGTGCGCGATGCGCTGGAAAAATAGACAAAATTATGTCTCTGGAAATAATTAATGTTGATGGAGTACAAATGCCTCACCGCATAGTAAATATCAGGGGAGATGGTGCTTGCTTATTCTGATCTATAGCTTATTTAGTGCATGAAACTCCGTCTTTAGCGGTACAGATTCGGGCTGACATTGTACGACTTTGGACAGGCACTTGACGGGATAAAAAAAACTCGGTTTTCGGGAGATGTTATGAATGGGCACTTTGATGTTTTCATCCCCTACTGTTACATGCCTGATGTACACATGGAGCGCACAAAAATTGAGGATAAAAGTCGGTCGCCTTAAAAGGCGAGTGCGCCTAGTAATATGATATTTGTAACGTCTAATATGTCTTATTTTCTCTTATTTTGTCTAATATATTGAGTAATACGAGTGTAATGGTGACTAAAGGGTGTTATTTCATGTCTAGAGGGCTCTAATAATGTTAAAAAACATATTTAGAAGGTCGTAAACAGGTTTTCTATACTCTAACTGCGAAAATATTCAATTTATAAATAATCCTACTTCGCGAAAATTCATTTATCACGGTAGAGTCTGGAAAGGATTAACCGTGATAAATGAGGGTTCACTGTATACAAAAAAGCCAGATCTAAATCCGTTAAGTAGTTCTCTCGTGAAAAGCGGACAGACAAACAGACAGTCAGACAGACAGATGTTGAATTATATATATATATATTATGGACTAAGCCCCAGACATAGACAGGTAGACATGTTCTTAATCATAACCACACGTTTATTTACAACTATTTACAAGTCAATAAAGTGCCACCCAACCCCCAAGACTCCCCAAAATCCAGGCCTCTTACACTCTGCCTCACTCTTCAGACCGCTACCTCTCCTTCAAGCACTTGCCCTTCACCTCACCCGACTCCAGCCTTGAATTAAGGGAGAGCCCTTTCATAACCACCCGGATGTGCTTCAGGTGTCTTCCTGTAACATTCTGCCAACACACCCCTGTGTGGCGGAAGCACCGGCTGCGTACCCGGAAGCACTCCTGGTGTCCCCGATCCTCTTCCCCCCAGCACTTCTGGGTGTGGTGGAAGTGCTGAGGTCCAGGGCTCTCTAGGCATTGGGGCGCCCCCTGGCGGCGACCACGGGCCCCTACAGGGTTGAGCTTTCAAGCTCTCTACCCATGGTCCCCAAAGCAACCAGGGCGGTCGCCCCCTCGTGGTCTGGAGGACGTGCAAGCCCTCCTCCGGTTCTCCTGGGCGTCCTGGCTGGGTAGCAGCCCCAGCCACTCGCCACAATATACAGTATATATATATATATATATATATATATATATATATATATATATATATATATATATATATATATAGAGAGAGAGAGAGAGAGAGAGAGAGAGAGAAAGAGAGAGATAAATATTGTTGCCATGAGAGAAGCTAACCACATCTGTATTTTTGCTGAACGATAGCTCAACAGACTTCAAGCCAAATTTATGCTTAAGATGAGTAAGGTAATTTTTCAGAAGATCTCCACCTTCTTACCAGTAAGTCTATATTAAATGACAAAAGGGTTACACCAACTTCTGTTCTGTACAGAAAACACAGACTGACATTCGTTTTTTTCCAGTAGGAATACTAATGTGCCTTCCTATCAGACCTAAAATAGCTGACAGCAGAAGAAATCATTTCTTTATACACAGTACAAGGAACAAGGATCAGTTGTACACTTCTGTCTACTTTGCACGCATTAGAAAATGATCCATTATCAACTTTCTAAAAACGCTATCTACCAGTCTTGAAAGCAACTTTCAAATAATCATGTTAATGTTTTTCTTCAGTCATTACAAATATTGAAGTATGACAGATTCATTTATAAAGGTGCTTGAAAATTTAATGGTACAATAAAAAAAAAGTTGTATGATTCAGCTGTTGGATTTAATTTTTCAATAAGTTGCTCAAAAATGCTCAAGGGATGGTTTGAACACAAAGTCTGATAATAAGCTCTAGGGTTTTTTTTACTCAAATAACCTTTGATATTAAATGAAAAACTGCCTACATGAAAAATTCAGACTGCCCACACAGAGCTCCATGTGGACATAAAACATCCTATTAGTCACCAAAACAGGTGAATCACTTTGCAGAGAGCTAAATCCCCACTTATTAGCTGCTTTTCAAAGAAGAATCTACAGTAATATGGGGTAAACACTGGAAAGGCAATCCTTATTGCTATTCAGGAAATACATCATTTTGATGAATTCAGAGAAAATGCACTCCAGTGGGGGACAGAATTTAATAAATCTCATGTATAGTATTCTCACACCACCAATATACTTAGATACTGTAAATATCTTTACTTTGCTAATCTTGATTTAAATATTATTATAATAGTTAGATAAGAATAGCCAACATGTCAGAATACTTTGTAGCACTTGAAACCAAGATTTATTCACTTACTAAAGTACATGCTGTATGCAGTATGCATAATGCATTCAGAATGACTTCCTCTTACAATCCAATACATTCTGTTAAATGTTTGCCCATAAGTTCAAATTTAGGTTTATTACCATGTACATAGTACGATAAAATTCTTACTTGCATGTCTTTCACAGACTAGTGACAACTGTATAATATGAACAACGGGCAATGGCTAAAACTCCATTAATCAAAGGATAACAAACATGAGGTCCATTCATACAGTTGCCAGTACAAACAGCTGCTGAGTAGCTCTATGGCATATGAATTACAAACTTTTCCTGAATCTAGTAGTACAAGTGCCAATGGTCCTGAGAAGGTGTAAGCTTGTGAAATTGCTTGCTTGTTACCGACAGCTTTTGTTTTATCACCCAAGGTTGGATCATGCAGAGTCAGAAATGGGGCAGGCTGTTAATGTTGTAGTGTTATTTGTTTCATTTTTCCTTTATCCTACATAAAAATAAAATTAGATCAATAAATAAAATAACATTTTGTGAATAAAACAAACAGCACTAGAGAACAGATTACATATTTACTACACCAACTAGACAGAAATACCATACTAAAATGCAAGAGACAGTAAAGGAAAATCTGAAAAATGACTGAGAGAATCTTAGTGAACAGGGAAGAAGTCAAAACTGGGAGTCAGACACAACAGAGTGTCAAAACCAAAATGACAACCAAAAATGAAAAAAATGGTAAAAAAAAAAAAAAGATTCAGAAACGAAGACATCAAAAATGAACATTCACAGTGTAACATGGGTCTATCTTCAAACTCGAAATCCTGGAACTAGCAAGAATGACCTTTAAACCTTTGCTTTATTGACGTCTTAAGCAAGTGCACTGCAGTGTATTCTGGGAAGCATTTTCAGATAAAAAAGGCTCTAAAATAGCAGCATCCATAGGAAAAAACAATGGCATTGAGGCAAATCACAAACAAAATGCTTCTAAAATAGGCAGATCATTTCTGACCAAATTTTCAAAATCTTTGCATATCAAAACCCCATATTCCATATACTGTATAGAGTGACTAAAATATCATCAAAAAGGCATAATAAAGTTATATATAAAAGATACACATCACAAATACATTTACTATTGATTATTGAAATGCAAAACAAGCAGACAAAGCTAAGTAACAATACTTGCTCTGTTCCACCCTTTCAGTTTCTCAGAAACTCATTTGGAGTTCTAAGCTGACCAGGTTCAAATATTACTTACTGTATGTCCATTACAAATTCATGTACTTTACAAGACAATTAATACTTCTTTTCCTTTATGGTAAAATCTCAGCATTTTTCAAGACTTTAATTAAAATACCTATTAAGTGAAGACGTACTTATACTGATGTGATCAGGAGGTTTTTCAATAATGAACATCTTAAACTCTTACTAGGCATAGCTTAATAAAGTCTGCATTTAATGAGAAGAATAGTGTACTCATTAAGACTGCATAAATTAAAAAGCATGATACAGCCAAAAATTACATTCAGTAAAATAACCCCTCAAAGCTGAAAGAATGGAAACTTTTAAGCAAGTCATACAGTCGTGTTTTTTTTTGTTTGTTTGTTTAAAATGAGTAGGCACAGATTCTCTTAAAAAAATTCCAATTACTAGCTGGCCCTAAACTGCCTATTAGATGGCCTGTCTTTATTGCTCTCTCACAGATTGAGGGCCTCTTCATAGACAACAAAGTGGGAGCAGCTGAATGAATCATTTAAACAGAAACCAGGGCCTTTGACCAACCACAGTTATCACCTACTATCAATTATTGACTTTTTCCACAGGAAAATACATTCTAAAGGTTTAGTTGAATAGATCAGTTTCAGTTTGACGCCAGAAGAAAAGCTTGTGCAGTATACCATAATCACACACTTAACCAAGTGTTTTTGTGTAGCTTCTTTAAATTTTTACATGTACACCCAGCTTCCTGTATTAGAATATTTAGAAAGAAAGAAAGAAAGAAAGAAAAATGAATTAATATAAACTTAATAAACCTTTCAGAACACAAGTTCTGATACACTGCACTCTTAAGAATATCATTTTGAATTTTGAAAATAGATAAGCTCAAAAATCCATATTCACCTAACTTTGCAAAATAGAATTGAATTGAGGTCTGAAGTTACCAAACGTACTGTTATTAAATCATTCATAAAGTTGACTATTAAGCACTATTATTGTTAGTCACATGTCCTCACAGGAAGGCCACATTATTAAATAATAATCCAGTCTCTGCAAGAACTATTCCTATGAAGATTTTATAAGTGAAGGATAATGAACGACAATAGGTAACACTCCACACAGACAGATGGCAACCAGGAAGTGTGATTCTTTACACATTGTTTCATGAATCATAAGGCAATAACTAAACCTCTGCCGTATTGCCTGTTCCTTTAAAAATTTACCTTTAGAGAGGTTATTTTACATTGTATATTTTCATCTTTCCTTTATCTGACACTCCTGACTCCAAAACAGATCCCCAGTACAAATTATTGAAAGTCACATACATGGGTGATAATACACTATCTCATGAGTGGCTGCACAATCCTCGGCAACACAAACTCACTTTTCCTGTTGCTTGAAGTCATACTAGTTAAGCTAACTGATCTTTGTAGCCAAAGTAAAAAATGCAAACAAGTCACTTAGCTTAAACAGAAATGAATGGAAGAGAAAAGAAGCTCCTAAGCTATTATGCATATAATGTTTGAACAAGTACTCAGTATTTACATTACATTAAAAATCAACCTCATAGTCTTATTATCTGAAGATTATAATGATTCAGTATTTAACTGACACTGTTAAGTTGTTCAAAAAGCACCATAATAACCCCCTTTCCATTATGGTGATAATAAACTATCTCATGAGTGGCTGCACAATCCTCTGCAACACAAACTCACTTCTTCTGTTGCTTGACGTCATGCAAAGGTAACGTCATTTAATGATATCTATCCTTGTGTGCTTTTTGGTTAATTGGATTGGACATTTCTTGCTAGTAGCAGCATCGTGCTGTGGGGAAGCTTGTCGTAGCATTCCCTGGAAGGCTTGTGAGGTTAGAGGGTAAAATGAATGCAACAAAACAGATGGAAATCCTGAAAGAAATCCTGTTACAGTCTGCAAGAAACTTGCACCATGGGAGAAGATCTGTTTTGCCAGTGGGCTTAGTCTCATGACCAAAGCGGATTGATTTTGGTCTCAACAAAACAGAACCTTCCAAGCAGTCGTCCGAGTCTCTCATGTTCCTATCATGTGAAGCCCCTTGACTAATGACAGGTGGTCTCCACTGAACTAATTACATGACTTGTAAAACCAATTTATTGCACCACTGAAAATTTAGGTGTGTCATATTAAAGAGAGTGAATAATTATTCAATTAATTTTGTGTTTTGTATTTTAATTAATTTAGAGCACTTTGCTGAGCTCCATTACTCCTTTGACATTAAAGAGTCCTTTTCTGTCAATTAGTGTCAAAAAACCAAACTAATTCCTCATAAAAATGTGAAAACTTTCCCGTATTAAACTTAATTAACTTACAAAACAATCAAATCAGGGTCGTAGGAGGGTGTTGAGCTTTTCTAAGCCTCTTTACACCCAGTTCTGTGCACAAGGCAGGAAATAGCAGTTGACAGGGAGCCAGTCCATCACTGTGCCCACTCATCCACACCTATAATGAGACAGGGGTCAGTTTGGCATCACCAGCTGAACTAGTCTACATTCTTTGGTGAAGTGGGATTAAAACAGAGAAACTTAGTGGAAAGCCTACATAGAAACAGTGAAAACATGAAGACCCCACTTTGACAACAACCTGGAGTGGGACTTGAACACAGGATCGATGAACTAAGGGTTATAATCATTGTACCACTGGGCAACCCCAGGGAACAAACAATAACACAGACATAATGAAACTGTAGTTTTAACAATGCATTTGTCAAGTACAAGTTGAGCCTTTTATACAAAGTATGCTGCACCCATTGCACAACTGATTTGACTGTGCAAATTTTGGAATCACACAATGTATGAAAATGCCTGTACTGTAGATTAAACTTTATATGCATGATGCTCTGGGACTTCAGTACAATGCCTGGCAGCCAGGAACTGAAACACATCATGTCTTAAATAATCATGATGTGTAAAGACTATGAACATACATCAGACCAACTGGAGAAATTAAAATCTGAAATCTGAACTTATGATTAATGTGACTGTAGTCTTCATATTTCAAAAGATAAACATGGACCAATTTTCTTATACTTCCAAGTTAAATTAAATTACGCTAAATTTTGACATACATATATACACAGCTTCCAATAGGCCATGGCTTAGAGATTTTACAGTGATCTATCAAAATTATGAAAGTTACACAAGTTTGCATACAAAATGAATCAACGTATTTGACAGGCTATTTTCAGGTGCATTTATATAAAATCCAAAATTCCACCTTTTTTCATAATTATGTCCTTCTTTCTTTCTGTCCAAGTGAAACATCTTGGCTCCTAATGGACACATTTCATTGAAATTTCGTACACTTATTCTTTAAAGAAATTTACTGGGAAGGTTCAGTTATTTTGTGAGATACTTTGCTGTACACAATTTTGGAATTTGAAGAATCCCCGTTTAAAAAGCAGTATCTGATTTTGCAAAATGTTTATCCCAAAACAAAGAAACATTCTGGGCAACCTCAATTATTGATTCATTTACTTTTTCAAAACTTACCTTTAGAGAGGTTTATTTTGCCTTGTATATTTTCATCTTTTCTTCATCTTCCACCCCTGACTCCAAAACAGATCCCCAGTACAAATTATTGAAAGTCACATACATGGGTGATAATACACTATCTCATGAGTGGCTGCACAATCCTCGGCAACACAAACTCACTTCTCCTGTTGCTTGAAGTCATGCTAGTTAAGCTAACTGATCTTTGTAGACATAAAAGTAAAAAATGCAAACAAGTCACTTAGCTTAAACAGAAATGAATGGAAGAGAAAAGAAGCTCCTAAGCTATTATGCATATAATGTTTGAACAAGTACTCAGTATTTACATTACATTAAAAATCAACCTCATAGTCTTATTATCTGAAGATTATAATGATTCAGCTTTTAACTGACACTGTTAAGTTGTTCAAAAAGCACCATAATAACCCCCATCCATTATGGTCAACATTGTTGCTGTTACGTTTCATCCAAGGTGTGTTCCCTAGCTTCTGTTTATCTTCCTTTCTTTGACTTCTGTTTATTTTAAAGTATTATTTTTCATTAAAGCTTTATAGTTTTTGTATGTTTATGTTTCTTGTAATTATGTATTTTTGGTTAATATTGCCTAGTGTATTGATTATTTAGTTTCCACATATTTTATACAGGTCCACTAAGTACCTTGTACTTTATGGGCAGAACCCAAGAGGTAGGGCTGGACAATAAAACGATAAAGGTAATTATTGTGAAAAAAATTTTCCTTGATAGAAGTAAGACATGGTCCATAGAAGTCGATAGTACTCATTCCATCCATGTTTTGACAGACCACATGAAAAGCCAATGATAATGAGAATAGCACTGCACCGAACTAATCATGTGGCTGGAATAGAGTTCCAGCCACGTCAGGTTAGATTCATGCTAACAGTACATAGTATGTAGCAGCTGGCGACAGCACACATGGTAATGTGTGGGCTGCAGCAGCCACGCACACATTAGGAGTAGGATAAAAAAGAAAATGATGACAGAAAATGTTAATGAAAACTCAAAAAAAAAAATCAGTTTTACTGAAGAAAACTCCCCAACAGACACAATCCGTGGCTCAAAAGACAAGGATATTGTTGCAAAGAAGTGTCAGAAGAATTTGGTAGTGTGGAGATATTTTGGCTATTTAAAGTCCAACAAGAAGCAGAGTAGCGTGCACACAAAGACAGTTAATAGCACTAATCTTTTGTACCATCTGAAGCAATGCCATCCTTTAGAGCAGACACAATTCAAGACTTTACAGTCCCAGACCCAAGCTAGTGCTACACTAATGGGGATTTCTTGTGCCTTATTTTGCTTTGGAGCATAAGCTGACCACAAATGAGTGAATGTCAATTTTTTTATGTTCTCCTTCATTTACATTTCAAAGCTCCTTGAATCTGTACTGAGGATATATACAGAATGTTTTTTGTCTATTTATTTGTGAGTTTGTTTCCCAACCATTTAAAACAGTCTGAATCTATACAGAGAAAAGGATAGAGTAAAGAGATAGTTTTTTGAGATTTTATTTTGTATTAATACATACTTTATTTATTTGGAATTGACTAAAGAATTTACTTTGTGTTCTCCTGTAAAACCTGAATGCTTTAAGATTTAACTTTTAGATTTATGGTTTTAGAATTTTTAGAATTAAGATTTTATCTTATTTATTTGGAGTTGACCAGCAAATTTAGTGTGTTCTCCTGTAAAGATTTTGAGTGGTGAGATTTCTTTTTTATTTTGTATTACCTTTTCTGTTTCATTGGAATTGACCAAAGCGTTTAGTTGTGCATTTTGTTTGTGTTCTCCTCTAACACTTGAAGCTTTTCCCTGGTCAGAATTAAGATTTTATTTTATTATATATACAAATTTTATTTTTTTTGAAATACAGGTGTATAATCTTCTACAGTTCATTTGTCATTTTCAACTTATGACAGAAAATAAATTGTATTTAAACCAAAATTAATCTTAGGATATCTTTACATCTCACTTAGGAGTAAAAAGGAACTTTTAAGCTTGACAGAAATAGTGATTTGATTTATATTGTGATATATATCGATATCAACTGATATGAAAAAAAGTATTGTGAAAACAATTTTTTTCATATTGCCCATCCCTACCAAGAGGTGGGACCACCCTGATGACACTGCTGAGTGACCATCTTTAGTTTTTATATTCCAAAGCTGAAAGCAGATCCTTCAGTGGTATGTAAATATTTCTATGCATTGGATTTTTTGGTTTATTGGATTTATTTGCTAATATTCTTGGGTTTTGATCTTTGGGTTACGTACTAAGAACTTAAACTGCCTTTGTAGGTAAATCCTTTTTACATTTTACATCCTTTTTTTGGAATTTCTAAGTAACTTCTTGCATTTATAAAGCTATCTCATTGGCCTAGTCCTTCCAAGCTAAAGGTTCTTACAATTCTTTTCCCCAGAAGGACATTTTTTTTTTGTATTTTGGTGGTATATTTTTGAAAATTAAAGAACTATTTGTAACTTTGAAAGTCAGGCCCCTTTTAAGTCTGCAAAGCCACAGGCAGTCTGCGGACTTTAGGGTCAGGCTGCCAGGGATAGGCCTTTTTTGTGGATTTTTTTGGAGCCCTGCACCTTCTTCAATACAAAGGTATGTATAAATCGTAACAGTTGCAATCAAGAAATCTAGCTTGAAATGTCAACATAGATTTTTTTTAGTTGTGCATTTCTTTTATAATATAATATTTAAGAAATAAAAGCAACAATAAACCAAAAACCAAATAACTAAAATATGTTAACCAATGCAATTTTAACATCACTTGAACTAAAATCTGGTCTCCAGGAAACCTAGTTCATCCAACACAAGCTTCAGTTTTTAATTACATGATACAGTTTTCTAAAATGCTATTTAAAACAATACATCTTGTGTAGTCTGGTAATATGTGTAATTATATGTTATTATTACTCCTAATTTTGAATATGATTCACTGCTACAAAAATATTTAATACACAAGAATGTTGTATTTGTCTCTTTGATAAAGTAATTAAAAATACTCCGTCTTTCAAAACAGTTAGGCAAGTTCCCACACATTTTCTAACTTTTTAGTAATAGACATACTGATTAGTTTGGCAACAATTATTCCATAAGTAGCTTAAAATAATTAATATCTGTATTTGCCTGGTTTTCCTTGTGCCCAAGTCTCACCTTACAAATGACTCAAACTTTTTCTCAGTTATATGTCAGATCATTTTTGGTTTATGCACATTATTTTACTTCCAAAATTACCAAAAAGTACTTGTACAAGTAAAAAAATACATTATCTGGAAGAAGGCAATTTGGGAGAAATTATGGTGACAACAGTTAAAATCCTCATGGGATAGGTCCCTTGTGCTACTCAAAACTTTGCAGTTACGCATATCACCCCAGCAGAAATATATGCAAAGAAACAAAAAAGCCAAATAACACTGAAAAGTCACAAAAATTTAAAACAATTTGAAAATGCTCCTGAAGCCAAATTTGCCAGCAACATTTTACCACATAACTTAGCAGTGTTTGCAGCCAATTTGCTGTGTCAATGTGGAGCTAAAATTAGACTCTAACAAGCAAAAATAAAATTGGATTAAAATAAAAGTTTATCATAGTTAGGACTGACGTGAAGCATATACAACGGGTTTCTGTTTACTTTAATTATCTCAATGAATTAATAGTAGCAGATCAATCCCATATTGCCTGAGTACATTTGAAGATGTAATCTTTTCAAAAGCAAGGAGGAAAGTTATAAATGAAAAGATATTTATCTGGAAATGAGTTTTTTTGTAATATGTGTTCATTACCAATTCCAAAATTTAGTATATAAATTGAATGTTTGTTTGTGGGTGGGTGTGTGCGTGCGTGCCTGCGTGTATTTATTTGTTTTCAAATTTTGGCTGTGACATTTATTTTTAAATTTACAATCTTAATTAAGAATTGCTACTTTTTAAAAACTGAACATCTCTTGGTAAGATTTGTAACCCATGAACAGGTCTAAAACAGGGTATGGCATGTTTAGAGTTTTCTTGCCTAATCCTTCCCATAATACAAGTGTGTATGGGGGATATTGTAAAGCTTTTCAGTTGACAGATTTCAGGTAAATGGTCAAGGCCTTAAGAACTGTCAAACTGAACAGGAGTGAAGTATATTCTGAGAAAGTTGAAAGGCAAAGCAGGGCCTTAGAAGGTTTAGTATAGCCAGTCCATTTGCAATTTAGTACAGCTTCTGGTTTCCACTGGAATCAAACTTGCCCATGATAATGTTTTAATAACATTAGTGTTTTGATAATCTGCCTTCTCTTATAGTATAAGAACATTACGTGCTCACTTATGTGAAATGGGGCACGCAAATTGGCTGCCTTTTATTAGAACTTTCTTCAAAAAGAGGCTCAGTTCAGTTTTTAGTACAATTTGACTTGAGTTTGTGTTTTGTTGTCCCTCACACTCTGGGAGAAGCCATTGACATTTAAATGGAGCTTGCAATCTGCTTAGCTGTTGGACACTTTCCAAAGAGCCCTCTCTCTCCAGCAAGAAATATTTCTTTTCACTTTTTAATTAAGGATATATAATCTGTAACTAAAGAACTGGACCATTTGGAAACTGTCACCTGAGACTGAAAGAAGACTGCGTGACTCCATCTTGTATAATTCATCATACTGCTTATATCTTCTGCTATTGGTTATTATGCAGATAAATATAATTTTTAATTAAAAGCCCAAACTAAATTTCTCTGTCCAATTATTGATTACTAGCATTGCTGAGTGCCAGATTGAACATTCATCGTTTAGCTGTGGTCCCTGAAGGGAAGAAGGGCATTTTGTGAAGCCTTCTATTGATGGTAAATTGGGTTAAGATAAAGGAGTGTAAATAAAAGACTTTTCCAGTCAGCGAACAGCCTTCCACTGGAGATCCCTAGGGTTGAATACGCAGGGCACAATAAAGGACAGTGAGACAGGTAAGAGGTTACAGAAAACAGTTACATAACTTGTTTTGATATTTCTTCCAATCCTCCATTAAGACAATAACCTAAATGTTAGTACCCTTAGTGTTGGGTGCATGTCACAGGTGATCTGATAGCACAATAAAACCAGGTATAATGTTCAAATATTACATCCTATTGGACACATTTTGTTTCAAGCAAGCATCAGAGATTGAAAAAGGTCTTTCCTTTAAAGGATTTTGTAAAGAATTGTCTGCAACATTAGCTAAAGCCATTTTGGTAGCTGAAAGTACAAAACAAAGTTGAATGGAAGAAAAATCTCTAGACTTAAAAAAATCCTTTCCTTAATAATTTACTTATTCAAGCACAAAATTTTTGCTAGCCATTCCTTTAATATATTTAAGTTTGGATGCTGCTTAGACACTGACTTACAGTATGTATTATGGTCACCATCATGTCACAGGTCACAAACTATAGTATGGGTATCAAGCGCCTAGCAACTGCAAAGCATCATGATGACTGGACACAAAAAATACTGGCAACCATTATCTCTAGAAACATCTGATGAATGCAGTCATCTAAAATAAATACACTAAATTGTTCCACAATTACTTTACCAGGAGAATAATAAGAACACATCTATCCAATCACCCCCATACCACTCTCTTTATTTTTTAAGCCCATTTATCTGCAATACAGTTGTGGTGAAGCTGGAGCCGACCACAGCAAGAACTGAAAAAAATGGAAATGGCAGGTTGTCACATTTACAAAAAATTATTGACTTTATATTACATGTACTGTTTATGTTCCACTTTTGAACATAACTCGATCATGTTTAATTTATTGAATCTTGTGGGATGTACAATATACTAATTTCAGTCACTTAGGTAGAAATCAAAATAGTTATATTTAGTCCTCACCGGAATTTAATATGCACCAAGCAGATTCGTTGTCAGTGGAGGTTGGGTAACTTGGCGGTAAAGTCAAGTGACTTTCAAAGAAGCAACATTTTGTGGGTTTGAGCTATTGTCGCCGGTTAAGAGCAAAAGGTTACTGAAGTAACAGTTAAAAAAAGAAGAAAAACAACACACACACGAGAAATATTCAGATATTCATTTAAAACACTTAATCACACAGTCTAACGTTACTCCGTTTTGCATTTTTCCTTGTATTCTCTTTTAATGTTTTATCAAACTATACCCACTAATTACAAGTCAGTAAATGTACTACTAAGTTGTCTAGATTTACTCGCTTAATACAGGTACATTTTACATACTTAAAAAAAGTTCTGATTTTCGTTACTGGTTAACTACTTTCAGCATTGCTGTTCATTAGTATTATCATAACATTGCTCAACCAGATAAATACTATTAATACAGACAAATCAATAATACACCCGAATACAATACAATGCAGTTGCCAAATTTACTCGTTTGAAGATAAAAAAAATTAAAAATTAAAAAAAAGAAAAAATGTTTGCATTTTATATTTTACTAATATTTAACATTTATTCTATAATATATACACTTACATAAATGTAAATAAATGTGTTTTTTAATATAACACTCTACCCAAGGTGCATTTCGTGTTTATATTTAGTTATACATTGGTCATGGCATTCTGGCATAGCCAAAGAAGCACTGTTCTTGTACAACTGCTGTACTTTTCAGCTTTTGAATACTAATCATTTGTATTTTTGTTGGTTTGTATTGTTTTTACGAAATCAAACTAGTTTTGGTATAAGCAAACCTGTTTATTTCTTATTATTAACTTTGAACATGAACTATAAAGTAAACTGGAACAAGTATAATTGACAACCTAAAAAGGTTATAGCTAAGTAACTCGGTGAGGTGCATTTTTTTAAAAGTTTATAAAACAATTGTTAAAATATTATGCTCTATTGACATGTTCATTTAACATAATTTAACAAAGAATGAAAAAGTTAAATTCATTTTATATGAAAATTTGTTGTTTCAGCATATATTCATTAAAGTGCATTAAGTATATTAAATTATTTTTGATAAAAAGAATTTTATTATGTGCAACCGATGTACATATTTTTTTATTTTAATTTGACATGCCATTTTTTTCAGTGAGCAAAGGGGCGCAAGGCAGGAATAATCTCAGGACAGAGTGCCAGTCCATCGCAGGGAGAAAACCACACAAACACACACTGGGGGCCAATTTTCCAAAGCCAAGCCTCCTAAGCTGCAAGTCTTTGGACTGTGGGAAGAAACCAGACCAACCGGAAGAAAGCCAAGTGGACATGGGAAGAACATACACAATGATAGAAATAATAACAGATAAAAATTAACATTAATACCAGGTCAAAATAAAAGACTGATGTTACAAACTAATTAGAAACATGTTTTTAAATAGGAGGAACTCCGCTTTATAACTGTGTCTTTGTTTTTTAGTGCTTGGTATGTTTTCCCTTGCTTTCTTATTTGTTCTCGGTTTACAGTATGTTTCTTTTAACTTTTGATTGTTTTGCCCTGGCTTCATTTCCTACTTAAATGCACTTATTGTCTTTTGATGTTACCTGAGGAGCCCCATATAGTTCATCTTTTTGTCTCAGTCCTGTGTTGAGGCATTAGCTGCTATTAACAACAGATTTTTGGCTTTTTTTGTGCTTCCCTGATCGATGTGTATATTTGTTGGTCTTTTTGACCATTTTTGTTTGGATGCTTTTGTTTTTCCTATGGTTTTCTTGATTATGCTTTTGGTTGACTGACTTGGCTTTTCTCTATTTTTGAATTAGCTTTTTTTTCCCTACTTTTGGATATATATTTTTTTCTTGTTTGTTATTTAGTTTATTTAACACTTTTTTAACTTTAATTTTTGCATCTTTGGATTTTTTTTTTGCTATCTAAATGATCTTTATTTAATCTAACAAATGAATGTACATAATACACTCTTACACAAAAAGTAGTGTGCCTGATCACTATTCTGAGCAAAGAGAGGATTTGCATTTAAATTCTGTTTGACATAAACTAGCAACCCCACCTCCTTTTCTGTTCTGTCTATTCTTCATAAAAATATGTATCCCTCTTTGTTATACTCATCACATTCTTTGATATTTACCATAGTGTTATCATAATTATACTCCACTACATACAACTCCAACTCACTTGTTTTATTTTTGATTCTTCTAGTATTAAGTTATTTTTAATGTGTTACTCATTTAACTTTTGAATTTAAATGTTTAGTTTAAACAGTCTTTACTCATATGCCTCCTGAACACATTGGTGCCCCTCTGGTCCAGATGTAACCACAATGTTGCAGAACATGTCTAACCAAGATTTGTGCCATATGTTAAGCCTCCTAATCTCAATCTTACCTGGACTGGTGTGTGGCACAGGCAGAACTACCTTTCAGTTTTGCTCCTCAGCCTGGCGTCTAACTCTTTAAATTTGGATTGCAGAACTGACAGACTACCCTTATGTATGTCATTTGTTCCAGCATGAGTGATGTCAACTGGATCCACCCCGCTATGGCCAACAGCCATTCCACCCTTCCTGGGAGGTATCCCACCTGTGTATCCAGAGGGCAACACACCATGCGAGACTCTTTATCTGTTAAAGAAACCTGTGCTTCAATCCCCCTAATGATTGAGTCCCCAACTATCACAACCTCTCTCTTTATGGGAACTAGTTTCAAGGTGTCTTGTTGAGGTGGTATCTTCATAGACACCGTCCAGCTCCACAAGGACCTGAAAATAGTTTGACACTTCCATTTCTATGGCTGATGCTCCCAGACAGTGTGTACCCCTTACCTAGAGCCTTGTGACTGTGACCAACCTCTCTCTACCTTTCTGGTCTGGAATCTCTTTCCATGTCACCTTAGTGGTACATACATTCTCTGTTATGGACACCTGGCCAAGTCTGCCAGTTCTCTACTAAAAATACCTGCCAGCCAACTCCTTCTCCAGTTCAGTGACCCTGAGCTCGAGGTGCAGGATCAGCTGGCATCTCCTGCAGATGTAGCCCTCATAGAAGACTGGTATCTGCAAGACATCTTCTAAAAAAGTCCAACATCCAACAGAACTTAAATTTTAATAATGAGGCCAGTGCAATATAACTATGGATTACTAAAACTGCTCAAATGTTCTTTTTTTATTAACATTAAATTATTTAAATGGTAAAACTAAAAAAATGTCAGCCAAACAATTAAAGAATTGCTACAATTATTCTACACCTCCTGCCCCCTTAAACTCATATAATATGTTCTCCCTCAATTGCCCGCTGTTTGTCCTTCTATAAGGTTAACTTTACTTTCCTTTATCTACCCTCGTAATTTTGCTCTTCTTTTATTCCTTACTTAAATGCTGTCAGCTTGCATCGTTTGTATTCCTTCGTATTAACTCTTTCAGGGCTGAATATTTTTTCCAAAAACCTCAGTTTTCTGAAAAGCACACAATACACTGGTGTCACACAGATCAACATAAATCGTCTGTTGCTGCGTGCTGTGGCTGCTGTTAGCGCCTGTTTGGCATGTCTGGCAGCAGTGGCTGCGCAGGGGCAGCTTGATGGCCAGTAGGAATGCACGGCGGGCCGACTACCTCTCCGTCTTCGTACAGCAGGTGGGCAACGGTGGCAGTGTGATGCAATATGGTTTGCACCTCATGTTGTCATAAGTGGTGGTCCTCCTAGACGATCGCTGCTGTAAGCGTATCAGCAACATGAACGTGTTCAGCATCACGATCAGCAGTTGACCGATAGGCCGATGCTGGTACTTCACTTTCATTTTCGATATCCATCTCCAGATTACTTGCATCAAAGTTAGAGTCCGATTCAGCGATAATACGTAAAATGTCCATGGGGTATTTTGCTTTGCACATTTGCTTTAGTCTCTCCAGATGATGATGCCATTTTAGAGGCTGTTTGCTCTTCACTACTCATGCACACGCAGGGAATCGTGGTCAAATCAACAAAGCCATGTAACTTTCCTTCAAGCAAAAAGAGTCGAATTAAAAAGTAAGTGTGAATTTTGGCGCAGTTTGCAGCCCATTGCCGTACTCTGCCCGTGAATTTCGACAAAAGTCAACATCAGCCCAGAAGGAGTTAATAAACGTTTTTGCTGTTCCCTCTTAACTTCTTTTCTTTCTTGTCCGCTAAGAAATGTTCCATCTAGAAAAACTCGCTTACTGAATAGCCACTGCTAACTAATTTCTTTTTTTTTTAACATTTTATTGGATTTATTAAAATCAAATAAAAATTCCATACAAGCAAATCAAATTTTACAAAACTAGTTAGAATCAAATCAACCCCCACAGATACGAAAGAGAGCTAGGACAACAGAGTAAAACTTTAATAGTAAGAAAAATAAGTAAATAAATAAATAAAATAAATAATTAAAATAAAAAAAGGTAAGAGAAACCACTTCCTCAATTTAAATGCTTATTCTAAAATGTTATTGATTAAATCCTGCCAGGTCTTGAAAAAGTTTTGCACAGATCCTCTAAGTGAAAATTAGATTTTTTCCAATTTAAATAATGTATAACATCAGTTACCCACTGGCTTAAAAGAGGTAAGCAAGATAAGTCTACATGCCAATAGTGTAGTAAAGGCAATTACAGTTCACTTGTCTTTCTGCACATCTGGAAGTACCCCAAATACAGCTGTTAATGAGTTAAGAGGGATTGTGACATCAAGGCTATCTGAAAGGCATTTAAAGATTTTGGTCCAGAATGATGTTAATTTGGTGCAGGCCCAAAACATGTGACCCAATGAGGCTGCAACTTGATTGCAACAATCACAGGTTGGATCTTGCCCTGGAAAAATTTGGGACAATTTTAAACGATACAGATGTGCTTAATAGATAATTCTAAGTTGAATAATTGCATGTTTTGCACATATGGAGCTCGAGTGAATTCTATGCATTGCTACCTTCCATTCCTTTTCTGAAATGTTGAGTGAGAGATCCTTTTTCCCACTGTACTCTGGGATCATTGAAAGGAAGAGACTTTACAATGTTTTTATATAATACAGAAATGCTGTCCGAGTCCTCTAGACTAATCAATATTTTTTCTGGAATAGAGGTTGGTGGGAGGTCAGGAAAATTGGGCAGATTTTGTTTAGCTAAGTTTCCACTTTGGAGGTAGTGATGTGTTGCTGGAAAGTTAAATTTAGAGTGTAATTGTTCATAGGATGCAAAGACATTGTCTATGTACAGATCTTTAAGTGACTGAATCCCAAATGTTTTCCAGACATTAAAAATTGAGTAAGTGCAGATGTGCCAAAGATAAAAGCTTCTCAATCTTAAAGTACTCCCTGCATTGGTTCCATATTCTCAGTGAATGAAGCACATTTGGGTTCTTAGGGTATTGGCAATACATTGTATTTATTGGGGTACACAGGAAGGAATATAAAGAAGTTCTGCAGGATTTTATTTCTATTGCCGACCATGCCTGTGTATGTTCGTCTATTTGTGTCCATGTCCAGGTTTTTGTAGCTTGTATGTTTGCTGCCCAGTAATAAAATCAAAAGTTAGGTAGAGCAATGCCACCTTCTGCCTTTGGTCTTTGTAGGGTTGCCCTTTGGATACGAGTATGTTTTGAATTCCAAATAAATGAGGTCATGATTGAATCCAACTTCTTAAAAAATTATTTACTGATGTATATTGGAATACTTTGAAATAGAAAAAGAAGCTCATGAAGGATATTCATCTTGACAGTGTTAATTCTTCCAGCTAAAATGAGATGAAGGGTAGACCATCTATGCAAGTCTTGCTTAAGTTTTTCCATACAGAGAGCAACATTTTGTTGATAAAGAGCTTTATGTTTACTTGTGATGTTTACCTCATGATATTTAAAGTGATCTCCAATGATAAAAGGGAAGGAGTCCAATCTAATATTGTGTGCTTGAAAGTTCACTGAAAAGAGCACACTTTTATTCAAATTGTAGCAATTCTGAGACCAGAAATCTTTTGAAATTCTGCAAGTGCGGTTAGGACTGCAGGCACAGTATTTTGTGGATCAGATGTATATACAGTAGTACCATATCGTCTGCATATAGTGAAATTTTCTGTTGAAGTCTTTCTCTGATAATCCCCTTTATCTCATAAGCATTTCGACAGTGAACTGCCAGTGGCTCAATGGTGATTGCAAAAAGTAGTGGTGACAAGGGGGATCCATGTCTAGTACCACACTCTAGTTTGAGGTAGTCTGAAATAATGTTAATACAAACTGAAGCTTCTGGGCTGGTATACAGTAATTTGATCCATGCACAAATGTTCAGGCGAAACCCAATTTCACTGCTAATTTCTTACTGTCTTGTGTACCCTTTCAGCCACTTGTGCTCAATGCTAGCCCCTTGCCTACATATTGTGAAGCCCTTCTTTTTATCACTTTAAATCAGCTTCTGCCTTTTTTTACCACTAAGGAATCATTGTTTCTGTTACTTATAACTCTTCATCATTACAATGCCAGAGTTTTACTTACAGAGATGTTGTTATCAGCTACTGCTGCTTACTGCCCTGCCTCGCCAACGCCACCATTACCAAGAACGAGTACACATTTAAGCAACTTTTCCAAATGCTACAAAACCCAACAAAACGGGGAAAAAAGCACTAAAAATTCCTGTATGACTCCGTGCTGGTAACCAAAACACAAAGTTTTTACGAGCAAAATGTATTTTTTAATTAACTCTCACACCACAGAAAACACAAAAACTCTCGGCCACTTCTCTTTCATTTGCAAGAATGACGCCAGCACATCTCAGTCCCTCAGAGCAACGAAATACAGATTTTTAATCTGAATGATTTGTGATATACTGTATAATCCTGCAACATTATTTTAAAACAATAATGCAGTAATGCATAAAAATAAATGAGTTTAGTGTGAACTTTCAAAACACCAATTCCATATAATCAATTGGCAAATGAGTCACAAAGGGAAAAAAATAGTTTTACTCATTCACAAATGGATATATATTGTGCATATCTAAAAGAAAACTGCTGCCCTGTAAATTAATAATGAAACTTAGAACTATTTTGATTTCTAGCATTTTGATCACTGTGAGAAGAAAGTCTGTGATAAACTGTAAAAAGCAGAATACACGTTCTAGTGAAGAGACAGTGTTACTTTCTACATCTGAATAGCAAAAGATAAGTAATACATTTAAAAAAATTATCATTTAAAAAAGAAAAAAGCATAGAAGCATGGATATGTGGCCCCAGGCAATTTGGCTGGACTGTGGCCCCACAGATCCAAGTATGGTACTTGAGTGCAGTTCATGGCCTGTTTCTGTGGGTGCGAAGTTATTTTATCCTTGTGGTGTCAATGTAGGTTTTCTGCAAACTACTACAGTTTCCTGTAGACAAAGCCAGTTAGCAAACGGAAATTTGCCTGATGTGAACCATTTCAGAACTGCATATGAGTGAAGGATAGGCATACCACATGGTTAGTTTCCTTATTGCATTTGTGGATGCCTGGATAGGTTCTTCTTCTTCATAGACTACATAAGAAGCAGCATCAGTAAATAGATGTAAGGCCATTTCTTCATTTAAGTTTGGTTTTCTTTACTTTTTATACTTTATTAATTACCTTCTTTAAAGTTTTAAACACACTAGTATTTAAACAGTATGCATCTACATTTGATAATAGCTTCAAGACTGAGGACTGAGGACTACTATACTACTATATGCCTTGTGTGCTCTAAAACCAGTACAATGGCTCTTAATTACCAATTTTCATTCTAAACTGTGTCAGAAGGAAAAGAAAATAAATTAATGGGCAAATTAATTAATGGCAATGTAATGACAAGCAGTTGCAGGGAGAGGCAGATCGATAATTTGTAAAATATACCAGTGCCAGGATTATAATAGGTAGCAGCACCCACAGAGGCAGAAGCCTGCCAGTGCCTGCTCTTCAGCAGGAGAGACCAGACCAGAGGGAGACACTGTGTAACACACCACTCTTACAGTGGAAATAACAACTTGTTATGTATTAACATATGTTTAGATGTTTGTGGTGTTTGTTAATTGTGATTTATGTATCACATCTTTGTTTTTTATGCTGATTTCATGTAATTTTTTGTGATAGTTTACTGTTCTTTTAAATGGATGGATGTTGTTCCTGTTCTTTGTGGATGGACCCCTAAGAGGTAGGACCATGCAGATGACACAATGCCTGGACCTTCCATCAGGCTCTTTATATTAAGTAAATAAACCATTTACTAAAACCATTGTCCTTTGTTGGAGTCATAGTATGTTTTGTGTTATTTTCTCCTGGATTTTTTTGGCCGTCTCCATTTAGTGCATTCTATTACTGGATTTGCATATTGTGACTTGTTTGCCTTTGGATTGCCTTTAGGCATTTTCTTTGTGTCTCTTTTCATCTCTTGTGAGCATTTCTTTGTATTTTTGAAAATAAACCCTTTCAATTGTAAGAATTCTTTGTTGCCCTTCTGTGCACCAGCCGAGGTTTTGGATATCCTCCTTTTGTGGGATTTTTGATATAATGTTTGAAATTTGTACGGTTGTTTTGCCAGCTCTACCTTTTTGTGGTCTGCTCCAGCTAGAGACAGCAAGTTGTCTTAAGGCCTGGCAGAAATCTTGTGAGCCTCTGCTAGGCAGACCATACAGGATACTGGCCTGCTTTCTTGATTCTTCACCTTATGACTCTTTGGAGAAATCTCCATTTCATAAACACAAAGAATGTTTATTCTAAAAGGTCCACAATTGAGGAATCATTTCCAAGAAAGTAAGCAAAGAAATACAGTAAACAAATCTAAAAAGTGCAAAATCAGAAACAGAATCCAAAAACCTACAAGAAGTCAATAAACAGGAATTCCAATTACAACAATAACAAGAAGCAATAAAAAATTTAATAAGGCAAAAAGTCAAAAACACTATAATACTAGGAAGAAAATCATAAAATCAAAGGTATCTCGGTATAGTGGCAATTTCAAGAACAATGCAAATGCTGAGAGACTCCCTTTTTAGGTCTCTTGTGTCTGGATCTCACTTTTCTGTATCACTTATTTGTTTTTTATTTTTGTTGAAATCTTATGATTTTTGTGATAGCATTAATCAAAACAGCAATGCAATGATTTTAAATTGCCATCTCCTTTCCATGTGTTGTTTGACATGAATGCCCCCATATTGTTGATAGCAACAATGTTCACTGTTAGTCACACGAGATGACAGCAACGGGATGTTTTACGTCAATACAGAATTATAAAAACTAGCATATTGAAATCTGAAATTTGGATTAAAATAAAGGAAACCCTCTAGATAGTCAAATATTAATGTATTATCAGAAACAAATTACAAGGACTAAGTCAGATATCAACTGTATTCTGAAAGTTGGTTCAAGTATAAGTTAACATCTTGGTTTTGGTTTTAGATTGTCCTGATTATGTGCTACAGTCATTGCCTGAATTTAAAACATTCTTTCTGAAAACCCCAACAACTAAACTTTATCTCAACTCATTTTAAGAAACCACTTTTCCTGGTGAGGGTCATGATGGCATTAGGCCTAGCAGGTTAGCCTAGACTTCCCTGCTCCCAGCTACAAATTCCCGCTCTTCCCTGAGAATATCCAAGGCGTTTCCAAGCCATCCAAGTGATATAATCCCTGCAGCCTATTTTGGATCTGCCATGGGGTGTCTGCTGCCGGGGAGCCACTCAGGGGACAGTCTTACGAAATGCCCTTACCACCTCAACTGGTTCCTCCTAATATGAAGGAGCAGCATTTATGTGGCTCTCTTGAATCTCCAAACTTTTCACCCTACTATGAAGTGTCAGCCGAGCCACCCTGTTGGTCATTGCACACAGCTCCTGAAAGTAAGTGAGGACAGCGATGTAGATTAACCAGTAAACTGAGGCTCAGCTTTTACTTCACAACCATGGAGCAGTACAGTGCCTTCACAAAAGCTGACGCTATTCAATTTCAAATTCTCTTTTTCCAATCACTTATGCACAAGATTCGGAGATACTTGAACTTTTTCACTAAGGGCAGCTATTCCCCCTCAAATGGGGAGAGAACCTTGGAGGTGCTGATCCTCATCCCACCCATTTCACATTAGGCATTGAATCGTTCAAGAGCATGTCAAAGGTCATAGTCAGATGAGGCAAAGAGGACAACATCATCTGCATAAAGCAAAGATGCTACCCCTAGCCTTCCTAACTGTACAACCTCACATCCTTGGGTGTGCCTTGACACCCTATGCATGAAAACCACAAACAGGAGTTGTGACAAGAAATTGCCTTTACGGAGCCTGACAACCACAGTGAATGAATTCAACTTAAAGGCAAATATTCAGACACCACTCTCACTGCATTCATATAGGGAACAAATAGCATGCAAGAGTAGTTCTGTTAACCCATATTCCTACAGTACCTCCCAGAAGACACATCAAGAGACATGGTCATAAGTTTTCCCAATTTTACAAAGCACATGTAGACTGGGTTATCATATTCCCTCGAGCAACTAAGCCTTGGAGAAATACTAGTCCACATGGCCAGGTTGGGAATAGGATGTAATCCACATTGTTCATTCTGTATGTTTGGCTCAGTCGTCCAATGGAGTCTTATCTCTAACACCCTTGCATATAACTTACCTGGAAGACAAGAGTTGTGAGATCCCTGAGTTTGGGCCTACCTTTCCACAAACATAACACTTTGCCTCTTGATCATGCGCCTTCTGCATACTAAAAGACGACTAAGCAACAGAAAATATGGTAAAAGGACAAGGGGAAGGACTAATGATGGATGTAAAAAATACTTGTAATGCAAACTATAGCTTACAACATTTTAACATCTCAGTAGCATTTACTGGAAAAGATGGGTCCTCAAAGTTCACCACTATGACTAAAAATCACAGGACAGGTTCTCAGCCTGCACCCAACAAGGGCTGAAAGTCACCTCACATATTGGATTTCCTCCATGGTTAAAGCTTTCCAGAATGCCAAGTTAGGCATTGCGCACATATTCTTTAACTCAAGGAGCATGAAGCCATAATTTCACCAAGACCAATATATCAGATGTATATAGTACCATATCGTCTGCATATAGTGAAATTTTCAAAGCAAACCAGATCAAGAACATATATGTGAACAGTAGAAATATAAATATCAAGAAAAATACTACAGAAATATGATACTATGGAAGCTGACAAGGAGGCAGAGCTAGTAGTGTTGTCACCCAGTTTGACTCTAGATTGAGGTGTCTTTCCAGTAAAATATGTGTAGGTCCCATGCTGTGTTTCAGTGGATTACCTCAATGGATGGCCATTTATTTGCAGTGTTACAATACAGGGTGATAGGAAGAAATATTCCCTTGCATTGGTCAATGAGCCATGTCAGTCAATGTGCCCTACAACAGACTTGTTCTGTCAGCAGACAGAAGGTCACAACAGTAGAAGTAACAGATTAGTTGGTAAATATTAAAAAGCAACATTCAAGTGAGCAAAAGAAACAAATACCAAAACATGACACAAGTGTGAAGTAGACAGAGGTCAAGAAGCCATTAATTATTAAGAGGATAATTCTTTGAATGAGTATCCACATTATTAGAGTTTGCAAACACGAGGCACCAGCCTATAAAGCATAGAGCGTGACTTCGGTAAGTCCTGCTCCAAGCAACAGTCCATCACATTATGGAGACGGTGCAACAAAATGACAATGCTTGTAGAAAACACAATGCCATCATGGGGTATTCAAAACTTGATGTTAATAAAAAGGTACTTGCTCCAGAAAACATATCCAAAAAAAAATAATAAATTGTAAATCCCTGAAGTGTTTATAATTTTTGCTTTAAATTATCAATTTATAAAAGCGCTGAAGTCCCATTCAGGGCTGAACACAGCCAATTCCTGTTAAGACAGGCTCCACTTACGTGATAAGGAAGCCATCTCAAATCAAAAACGTTACAGAACTGAATGTACATACAAACTGTACATAAAATTCTCAAATTCACTTCATCTAACTAATGGTTGTGGGGCTGAAGGTGGGAAACCACTCTGGATAGGCTGCAAGTCCATCATAGGCCCAACTTGTGCACACACCCACATTTACAGTCACATACAATTTAAATAAATCAGTTATCCTAAACTGCTAGTCTTTTGGGGAAGCCTGAGGAAAACCAGATTAACTGGAAGAAAACCTTCACAAATACAATAAGAATAGAAAAACTCCACATGGACAATAACCAGTTGCAGGACCCAAATCCATATTGACTGTCTGAAAGATGGAGTAAAATCGTCAGGAGGACAGACTGACATGCTGCCTTCTGCAGAGTGAAACATTGCGGGTAGCAAGGAAGAAGACAAAAGTGTGACTGTTTTCCATGTTTTTTCAAATATTTGTTTACCTTTATAGAGTAGTAAAATTGTTAGAATAGTGTGTGTCAAATGAACACAAGTTCACTCAGCCAACACTTCCATGAGCTTTTTGCTGTCAGCTATCAGCAATTCTGTCTACACAATCAAATTACACTCCTTCCTGTCTTTTCATTACCATATGGATGTATAACTTTGTACATAAAACTTTTTAAAATGCTTTCTAAAAATTCCGAAAAGACGTTCAAGTATAAGCCAGAATTGTTTCATTCATTGACATGATTCTTGTTTTCTCTCTATTATAAAAAAAATCCTGGGAGGGAAACTAAGGAAACGAGATGTGATCTTCTATGAAGAAAATCTGACGTCCCATGAGAAACACTTTAACGCCACATGAGACAAGGCAGTGATACAACTTTTAAAACAAGTTCACGGACATCTAACCTAGCAGTTGTTGGAATGCTTTTGGCAGACAGACATCATGTGCTCCCAGCTCTTAAAACAACGACAAGCAGAACACACAGTTTGCCAGCAGCAGCAGGAAGCCAGCAAATGATCCGACCGCTTCTCCTTAGCACAGAACTGTTTTCACTTTAACATCAAAGAGTCTTTTTCTTTTGATCAATGTCAAAAAAGCAAATTTAAATTCACTGTGATTCAATGTTGTATAACAACAAAGTCAAATGTTACATGGAGTGAACATTTTTTTAAATATTGTACATTAAACAAGCAGTGTCCACTTCACATATTCCATGCTTATAATGTGCATTCCGAAGCTAGATTTTTTTTTTTTTTAGTCAGTTCATTCTTTAAAGAGAGAGCACTGCCACAATAAGCTATTTCAAATGAAGTCAGCTTTGTAATTTGAAAAGGTGTGTTTAATATGCATTACATCAATCACAGGTTCAGGGCAAATCTTGAGAAGGTAGTCAAAATTCTCAGAAGTAAGCAATAAAACATGGTATTTGAAAGTTAAGTAGAATGTCAAATAAATAAAAGAAATGATGAGAACAAGCGTAAGACGAAACACCCATGACATATGTAGTCCGTTAAAACTGAGGCCATGATAGCGATCGACTGCTGACAGCCCCAGCGCATGGTAAGAAGCTTCATATGATAGTAATGTCCATGGTGATGAGATTACACAAAGCAGATAATACACTTTTCTTGTTAATTTCAGTCAAGAAATTGTTGTAGTGCCACTGGTAATGCCACTTTATTTAATATTCAACCAGTGGCCAAGAATCAATTAAAGCTGGCTACAACTTGCAAGTATCCATCCTCTGCATTTGTCTGTCCGAGTGTGCTATTCAAGAACAGGCTTTTCAGTTTTTTCCGCAATGATATCCCATTATCTGCGGTGGGTTGGCACCCTGCCCAGGATTGGTTCCTGCCTTGTGCTCTGTGTTGGCTGGGATAGGCTCCAGCAGACCCCCGTGACCCTATTCGGATTCAGCGGGTTAGAAAATGGATGGATGATATCCCATTATTCAAAATCCAGGTAATAGGCATATGCTTCGTGAAGGGGTGGTATGGATTTATGCATTTTTTTCATTTTTATTAAATGTCACGGTTTTCTTGAAAAAAATGCTCACAGGTGGGCGAAAAAAGCAAAAGAAATAAAACTGCATTCTGACAGCCCATAAATAACATCTGCATTTTTACACATTTTATAGAGAAAGTGATATTTTCTACTAAACATTACTTTTCATTGACATATTGACTAGAAATGCAGGGTACAGCACACATATATGAAGTATGTAATGCAAATTAGTGCAAAGCAAATATGCTTAATGTTTTATGAAATGTATCTGTTATCTAATCCTCTGCCTTCCATGCCCTTCATTTTGAGAAACAAAAAGAGATTATTCATACATTCATCAATGTCCTAACCTGTTTTTCAAACTCAAAGGTTTTTTTGGAGCTGGTAGCACTGGGCACAAGGTGGTAACCAAGCCTGAACAAGGTGAGTTTAGGAAGTAATGGCAGCTCTGTTTTTTTGGTTTGCTTTGTAAGTTGAGCAATAACACCCCTTAAATATTGTGGGTATACTCCCTAGCAGTTACAATATAATTCTATATTAGCCATGTTACCTATCGAAGACAAGCAATGCAATAAATTTAAAAATATTTGATATCTCTTGCCCTACTTTCCCGTGACATCCTCGCATGTCTGAACCTCTCCTGACCTGCACTCCCTCTGCTGGTCACATTCCTGTAAAGCTTTCTTCTGACTCTGTTATTTTGAAGGGCTGTGCTCACCTTCTGTCTGCTTTTACACTACCAATCTTTGAAGGTGACTCTCAGCGTGCCTCCTACAGCTCTGCTCCTCTTAATGTGTCTCCAACTCACACTACCTCTTTTGATTGCATCACCAAAGCCAAACTGACCGATTCAAGTGTTTTATTCTATAGTAGATACTAATTAACAGTATACTATATAAACCAACTATATGTCTTTAAATATTCATGACAATAAAATTGTAAATAAAAATAACAAAAAGGAAGGTCATTTTTCTGCATATCTTTTCCAAGCTCACCAAAGCACACTGAGACACCAATAGGAAACTCCCATTAACCTTCAAATACTGCATCTGTGCAACAACAAAGACTTGGCCTGACTTGGTTTTCTAAGGTCACGACTGAATCTGTATTGTTCCTACTGCTCCAGTACCTAGGCACATGCTTACCCAAAAAGGCGAAGGGGTTGTTGTCATGGCGCATGTGAATATCAAAAGTGCTTTTGCTGGACCATGGTCCAAATTTGCTATGTTTGCTTTTTTAATTCCATCCATCCTCTTTTATTATCTTCTGAACCTGTGGTGTGTGAGCAGTCACCCAGATGTTGTTAAAGACATGCAGGGAAATGTGCTTGTTCATGATAAACATTAATTAAAAAAAGTTTTTTAGACTACAGACATATTGCTTGAACAAAATCCATAGCATTAAACTGTAAGCAAAGACAAAACTATAATTTCTAAAAGTTGCTAACAAAACTATATCACCAGAACCAAGACGCTAAGACTATGAACTAAATTAAGATGTGGTAAGAAAAGCTTTGTTAACCAGAAAATCTAACTCTATGAGTTCAAGATTAACAATGTTCAATGTTTAAATCCGTAATCTTGGAAAAGAGAGCTAAAGTGTTGCACTGAGTTTTAGACTTTTAGCCTTTGATTTTGGGATGTGTTTCTTAGTAATGGTGCAGTGTATCCTAGCAACTCACAAATAAAATGCTGAGAGTCTAAAATGGCACTGTAATGCACTACTAGGTATATTATCTTATTCAAATAAATAATCAATCCAAAACACACATATGTCATGTTCTTCGAAAACAACGCTTTAAAAATATTCACAACAAATGAATAGAAAAAGTGTACTTGAGACAAACACCTTTTTCTAGATGTCTGAGGTTTAGAGTTAGGGTTAAGGATTCATAATAGACATTATGTCTGTGTAACTGAAAAGCACCCTCTCATCCCACCTTTTTTTTTTTAAATGGGAATAAATAACCCTAGGGACACCCTGGAATTTTGACGATTGAAATTATTGGATCAAAAATTAAAAAATGGTAATTTTGGTACTTCAACAGAGTAAAAATGGCTAATGTTTTTTGCAGAACTTGTGAAGATGTTTCTGCTACTCTCCTGTGCTAGTTATGGATGATGCTTTAAAGCAGCACTTCCTGCCTTATAAGTTATTAGTGATACACTACATTGCATTATGGAGGATGGACGACATCTTCAGAAGACTGTACTGGCTTGTTTACAGCAACGAAAGAGTTGTTGTGACATAAACTCCATAGAAATTCAGGTTACAGATGTTTTTACAAAATCTAAAGAAATGGACTAAAGGAAGGGAGAAGAAGAATCATAACAAGACAAATGGAGTCAGAAGGCAAAAACATGTTATTTAAACAAGCTGAGTTTATCTGTAAGGATTTTCACAACCTGTCAGCCAATTAGTGAACTAAGTACCCCAACAAGCTAACTTTTCATCAATTTGAAATTTTACACTTCAGTTTCATTGTAAAGTATACGTCAAAAATGAAATTGATTTAATTAAGGCTTTATGCAATGGCACAAAAATAAATGCACAATGTTTTCTAAAATTTTACTTTAGCTTCTGACAAAAAAATGTCATTTTAGTGTATTACTAGTATTCAAGACATTTGTATTCAAGACCTTTGCCCAGAGGGGACTGGGCGGTCTCTCTTGGTCTGGAATCCCTACAGATTTTATTTTTTTTTCTCCAGCCTCTGGAGTTTTTTTTTGTTTTTTCTGTCCACCCTGGCCATCGGACCTTACTTATTCTATGTTTATTAATGTTGACTTATTTTTACTTTTTATTATGTCTTCTATTTTTCTATTCTTCATTTTGTAAAGCACTTTGAGCTACATTTTTTTGTATGAAAATGGCTATATAAATAAATGTTGTTGTTGTTGTTGTGCCACAAGAAATGTACAATATCCAGCACTTTCAGTATATCCTGTTGGATCTCAACCACACCATTACTGGGTCTTTAATCAACCCAGTGACCTCAATCGCAGACAGGCCCAATTCCAACCAGTGCTTCTGCCATTTCCTTCACCCAGAATGGCATATCCACAAGGTTTAGGAGTTGCTTAAAATACTCCTTCTACATGTAAACAATATCCAAAGAGTAGGTCAGCATTTTCTCGCCCTTGTTAACAACAGCTTAGACTACATTTCACCTAACCTTCTTGAATTAAACAGACTGCCAGTACCTTTTCAAGCAGCATTCTACAAGAACAAGGCCATTCAGGGCTACTCTGTGTGCTGTTGAAATCTGGCAAGTACTATCTTTGGAAACCAAAAGGTTCATATAAATTATGTTATCATCTTGGCCTCATCAGACTGTGATCTCTGGCATGTAGTGGTTCAATGAACCAATGTACTACCAGTAGGTTTGTGATGATGTTGCAATATATCAGTCAGTCTAATTTCCCATTCTTATCTATTATCATGAGTTCTGGGTTGTTACCAAATGTATAAGATGATGACTACAAACAACTGAAATGAGATTCTTGCATAAGGCTGCTATGATCACTCTTCATTATAATTTGAGGACTTCATAATACAACCACTGCATCTCTGGATCAATTGAAAAGTCAGTTGAGGTGGTCTTGACATAAAATTAGGATTCCTTCAGGGCCACCTCCCATTAGAATTATACAAAGTATAAGGAATAAGGTGAATAAGGTGAATCAAGTCAACTCAAACTCTTTGCTTATCTATCATTTTTTGGTTGAAAAGACAATGAAAGGCATGAAATTTTACCCTACTAGCTGTTATACACAGAGGTTATTGTGAGCATTCAGAATCTACTGTATATTTCATACTTTACTAAAACAAAAGCCATCCCTTGTGGAGACAGCCATACAACAATGACACATTATGACTGAACTCAGTTTTGTATGTTAAGTAAGGCTTGTTTACAAGGGATGACAGAAAAAAGAAGGTGATCCTGGTATAGATAACATGTGTCTGCTGTAATATATGATGTGTTACTTAAAATATAAGATTCAATTATTAAAACTTCACATTATGTAATTACAGCATGTAGAGAATAACTTGTACTTATGTGTGAATTCAACACCTCTAAATGTACTGGTTGAAGCTTTAGCATGAAGGATTTATGAAATGATTCCACACTGATGATGTCGGTTTAATTACTCTTTTACATACTCATCCTAATAAATTCTTACGATGAAAGGTTACACACATTTTGAAAACACCAGAGATATGTTTAAATTACTTTTGCATTAGTTGTCCCTGGATTAACTACAGCATATTTCAGCTTTTCTCGCAACACTGCTCCACATGCTTACTTGTGATATATTTCCATTTTGCCAGCCTTTTCAAGAGTCTGCATCTCCCTGGCTCCGATATAGTCTTGTTGAACTTAAGATACAACACTGTAATAGAAAACATTTTTTCTTATTTTTAGTTTTTACTGGTGCACTAACACATAAACCCTTTGTAAATATAGTGGAACTAAATGCTAGCGAGCCTGTTGCTGAGAAAGTCAGCCTCATTGTCAAAAGCTTCATTAAACACATAAATCATTGACATTCTCCTTTAGTTGGCTTGTTTAAGACTGCCATTTTCTCCTATCAGTGCAGAGTGAAGGTCTCAAGTTTGAGTCTTTTCTCATGGAGAGCAAAATGTGTCAGGAGCACCATACATGCAAATGTAACCTAGCTTTAGAAGCAATAGTTCAGTCCACCTCCTGCTGCCCATTTTCCAGGAAACCAGTAATCACACTTTTGGGAATTTAATAAACCAAACACTACACAGTAAAAAAATAAAACTGATTATTTTTGAATGTTTTTAATAAGCAGTATCTGTAATAAAATAAAATGCTACTCTGTGTGTGCTTGTGTGTGTGTGGTATCCTTGGGCAATCTGATTGGTCTGTTTGGCTTTAGGTCTTATCGATCAATTTCACTTTGGCTGTCAGTCATACAAGACTGAGAAAGGAAGCACCTAGAAATGGAGTATGACACAAATGAGGATACCAAGGAAAGGTGTTGGAGGAAAAGTGGAAGTCACAATTTTTACACAGAGAGTAATAGGAGACTGTCTCCCATTGGTGGTAATCCAAAAGCACACAGCAGGCGAGCAACGCAGCTCAAAATGACAGAGTCTGAGTAGCAGGCTTCTTTGGGAATGGGATCGAGAGAAGGAGAAGGAGCATTGGACACAAGAGGCTAAGCCATACAATGATATTGAAAAAAGGCATAGGACAAATACTAAGGCTACACGAAAGGCAAAAGATATCAAATATTTTAAATATTTATTCTATTACTCGTCTTCAATAGGTAATGTAGCTAGTATATTCGTATATAAATATACAGTGCATTGACCCCTTCACTTTTTTCATTTTCTTATGTTGCAACCTTTTGCTAACATTGTTTAAATTAATTGTTCCCTCACCCAGAAACACTTTAAACAGAATATTAAAATTTTTGCTAATTTATTAAAAGTAAAATACTGAAATATTACATTGACATGAATATTCGGACCCTATTCTATGACACTTGAAATGTGCCCCCCATTCTACTAATCATCGCGTAGATGTTTCTACATCATATTTGGAGTGAACCTGTGATCGATTAAATTGATCAGACATGAGAAAGAAAGGCACACTCCTGTCTATATAAAGTCTCACAGCTGACAATGTGCATCAGAACAAAATCCAAACCATGACGTTGAAGGAAGAGCCTGCCAAATGTAGAGACAGGATTGTGTTGAGGCACAGATTTGGGGAAGGCTACAAAACTTTTCTGCAGCATTAAAGGCTCCCTACAGCAACATGGCCTATATATAATAATTCTTAGATATAAGTAGTCTGGAACAACCACAACCTTTACTGGAGCTGGCCTCACAAACAATCTGAAGAATTTGGGAGAAAAAGCCCTTGGTAAGGGAGGTGAATAAGAACAAAATAGTTACAATGATCACTGCAACGCAAAGAAGCAGACACAAGCTCCTTTTCAGTAAAAGTCACATTGCTGCCCACTTGGCGTTTGCAAAAGAAAAGCACCTAAAGGACTCTCAGACTGTGAGAAAAAAGATTATCTGGTCTAATGAAACCATGAATGAATTGTTTTGCCTCAATTCGAAGCATCATGTCTGGAGGAAACCAGGCAGCATTTATCATGGTGGTGGCAGCATAACGCTGGGGAGTTGTTTTTTAGTGTCAGAGACTGTGCGACTAGTCAGTGTGGAGAAAAAGCTGAATGGACCAAAGTACAGAAATACTCTTAATTAAAACCTGCTCCAGAACACTTGGGACCTCAGGTTCACCTTCCAACAGTATAATGGCCCTAAGCAGAAAGCAAAAACAACACAAAAGTGGCTTATGGACAACACCAGGTATGTTCTTGAGTGGCCCAACATGAACCCGAACTTGAACCCAACCAAACATTTCAGCAGAGACCTGAAAATTGTTGTCCAATGACAGTCTCCGTCCAACCTGACATATCTTAAGAGAATCTGCAGAGAAGAACAGCAGAGAAATCCCCACATTCAGATATGGAAAGCTTGTTGCGTCATACCCAAGAAGACTTCAGGCTGTAGAGGCTACTGAAATTGCTTCAACGAAGTACAAAGTAAACGGTCTAAGTACTTGCATCAACAGGAGATTTCCGGTTTTAATTTTCAATAAATTTGCAAAAATTTCTAAAACCCTGTTTCACTTTGTGATTCTGGGGTATTGGTTGCTGCGCACGGCTGCAATGCAACAAAATGTAAAAAATATGATGGAGTCTTAACACTTTATGAAGGCACTGTAAATGTATAAAAATATAAACAGTACATTTAACAAGATAACCTTTTTACATTTTTCAGTTCTGTTCCTCATAACTGCCCACAGCCATTACCAGGGGGTTGATTTACCATGAGGTCTCTAGCAAATGACACTGATGTGCATCGATGTTTTCTGAATAGCAGATAATAAAATGCTTTTTGTGGTTACATTACTACTTAAGAACAGGCCATGCTTCAGTCGGCTGCCAAACGCCCTGTACAATGTATCCGCATTGATCTGCTTGCAGATGCCCTGTTATCATTTTTAACTAAATGCATTTGGCAGGTCTCCAGAGCTTACGAATAATAAAAGTACAGCCTAGGGGCCTCATGGGTGAAGTATGTATTCATTGGGGCAGTCTTCAACTATATACTGTATATCTACGGAAGTCCAAATATAAAACAAAAAAAATATCTGAACCCTAAAAAGAGCATTCAAACACAGAAATAAGCATTGTTGAAAATCATATTGATTATCTACTGAAAATATATTCACAGTCTACCTTAGTGAGTAATGTAGTAAGATTGAATAAGGAGTTAGATTTCAAAACACAAGATAGTAGGGTCACACTGAGAATGTCACCTCACCAGGCCTATATTCTATTCATCCCTCCACTTTCTGAATCCACTTAGTACGTGTTTGGCTGAACTCCTTCTTTATAATGCTCTCTCTCTCTATATACATACATACAGTATATATATACAGGGTGGTCCAGATCTAATTATACAACTTTTAATGTAATGCAGGAAAAGAATACAAAACAAAAGAATTGTTTGAAATATCTTGTAACAAACAAAAATGGACTTACATTGAATTAATTCACTGATTTTCCATGTAATGTCCCACTTGTCCTCCAATTTTTTGTGAATTCTCTATGTAATAAACTTAATAAGTTATAGCGTAATTAAAATTGCATAATTAGATCTGGACCACCCTATACATATATATCTAGGCCAATGTGTTTATTGGTGAGGCGGCCTTCTGCTGTTATGCACCTAAAATCTGGAATAGCCTGCCAATAGGAATTCGCCAGGCCTATACAGTAGAGCACTTTAAAACACTGCTGAAAACACATTACTTTAACATGGCTTTCTCATAACTTCATTTTAATTTAATCCTGATACTCTGTATATTCAATTCATTATAATAACTATTCATGTTGGCTCTAAATTCCGTACTGACCCCTACTCTCTTTTCTGTTTCTTTTTCCGGTTTCTTTGTAGTGGTGGCCTGCACCACCACCACCTACTCAAAGCATCATGATGCTCCAACATTGATGGACTAAAAGCCAGAAGTCTACATGACCATCATTAGCAAGTCCTTCCATGAGAACCCTAAATACAAAGAGGACTGTTTCATTTATGTGAGGTAGATTGCCCAGAGGGGACTGGGTGGTCTCATGGTCTGGAATCCCTGCAGATTTAATTTTTTTCTCCATTCATCTGGACTTATTCTCTTATACTCTTATTCTATGTTAATTAATGTTGACTTATTGTATTTTCGTACTGTGTCTTTTACTTTTCTATTTTTCATTATGTAAAGCACTTTGAGCTACTATTTGTATGAAAATGTGCTATATAAATAAATGTTGTTGTTGTTGTTGTAAACAAAGAAAAGAAGTGGAATGGGTAAACAAAGTGCAATCAAGTAAAAAATACACGAGAAACATAGTAAAACTACCACCATTGTCTGCTAGTTTGGGTGCCTCAGCACTAAGCTTGCTCAGCAAGGAATGTACAACACAAAGGTCTGCTGGTCTGCCTGTATGTGTCCACCACTCTGGCCTCTAATCCTCCCAGCAGTCAACTATTTGTAATTGGTCACCTCCTGACACTACACTTGAATGCCCTCTTACAGAAAAGTGGCTCTAAATAGGAATATTACCAATTTACCCTTCACCTCACACTAACCCATAACTGTTACTTGCAGAAATTCTGAAATGGCTCTGCACTTATAGGTTGTATTGAAACGTGGGAGTGAGACAGGAGTCAGGTGGAAAACTTTGTTTCTTGGTACAGAAACAATTATCCGCAACATAACAACAACAAAACCGTGGTATTGGTTATTGACTTTTGCCACACCAAAGAGCTTCTACGTCTAATTAAAAGGGCAGGTTCTGTTATGGGACACACTCTGGACCCCCTAGATGTAATATTGAAAGATAGAATGAAACCAAAACTGTGTGCCATTATGAAAAATGCTGCACATCCTCTGTCTGACACACTGACACTGAGTTCATTCAGCCAACAAATTACTCAGCAGAAGTGTGTCAAGAAACACTGCTGGGGGTCCTCCTTCGTAATCACAGCAAAACGTCTGTATTATACCTCACCATGACCCTGACTGCCAAGGGAGAAGTTTTCTTTCTTTTTTTAGTCATTCTATCTACCTAAAAAACAGACAGTGGCAAAATGTGAGAATTCTGGAATAAAACTAATTTTCAGAGATCTTGTGGAAAGTTCAGATTTTAATCAGGTCAGGAGGACTTAAGATAGCTGGTCACTGGTTCTTGCACAGTACAGTCAGTGATGTGCAAATAATGTCCTTAGACTGTGACAGAACACCAAATGAAGACACGCTTGTTGTTTGTTCCAATTCCATAAAAATGTGGCTTATACTCTACAGTAATAAATGTCTTGGTGGGCTTATTGTGTACAGGAGGATGATGGGAGACTGAACACTAAGAACTTGTAATTTAGGAATCAGGTCACTCTGCCCTCAGAAAATAAAATAAGGATGTAAATTTATTTCTGAAAGTGTCTAACTTTCTCCAAATGTGTTACTAAGGCAACTGCTTATGCACCCTGAAGCAACTTTACTTAAAAGTACATGAACTCCCATGAAGAAAACCTTTTTTATTATTGCAATGTATAATATAAATCTTGGAAAATGCTTTTAAAATGTATATTGCTTTCTCTTTCATACATTTTAAAAATCTGTGTATTTCAACACAAGGTCTTAATTTCCAAAAACTGACAATAATGACTGAAAATTTGGTAGCATGCTTCTGATTACTGCAAATAATGTGCCGGAATGAATTCAATCAATGTGCAACAGTTTGTCCATTTAATGGAGCCACGTAATTGTATTTTAGGGTAGCAAGAACAAACCAGGCTGCAAAAGTTCTAACAATTAGTACACCCTAAAATTGTATGAGCATCTGGGTAAAAAATTAGAAAATAGCTAAAACCAGGAGTGAAAGAAATTTATAAAAAAGCACAAACAATCAGCCTTGTTACAGATGATAGATGTCACTTAACTGGTATGTAGAGTAGCCCAATGGTTAAGACCTTAAACTAAGGGGTCACATATTCGTTATAACATGTTGTGTGATCCTCTGCTCAAGTATGGTGTACTTGTAAACTACTATACTGTAATGTACAGTAAACAGATTGCGTATGTTTCCCTGGGTGGAGATGACTTCTAAAAATAAAATACTACTAATAATCTGAGCTTTCTATTGTATAGATATCTTCTGCCTAGAGTTTGTTTTGCATTTGTTTGTACTGAATTCATCTGGTGGATCCAGTTTCCTTCCACAGACTACTCAGGTCACCATATTTTTTGCTGGGTAATACAGTAACAATCATAATACATGCCAATGTTGCATATCACCTTGAGTAAAGACGTCTGGCAAACCTACATATGTTATACTATAAAGGTTGTGACAATGATAGAGGGCGTAGCAGCCACTCAACCTGACACAGACAGACATAAGAGGCACTCTGATAAAACTCATGCTTTTTATTTTCTTTCTTCTGTACACGCACAGTGCATCAACCACCAGAATAAACTCAGTCCTTTCTCTTCTTCTCCCGCTATTGCCACCTCCACTCCACTCCTCGCAAGCTCCATCCTCTTCCACCTGACTCCGGCTTCTCGAATGGATTGAGGCTGCACCTTTTATAATGCACCCAGATGTGCTCCAGGTGCTCACTGATGGCCTTCCTGCAGCACTTCCTGGTGTGGTGGAAATGCTGCAGTCAATGGCTCTGGAACCATCCAGGCACCCACTGGTGGCGGCCACAGTCCCCCACAGGGATGAACTTCCAAGCTCCGAGTCCCCCATGCAATCCTGGGCGGCTGCCCTCTTGTGTCCCAGGGAAGATATTGCCCTTCTCCCGGTCCTTCCCTTCTCCAGGCGTCCCGGTTGTCTGCCACAAGGTATATTTGCTCTACCCAAAAGAATGCATGTTTGAATAACTGATGGCTCTAACCTGGCACTGAGTGTGAATGTAAGTATGTGTATGAGTGGGCCCTGCGAAGGACTACTGTGTCTGACTTTAAGTCCTGCCTTACCCTTAATGATGCTGGGATAGGCTCCAGTTTCCTGCTGAGACTCTGACTTGAATTAAGTAATTTTGAGAATATTACTTTATGCATTGCTGTTTTCTTAGACGGGATGGTGTAATTCCTTATACTTGTAATGTCTTTGCAACACTAAAGTGAATAAATGAATGAACAGACAAAATTTTCTTCTTTGTTTTTGTAGGCCATGCTATCGCTCTACTGTTTGAGGCCTCCTTAATACCTAACATTGGTATGTATTTTATAGCTGGATTGGAAACGGCTATACTGCAATTGATCTAGCATTACATTTTGTGTTCAGCGTCCATCTCATGTCCAGACACAATGTCACCTTCCCACACAAAATTCAAATCTACTTCTGCTTCCACTTACATAAGCATTCTGTGATGGCAGAAAACACATCTGCAGTTACACTTGTATTCACTATCCATTTCTCCAATTATGGTATTGGTCATCCATTCACAAGTACGTTTACACTTGCTTTTTAAAGTGGTCAGTGCTATCTGATTGTGATCAGGACAATAAAACTATGTGTTAATGCCAAGCGTAAAGGAGGCCTGAGCATCTCCTGATTGTTCTGCTATGGTCTTTTAGCCACAAACATAAATGAATTGTACATAAGCACCTTCAATCAACATGTATATGCATAATGATTCTATTTTAAAAACATGAGCATAAAGATTTACATCTGTAGTACACCTGTAGTAAATATGAATTGATGGCCAATGTTTAAACTAAAAGAGTCACTGCCTTTGTGTTAATAGAAACAGACTCAACAGGTACACAAAATTTCAAAGCTGATTGCATACTTACAAAATAAAGACGCTTCTGAAAAGTGAATTATCTTACTTCAATTATTATAAATATTCTCAAAATTCTAATGGCTTCATGTTGATTTGAAAGAAGCTTGCCAAATCCTAACAGCCTGAATCAATAGTGGTTTACGTTTCTTACTGTGCACTCAGTCGTTCAGAACCATCTCATTTATTGATACTGTTTTATTTTCCCCTAATTAGAGTTGGATTCAACTCAAGTCAATTCAGTTCATTCTTATATAGTTCTCTTTAATAAAGACATGCTTGGCGTGCGTATATAGATTAGCAAATATAATACGACAACAGAAAAGGTACACAAACATACATTATTTACATGTGTAAGCACAGTAACACTGAAGTCAATATACTTTGGGTAGGGTCAATTTATACTCGTCAGCGTAGCCATCAGTCATGTCGCACATCTATGACCATGTACCTCCAGATATTTGTGTCCGCTCAGTCACATGCGTGCACATTGTGACTGTGCATGCACTAGACAGCAAAAACATGGAAACACTCACAGAGCAGCTATGCGCAGTGCCTTGCACACACAATTGTACTATTAAAATCCATTAAGAAGGCTAACAGAATTTTAGGTTATATAGCATGATGTGTAGCGGACAAGTCCAAGGAGGTTATGCTCAAGCGTTATAACACACTGGTGAGGCCTCATCTTGAGTTCTTTGTGCAGGTTTGGTCTCCATTTTACAAAAAAGACATAGCAGTGCTGGAAAAAGTCCAGAGAAGAGCGACTAGTCTGATTCCAGGACTACAGGGGATGAGTTATAAGGAAAGATTAAAACCTTTTCCATTTAAGCAAAAGGCAATGAAGAGGAGACATGATTGAAGTGTTTAAAATTATAAAAGCAATTAGTACAGTGGATCAAGACAGTGATTTTAAAATGAGCTCAACTAGAACACAGTGACACAGCTGGAAACTTGTTATGGGTAAATATTAGGAAGTTTTCCCCTACACAGGGAACCAAAGACACATGGAATAAGCTGCCAAGTAGTGTAGGAGACAGTAGGACTTAAGGGACATTCAAAACTAGACTTGATGTCATTTTGGGAGATTTAGCTGGATAAGACTGGAGACCTTTTTGGACTGAATGGCCTGTTCTTGTCTAGGCGGTTCTAATTTTCTAAACCAAAGAATAGACTATGCATCTTCTGTCTTAGACAGGATCCACAGCTGAGTGCATCTGCTCAGTTTTGTTGTATAAACTCACCTTTAAAAGCATATCAAAGTCCTGTTAGCAGATATAGTGGTAACAAAAGATATGACCAACTGACTAAAGAGGAATTGAAAACAAAAATTTCAGTTAACAGCTTTTAAGGAGACAATTAAACTCTAGGGGATAAATGCTTCTTGGAAATAGGAAAAGTCTGAAAATAACTGACCTTGGTAAAATGACCGATGGCCACCACCAATACACTCTCATATGCCACATGCTGAACTCTAAAACTGTTATACAATAAGATGATCTTGTTTCTGTAGGTTTTACTAAGTTCTGTTTAATAAAAAGGCTCTAAGTCACTTAAAGCCTCAAATGTAAAAAGCAGGATTTTGCCATATTGTCATATTATGCATGTTATGGGTGACTGAAATGCACTATGAAAGGGCTTAAGTAAATAAAGCAATGTTTGGTGGATAGCACGTGACAGCAAGGGCCACATTTTCTAAAAAAAGCATACAGTAGATGAGAATGGGAGGGCATCACATCACCTTATAATGACCTTTTGTAAGAAATCCACCACAAAAGTTTTATGTTTAACGCGAACACTAGCCTATAGTATGGAGTCAGTCCAGCTCTGCTGTGACACTGAAGAATGATGAGGTCATTTCTCTGTTGAGTGTACAAAGGCAGACAGTTAACTACTTTCCCAAAAGCAAAGATATTTAAGCAGATGGAGGTGATTGTCAAACATGAGCTAGAGTTTCAAAATATTGCATGATTCTAAAAAAAATTAGATTGTGAAATTATTAATAAAAAGATTCTGCATAGTTGCTTATTGAGTGAATGTGCCAGCACCACTTTGGGGTTCTTCTTGTGTCTTGTTTTATTTTCAGTATTGCTTCTTTGTACTTTTGCTACCTGTTTAATGCTGTTTGCTGTTGAGTTTATTGCTTCTTGTTCATTTAATTATTATTCTTTAACTTTATTGTTTTAGTTAATTATTTTGCAATTGTATTTCCCCAGTGTTTAATGAGTTCATTTTGTTTAACTGTTTTCTATTTGTATTTCTTTGAGTACACCCCAGGTGATGGGGCAGCAGTGCCACCTGCCAGTCACCTGAGGCTGCCCTATATGAGGGTTTACTTGGCATCAGCCTCACTGCTGGGGCATTGGGCTTCATAATGTCTGTCTTTGCCTCTATTCTCTAAGGTTTTCAACTATTTATAAAGAAATTTAAAGGTAAAAGCTTTCTGTTATTTAATTACATTTAAACTATGGAGGATTTTCTTTTATTTGAATCACTTCATTTAGGGTTTTTTCTTGTTTAGGAATCTTTGGATTTAATTTTTTCTTCTTGTTTTTGAATTGGCTTTTATCTTCAGGCTGAATACCATATATAATCACATATAAGTCTGGTCTTGAAACTCGAAAAAACGATCATAAAATCAAACCCAGACTTGTACGCCCGTTCAAAAATGTGACACTTAACTTTTTTTTTTGCACTTTCTTGCTTCCACTAATCTCACATCAGTTTCTCAGACGCATCGAATTTTGTTGCAGCAGTGCAGTTATCAATTTCTTTCGCTACTTCAACGATGTTTAATTTAAAACCAGCTTCATATTTTCTTCTGATTGAATGCTCCATCGTAGATAAGGGATGCTTTTACGATAAAGGTGTATGACGGTGTGAGATACAAAAAACACAAATCAGTGCAAACGTTGCTTTGGAATAGTTTGGGTATTACCGTGTGGTCACGTAGGCACAATAGAGAGAGAGAGAGAGAGAGAGAGGTTAGAAGCACGCGCTTATACAGTGCACTGCCGCACCCACATGGAAAAAAAAGGCAGTGTGCTCCGTGGTTACTCTCTCAGGTGGGCGTTAGCATGTCATAATCTCTTGGACCAATAGTGACAGCTTTCCGCATTCGACTTATACGATCGACATTATAAAATACCAGAAATTATACGGTAAAATCAAGTCCCAACTTATCTACAGGAGAACTTATAAGCGAGTATATACGGTATATTGTTTACCTGAGACCTGACTTGGCGATTTTCTCTGTTTTTGTCGCTATATTAATTAATATTAATGTATTTTATTTAGAGACTGATGTTTCTCTCCTCTAATTCTTGATTACTCCATTTTGCTTCATTAACTGATTAATTTCAATAAGCTAATTTTTGATAAATTATGCTTTACATAAGGCTCACTGTGTTTTCAAAATCTTGAAAAAAAAAGAAACAAAAAATTTAGGATTATATCTTTGTTTTATAGTTTTTTTGTTTTTTTATTTTTGGATAAAGTATCACTTACAAAAGTCAAATAATGCTTTAAAGTTGGCCTGGCCCTGCAACTAAAATAAGGCTTTCAGCCTGGATCCTAAAATGACTATATTTTTCAAAAAGGGAGAGGTGAACCGTGAAAATCCCTTGCCTAAATTGCAAATAAAAGATTCAAAATAGGCAAAATATAAAAGGTGGCATCAAAGAGATAACTCAGATAAGAACCAAATCAAAAATCAGAAATGAAAAAGCAAATATTTCAAACAAAGTTCAAAAAACAAACAATCTAAAAAAGAACTTACAAATTCCAAAGAAAAGCAGCAGAACAACACAAGCAAGAGAGCTCCTGCCTCAGCGCAGAACTGAGGAAGACAAAAGGAATATACGGGGCACTTTACGTTGTCCCCAAGGGCCCTAATTGCACTGAGCTGAGGACGGGGACCAAGGTAAAATTATAAGTAACATAAAAATGTGAATGAAGAACAAATAAGTGAATGAGGGAAAATGTAAAAAGTAGTAAAAAAATAAAAAAGGATAAAATGAAGATCTAATCCTAAATCCTAATTTTCACAATGTAAAATGTTTTATTGCTTTAATTTAATTTTTGTTTTGTGTTAACTTTTTTTATCATTTTAATAATGATGTTCTTTCATCTTGGATTTTGAAAGCTATGATGCCAGATATCACTAGCTTTTCAACTTTTGTCTTTGACCCTACCTAGTACATCATCAACCTAGTTATTTTGAGTGATCAAATTGTTATTATTCAAGATAAACAGGTCAGTTACCAAGCAAATAGATACAATGAGCTTGATTCATATACAGTATATGCTGCTTCAATACAGTATTGAAAATTTTAACACAAAATTCATAAGCCAAAAGTGTGCATAAATCAGTAATTCCCCTATTCCTCTAGAAAGACAGAGAGAGATTAAAAATTTAAAAAGAAAGATTAAATGGTTAAACTTGTCTGCTGTCGTCCAATAGTTGTCCTATCTATCTATCTATCTATCTATCTATCTATCTATCTATCTAATAGAGCAAAGACCATCCTCCTCCATCTTATTACAGAGAGAATGGATTTTCCAGTTATATTGTCAGACCTGTTTTGTCTTACTGTTTTGCCTGCCAATTCCTCGAGGTTACTGTATCAATGCCAACTATGTACTGACAAAAAGAAAGAAAGACTACCTCATTTCTGCAAGACCTATTTGACCTGCTTTATTAATACATCAAATCAGTCAATGTAGTAACTATCATTGTCTTAAAGATGTAAGCGCATAAATGTTTAATGTTCTCATGACAATAAAGTTGAACATAAGTGAAATAAGGATGGGCCCATGAATATTTAACTAAAAGTTATAAAACTTTATGCTTTAGATTAATCACATATTACAGTGTAAAACCAAAGTTACATGGCACATAGTGCATGACATTTAAAAAAATGGCCTTCATCAGGTATGCATACAAAACAGGAAAAGAGAGATGGAGAAAACAGACGAGACAACCGACACAATAATGAAATGGCCAGAGCAGATAAGAGAGGTGTCATCACTGTGAGCTGAGACTATGTGCAAGTTCAGCCCCTGCCATTTATCTAGATCACAGATGAGGTGAGTGTCTGTAATCCTTCACTACATGTATTGAAAAACTGTTTTCAGTAAAGTCCACAGATGTGTGCATTTGCCCATTTTCGGTAGCAGAACTTATAATCTGAGGCTGATGAAATAAGGTGGTGTTTTTCTAAACATGAATATTACCTCAAAAGATGTTAAAAGTTAAGATCAACAGTATGATTGTTTGCATTTTTCTAACTGTAGCACAAATCTGTTAAGAAGTTAATTCTGGGTAACCCAGCATATCGGAGATAGAGACTGAACTGGCATCCATTGCATTTAAAGCCCAGTACCTTGCAGTGCATGATTTTAACTTTTTTTAATCTTGTTAAATTGAAAAGGCTTAAATGTAGATGGGGATTCATCTGGAAAGTAAAGAGGACTGAGTGCATAACACAGACATGTTGTACAAAAAGGGGCAGAGCAGGCTCTTCGTTCTGTGTCTCAGGTCTTTTAAAGTTGCTGTTGATCCATGTGGCCATCATAATGGGTGAGCACACCCCAGGCAATGACCGTAATTTCTAAGAGTTGTTGTGGAATGAATGTTTTAGGATTCTTGTATGTAGTGGTGCAGGGCGATGAAATAGCTAGCGAACTGGCCTATGCAATGGTTACTAACACTGCTTATGGTTTCGGGTGTCTCACTAGCATGCTTTTGGGGACACCACCACTTGTGTCCCTTTTCTTCTTTTTCTTTTCTTGTTTCTACAGCACACATTTCAAAAGACCCTTTAAGTGCCACTTTTGCACCCTCCCTCTTTAGCTTCACTTTTCATTTCTAGCTTTTGAATTTTTTCTCCATCTCTACTTTTGATCACCACTCTACCACTCGCTAACTTTTTATTCCCCAAAGTTGGTTTAGTTATTATGAGTTTTTCAATAAATTTTCTATCTATCTATTTACTAGAGGATATTCAGTCATTCATTATCAAGCCCTCATAATCTAGTTCAGAGTTGCAGGGGCCCCAGCTTATATGGCCAGCATCAGACAGGAATCAACTGCAAATGGAGAGCCAGTCCATTACAGGACATACCAGTTGTCACACACACGGGAATAGGAGATAACTTCAGGGCTTATCAAATGGTGCTTACACCCAGAGTTATTGCTTACTGCCTCACTTCTTCTCCTAACTTCAGAAGGTCAATGGCATGAGGACTCCTGATGTCACTTCCAGTTCCGGTGACTTTGAACACCCTGGGGGCAATTCTAAATAGGATGTCACCTGCATAACTCCTCAGTCATGAGTTGGATTCAAGTCTGAAAATATGTCACCAGACAGCACTGGCTCTTATTTTGTCAACCTTGTTTTTTTTTAAACCTTTTTAAATTTATACATATGATATATATAATGATTATAGGCAGCAGGGTGGCGCTGCTGCCTCAAAGTTAGGAGACCCGGGTTCACTTCCCGCATGTTCTCCCCGTGTCTGCGTGGGTTTCCGCTGGGCGCTCCGGTTTCCTCCCACAGTCCAAAGACATGCTGGTTAGGTGGATTGGCGATTCTAAATTGGCCCTAGTGTGTGTTTGTGTGTGTCCTGCGGTGGGTTGGCACCCTGCCTGGGATTTGGTTCGTGCCCTGTGTTGACTGGGATTGGCTCCAGCAGACCCCCGTGACTCTGTTCAGATTCAGCGGGTTGGAAAATGGATGGATGGATGGATAATGATTATATATGATGTTTAACATTTGCTACCCCAGTCATTCATTCTTTGTGCACCCTTTTATATTCATGTAGTAAATGAATTAACAAGTTACCCTATATACTCGCGGATAAGTTCTACCACGGAAAAGTCAGGACTTGATTTTACCGTATAATTTCTGGTATTTTATAATGTCGGTCATATAAGTCGAATGCGGAAAACACATGCTTTTGGTCCAAGAGATTATGATATGCTAACGCCCACCTGACAGAGTAACCACAGAGCACACTGCCTTTTTGTTTCTATGTATTGTGCCTATGTGACCACACGGTAATACCCAAACTATTCCGAAGTGACGTTTGCACTGATTTGTGCTTTTTGTATCTCACACCCTCATACACCTTTATCGTAAGAGCATCGCTTATTTACGATGGATGTTCGATCAGAAGAAAATATGATGCTGGTTTTAAATTAAACGTTTTTGAGGTAGCAAAAGAAATTGGTAACTGCGCTGCTGCTGCAACCAAATTCGAATGCGAGATTGGAGGAGGCAAGAAGATGTTAAAAAAATAAATTAAGTGTCACAGTTTTGAATGGCCATATAAGTCAGGGTCTGATTCTATGATCGATTTTTTTGGGTTTCAAGACCTGACTTATACGTGAGTATATACGGTAAATAATTTAATATGTACCATATCCAGAGTATATGCAATGCTACAATAACTACCAATAGTAACTACTATAGTTAGTATAATCTTAGTCTGCAATACATAAAGAGTTCTATGTGACAAAAAACACTACAGAGTTCCTTATCAAGCACTTACATTTCAAAGCCTAACAATCTCAACCTGCTTAATCCAATTCAGGGTTGCAAGAAGCTGCAGTTTATCACAGCAGCACTGGGCATGATACAGGAAAGACAGCCCGCGATAGAACGCCAGTCCACTGCAGGTCTCTTACACACACACTCTCCCAGACTGAGTTCTTTTAGATTAGCATATTAACCTAAACAGCATGTCTTTTTGGACAAGGCAGGAAAAACTAAGTAAAAAAAGCACAATCAGGTGGACAATTTGAACTCAAGAGACTTAATCTGATGTAAGACGCAGCAGTATTAACCACTGCGCCACTCTTTGTAATGTGTAGATATCCAAAAATATACTACTTATTTGATTTCATTTCTGCCAGTCTGTGAAAACTTGTTTTGTTTAGCATGTCACAGTGGTGCTAAGAAAACTCATATTAATTTTCCTGTTTAGATTTTCAAGAAAGAAGATCTGTGCTGGCTTGGAAGAGTTATGTAATCTACAAAGATATAAAGTCTTGCATTCAGTTCTAATCGAAAAGTCTGATTAACACCTCCCGATTACATCTAAATAAGGGACACATTCAGTGCAGAACATTTTGTATATCCTAATGTATCTTCTAAGACTCAGTGGAAAAATGATGCTCTATGTTATCTGAAATTGGACAAAGATCAAATTTTCTTAATGAGAACCTGTTCAGATTTTTTTTCAGAATCTGGCAAGAATTCTTTAATGTAATTGCACAAGTAAGCATGCCAGGCATGTGCTCAGCCTTTTCATTTCATTTGCTGTTTTATTGTATACGAAGAACTACTTTAAATGAGGCTTGTCTTGACGGGTAGAGGATGAGTGGCGAGTTTTATGTATTGTCATTAAAACATATTATTATATTTATGTTTTTTTTTTGATTGCATTGTCTTTTGTTATTGTGCCTTGTTATTTTAATAAAATAAAGCACAAAAATGTAAGTAAAGAAAAGAAACCTCAGGTTATTCTCCTTATTCACTTCTGAAAAAAAAAAAAAAAAGAATGGCCCCTCCTTGACAGAGTTATGTAATCTACACATATAAAGTTTTACTGTAAAGTCTAATAGGAAAGTCCCTTATTTTACTTTTGATTAAACTTTCCTGAATATATCTAAATAAGGAAGAATGTAACTGCAGAACATGTTCTATAATAAAGTAGAAATCATAACTGCACTCACTGCAATGAGCAGAACAATTTTATAAAACAGGCTTGGTGCTAAAAATAAGTTAGGTCAGTTGACATTAAAAACTCTCTCAAAATCAAGAAAACTGCTCATTTTCCTTACAAATAGACACTTTTTCCAGGGTTATAAATAAGGACAATCCAAGACAGACAGCCCATTAATTTTTTTCTCGACTAATAAGAGGGTGTCTTTTTGACGCAGGACTACCCGCTGCCATTCTAGAGTGCCATGATGATAGACATAACAAGAAAAGTGAAAGCCATTAAACTATTCACACAAGGGTGAGGATGACTCTTGGAGTGGAAGTAAATCAAGCAAAAAAAAATCTTATGTTACTCTGACGGTGCCTGTGAAGATGTCCTGTTACTGTTACTGTCCGCTCTCCGCTGCCTCTTCCTTGGATAGCATGTTCTCCCGCAAAAGAAGATATGCTAACATTACCTCCTGCTTTACAATAGAGCCCCTGTTTTTTTAATCACTCGTAGGCCAATGTCACATTACACAACTTCTAGTTGGAAGGGATTTCAAACTTGACAACTGCTGTTGCTGATTTCATTGTCAATTTACGTGACTAGATACCACAATGTACATCAGATTAGATGAATATGTAATGACTTTGCAGCACAGTTTCACATTTTCAAAGTATAATGAGCTTGCCTCTTTTGCTGACAGCAAATATCATGCTGTCGGATGGAGATGGTTCCATGCAAATGGTTCACTTGCAATTTTGTCCCTTTTGTCGGTTTTTCCATTCTATTGTGGTACATAAAACACAAGACATCAGACAGATAAAGCCTGCCCACTGTTTGTAACGTCCCAAACACCTGTGTTCCTTATTCTTTGTTACTACATTATATCCATTGAACATCAGGGTGAGTAGTCATTGGCTGTTAGTTTTCATTCCTCCAGAGCCCCCACGCTACAACTTAAGACACCCTGTTGGATTTTGTCAGGGTAAGTAGCGGACTCATTGGACTGAGTTGCTGGGTTTGTCACACTACATAACTGACCTTCATGGGAATGCGCCAAGACTGCCTTCTACTCAGTAAGATTGTGTAAATGAAGACCATGAGTGGAATTCACTAGAAAGGTTGGTTAATGTGGAAAACCTTTATATAACATTTTAGTCTTGACTGCCTTTTGTCTAACTGCTTTAAGTAGGATGAGTTAATTCAAGCATGCAGTCCCTCAAGGTCAAGTATCATGTATCTCTCTATGTAACCTAATACATGATGATCTAATATGACATACATGGTCCTATTTATATCAGACTAACATGTTATCAGTTATATGCTAAACATTCTCTTGTATATTCATATTCTATAAAATCTTTGTCTAACAAAGGATTGTCAGCACAATCATTATTGCAATGCAGGTGACATACCTTGTATGGTGTGCTCCAGAGGTGTCTTTGTTATATATATATATTGTCAGGGATGCCAGGGGCAACGACCCGGCCGGGACGCCGTGAGGGACCGGAAGAGGGTCAAAGCCCACTCTGGATCACGTGGGGGCCGCCTTCCTGGTTGCTCTGGGGGCCACGGGTACAGGGCATGGAAGCTCTACCCTGTAGGGGCCCGTGGTCACCGCCAGGAGGCGCCCCAATGCCTTGGGGACCTGTTACCTCAGCACTTCCGCCACACCAGGAAGTGCTGGGGGGAAGATTTAGGACGGCACCCGGAGAGCTGCCGGGAGGACAGCCGGCACTTCTGCCACACTGTGGCGTGGTCAAGGGAGGAATGCCGGGAACACCTGGGGCTCATCCGGGGACTGCATAAAAGGGGCCGTCTCTATTCATTCAGCGCTGGAGTCGGGAGGCAGAAGGACGAAGCACAGGAGAGGTGTGGAGGCGGCCCGAAGAAAGGCATTTGTGGCCAGGACTGAGAGTGTTTGGGGTTTTGTGCACTAATGGACTGGGTCTGAGTGACCATATCTGTAAATAGTTTGTGTAAATAAAACGTGTGGTGGTGAAAAACAACATGTCCGCCTGTCTGTGTCCGGGTTGGCTCCACAATGTATATACTGAAGTAGAACCGGGATCAAGATTTAATTTTTCTCTATCACATGGCCTTTAATATAGTCAACTGACAGACATAAGGTGATTATGATTGCACTTTCAACTGGCACAGGCAAACGCTGCTCAGTTGTAAACTTTTCAGAAAACATGTTTTCACTTTGTAATTATGGGTTATCAAATGTATATTGATGGGCAAAAATGGAAAATTGATCAATTTAAAATTGTACTTTTTGAATCAATTGTTTGAGTATAGAGTATTGTTTGATATATATATATATATACTGTATATAAATGTACTTTCTGTATATAAAAAGATTAGTGAAATTGTACAATGTTTCCATGTGATGTTTTCATGCAATGCACATTTTTTGCAAAACCGTACATCATATAGTATACATCTATATATAATTTTTTCAGCTTCATTAGCAGAATACAATAAAAATACAAAAAAAACAATGTCAATACAACCAATCTAGCACACATACATCAAACAAAATATTTTATATACATCCACTTTGCTAATAACAGCAGTAGATGGATTTTAGCAGTTGACAAATAAAGCCTATGTAATGCCACGCAAATTGTAAAACTGCATAAATATTCAACTGCCAACAACATCATTACTGCTGATCATGCAGGAGATATCATACTCCTTCCATGTATTAAGTCAGATACTGGCAATATTTCAGCAAGTAGATTATTATTTATCTTACATAGATGACAAATTCCAATAGTTTTGCTATAACTATAAATAAATCTCAGGGCCAGTGTTTTGACCATGTTGGAATATACCTGTGGACCAAAAGCGACTTAAATGAGCTATCGAGGCGGGGTTGGGCTGCTATAGGTCGCCACGGGGGCACACCCCCTTAGTTATATTATATTATATTATGTATAGTATGTACAGTATGTGGTTGACTATCAAGTCTAAATTGATTGAGAAGACATTCCATTCAAGTCAGGGTTTTGTGATTGGTTCTCCATAGCCTTTCTATTGGATATAAGTTTCCATACCTTAACGTAACTTTTTGCTCTTACTTAAACAATACACCAAAACATACATGTATTCTTAACATTTGGGCAGCTGATCACTCAAATGTGGCTGACTGGGCTGGCCACAATGAAGTAGTCCCACAGTTACTGCCTAAAGCTCAGCGCTTGTGGAGGATGATGGTAGAAGAAAAAAAATCAATAAAGAAAGTGGCCTGTTTACTTTCCTCAGCTTTCAGCAAGGTGGTTCTTCAGGCTAGAAACATATTTGATTCAAATGATTATTTAAACAGGTCTTAGCTATTGAAGACCTCAGAAATGTCTGGGGAAAGAAAATGATACTAAACAGTGTGGCATCAATGGAAATACAAGCCGGAGGTCTGCCACAGTCTATTGACCTTCGCCGCACGGATAATTGAAGTGCAATCTATACAAGTAAACAGATCATTGTAGTATCCACAGGAGCCGGCCCCTGAGGACAAGTGAACTACATTAGAAGGGGATGAGCACCGATCACAAACAAATCATTGTTGCAATGGAATAAATCTGGCTAAGCATTCATATTAATTACTCTGCTTAACTGCTCGGGCAAAGTGATGTACTGTAAATTAGGTCTGTTAACTTAAAAGCTTGTGTATCTGAAAAATCGATTACTCTCTAAATATAGGACATTACTTTAATCAAAACATGAATCTCAGGCAAAAAGGATGACAAAATTATTTAATTAAGAATTATATAGCTTGCATATACAGATCACATTTTGTCATAGCCATGCAAGTTTTAAATAACTTATTCATGAATTAATTACTTTTAATGAATAATAAAAACATACAGCAGGGAGTCTTGCACACCCAAAAGAGCAGGACATTAGCAGTCAACCCCATTTCATTTCCCTATCCCACCACTTTTTTCCATTTATTTCGCTAATTGAATAGATGGCTGTGCTTTATCACAGACAGCCAGACAAAGAAAGTAACTGAACAGTATAAAGTAACAGGAAAGGATATAAATAAGAAATGGGGATCCATTCCTTTGTGAATGTTGGAATGCTACTTCCATATTAAAGGTTACATATTTTACTAATAACCAGTATGTCTTGATTTTGTCCAGTTCTGTTACTATTCACTCAACCATTCCGTGAGACACAAGCTGTTTGGCAAATTGATTTTAATTCTGTCTTGACAATGAGGAACTACAATGATATGGAAAGGAATGTTGCATCTTTTCACACAAAAAAAATAACAAAAGATTGAACTTTAGGCATTGTGTCCATCACTGAATTCAATTATACAAGATGCTTTCTTTTATTCAGAAGTGTTACACGTGTTAAAAATGTACCCATTCTTTACGAGTATTGTCTGTGGTTTGCTGATTGCTCAAAATTGGCTGAATAGTCTTCAATGATCTGCAATACAATTTTCACATAAAAGAGCTATTAAAATACCTCACCAGAGCTTGCTTTTTTTAAACACGATGTGAAGTAAAAGTCATACCTTGATAATTTGCCTTTTTAATTATCTAAAATGTCTTTTGAAAAGAGTGACGCATTAAGACACATTTTCATGACAATAGAGATTAGTGGACTGCTTCACACCATGCATATGAAGATATCATTTCTATATCTAGCATTACGATTCTCCTGTGCAATTATAACCTCAAATGCTACACATCAAAAATAGATTTACAGAGCAGTAAACTGATAATATGAAGATTTAAAGACTGCACTGAAATCTAGCTAAACATACAGTATACAGTATGATTAATTTGAGTCAAAACTCAGAGCTGCGCATTATGGCTAAGCCCCTTATTTGGGGGATTATCAACACAAGTGCTCTACCCCTGTACCTTTTTTTATTTGTTTGAGTCTTCTACATTTTGTTCTCCTAGCAGCCTGATTAAATCATCACTCCATTAAAATACATCTGTCACATGTAACTTATTCAATTCTGAATGAACAGTGTAAGTGTGACCATACTGTAGATGCCACCTTCATGGGTGACCTGAAGCTCAAACAACCCCACCGTTTCTAACATAAAAACATTAAAATATACCACACGGCCTAAATGTATTAATTGTGTTTTACTGTTACTTGACTTTTAAAAAAGCTTTGTTTCTTTAAAGTTGAAACAGCCTTCCAACTTGACTCCCTGGAAGGACAACACCTTTCTGTTAATATTATCTCCGGTTCTTCTGTACTGGGCTCTATTCAACGCGCTATTCAGTTGTGCTTAGGTAAGTTATTATGGACGCGTGTCTGTAAAATACGCACCCTCAAAAAATTTTAAGTGTTGTGACTGTGTGTGTGCCCTGTGAAGGACTGTCCATCAATTCAGAGCTGGTTCCTGCTTTATACACCTATGATTGCAGGGATAGGGATATTAACCAAAAATCAATAGATAGAGCGATTTATCTGAAATGTCAACTAGAAGTCAATAGTATGTAGGGTCTATTCAAGCAACAACGTTAAACTAAAACTAGAGTGGATGCTAGAACATCACATGGTGCACACATTCACATCTATAGAGAGTCCCCTGTCACCCTAACAGCACATATTTGTACAGTAAGAGAAGGCCGAAAGGGCCAGAGGACACTAACACAGGCATCTAGTCAACATGCAATTTTCACAAAGATGAAACTCCAACTACAAAGTACAATCAAGATGTACCTCCATGACATGCCACATCAGCAGTTTGGATATAAAGCTCACTTATAATATTAGGACATTTTGGAGAGAAAGGATAAAAATATAGGTGAGAAGTGAGAAGGTACAGTGCTATGGTCATAGTAGAGAAGTGCAGCAGACCGTACTCGCTAAACATTTTGCCAAGTGAGGTCTTGTTTTATCTTTTGTTTTCCTTTGTACTTTATGTCCTCTCATTATTATTTTAAATTACAAACATATAATTTTTTAGACTTGTGAGTTTTTATCATTATCCCAGGTATTGATGCATACTTTTTGTTATATATATATATATATATATATATATATATATATATATATATATATATATATATATAAACAAAATATATGTCAGTAGGTTGGTCTGTGTATATTGAAGCATGTCTGATGTAAAAGTGACTGCAGCGTAAGTCCACATGGCTTAAACTGAGTTTCGGAATGTCAATTCACTGTGGACCCTGGCTTAAGAGAACTGGACAAAGGATAAGCTTTAGCAGATAGGAGAATACGATAAGCACCTTTGATTTAGTGTTTTGACTTTAGCCATCTTGACCAATCTTTGCAAATGCCATCAAAATGCTCTCATTGCTCAATTTACATTTTTTCTTTCAATCACATTTTTCAGATGGATGTATACATGAGACAGAGAACGCGAAGGGTTTTATGGACGTTTTATTCTCTCCCTCTTACGCTGAAGTTGTTTTCGGGATTGTGTCAAGTCAGCTCTGAAATTGTGATAACACTTCAAAATACACAACAATAACTTTGCACAGTTCCTAGGCTCAACCTATTTAGAAATAAAACTATATAGTTGATACTATCTTACAGTCTTGAAATGATTTAAATTAAAGAGAAAACTCCTCAAGTAAAAGCCAAGAGTACTGACCAGCATTTAAAAATAACACATCATTAGCATTCGTATAATCACAACGCATACACCAAAGAATTCTTTCTGATGATCATAAGAACTGTAAAACCAAAGCTTTAAGGAGCTAGCAATTTATGTTTCCACAATCCTGCAGATGCACACTACTTATAGTTATACAGCAATATTTTACAAAAAAAAGTTACTTTTCTTTTCCTTAAGTTCGAAGTCACATAACATTCAACTTTCTTACCCTTTTATGTACAGGATACAGCAACTCTCCATATGCAATCGACCAATTTGCACATTTTCGTACAGATTTAAAATGAGACATTTTATGAAACCACCTCCCATAGCACAAGAATGAAGGCTGCTCCTAACCCATTAACTGAACAGAAATGTTTTCGATGCATGCTGTCTATTAACCACAGGAAGTTTCGCTTACCCACATCCCCCATCCAATTTCTCAACCGTCACCAGAAGACAAATGTTGCCTTGATAAACCTGTAATTTCAATAAGTGATGTAGATGCCTCTTTCTTTTTTTATAATCCTCTTAGACAAGAAACACTAGCAAAAAATAAAAATTGATGGACAGAGCACATCATTAAAACTCAGGATTTGTTTAAAGAACAACATAATATATATATATATATATATATATATATATATATATATATATATATATATATATAATCTATTTAAGTGGTTCAATAGTGAATTCCTACTGAAGTTAGAAAATGATGTTATGTTATATATAACATATAACTGGGAAAAAATAAATATATAACAGTAGTAGCATGGTGGTGCAGTGGTTAGCAGTGTTACCTGACAGCTTAAGGCATTCATATTTGAATTATAGTCCTGTTACTCTCTTTGTTTTCTTTGCATCTTCTGATATACTGTACATTAAGCTGACAGGTACAGGTAAAAAGCCCTAAATTGATAATGCCTCACAGCCCCATTAAAACAGCTTTGAAACCCAGGCTAGCAATGGTCTGAAAGGGACATTCTCCATGTGTTCACGTGTTTTCTGCAGTTAATCTCTTCTCCCTTCACATGCTAGACGTACTGTTCTGTTAATTACATTTGAGCCAATGTGCACTTGACAGTGCCCTGTGAAGTACATGACATCCTGTTTTCCACATGGTTCTGGTAGGATACTGCACAGAGTGCACAGGACAGCAGCAGCTGATTATTAATTGGAATCTGAAGATGAAAGGCAAAGGCAAAGATGAAGCCAAGACACAGACGTGAGATAAAAGCCAATGAGGCCTATGGCCTACTTTGAATCTAAAGCTAAGTGAAACTAGGAATTAAATAATTTAAAATATCCACAAACTTGGACAAACCAGGAAGTCCAAGGGGCTGACCATTATACCTTTTGACCTGTGATGTGACCCCTGATGTCCCCCTGAACAATCACATAGCAACTGACATATTTTCATATTTTATGACTTTCCAGCTTTCATTTATATGCATTCAGTTCCGAACAAACAAATATGGTTGCTCTCTGTACTTGATCAATCAGTGAGCCTAAAACCATAAAGTGAGCAGCAGATAGGCCAGAATTACAATCAGACAGGCTGGTAAGCCAGCAGGAATGTTACTCAGCAGTGTGATCTGAAATGCTTCAGTGGCCGTGCTATTTTACCTGCTAGTTCTACAACAGAATCCATTCAAGAAAGGCCTAGTGGACTGGATGTCCACTGATCAGAGACATTGCTCCTTTTCTTTTGGTTTACCACTGGAGTCACTGCATGGCTGCATACTCTTAGGGCTAGCTGGTCACATCCCTTCTTCCTTTTAAAGAGCTGGTAGGAGTCATGAGATGATTGCCGGTTGGAAAGAAAGTTGTCTATTTTTAACATATATTTTTTCAAAGCTATATAGATCTAAACACTACCTTTACACATATCATAAATTTACTGCAGCTATTACAGACTGGAATCAAATGTATGGTTTTATTCTAAAATAGTAGGAATAAGAGCAGCTCACTTCTCAAAATGGACTTTTCCAGGGTCGAACCTGTGAAGTTTTGATTATCAATCAACAGTTGATATAGTTGCACCACCGAAATGGTCGTAGCAAATGCGTGTCAATGTCGCACCCTAACGCGGGTTCTTTTCCTGCAGTTATATTCTTAAAAAGAAGTGCATTTGTTCTGTTATATTTGTACCTTTTGTGAAAGTGTTTATTTGATATTTGGAATTCAGGCTTCACACATTACACACTTCATGTCTACATTTTATCAATTATTACTAAAACATGAAAAACGTTTCTGTTTTAACGATATATTTACATAGATCGTTGTAGACACGGAACACACATGAAATGCATGTGTTCCAAATAATGATATAGTATTTATAAAAGGTGTCATTTTGCTTGACTTCTCACTCTATACAACTCTAAGCAACTGACACGCAGGTAAACAGACTTGTGCTAAGAAAACTGCGCGGCGGTGGGGGGATGTGATAGTAGGCTGCTGGCTGCTTGCTGCTTATCGACACATTTACAGGACAAAAGACGCTGATGGAGAGGTGCGAAGCGATTTAAGGTGGAACGGATATATGAGTTTTTTCGTGGCTCTGGTAATTCTAGTGTTGATTGATTTTTTATTCATGTTTTTGAATTTTTGTTTAGTAGAGCTCATTGTTACGGATATTCTGAACTTACTAGGAAGCACTGCTATGATATATTGTTGTGATGTGGAGTTCCAGACATGGCAGGGACCTTCAAAAACTTCCAAACAAGGCAGGTCACCCAGAAATCTACCTGCAGGCTACAGCCTGAGCAGGCCTCAAAACAGGAAACTGGCTTAAAGTCAAAAAGACTGTGAATCCCAATATATAAAAAAATACCTTAGAAGGGAAAGTAAACTGTGAAAATTTTGGCTTGTAAAGAAAATACCAAATGATATTATTTATAAATTGAGATTCACCAAAATAGAGGAAATAACAAAAATGTTCAAAATAGCAAGAAGGATTTGCCCTTTAAAGGCAATCCAAGGCAAATAAGTTCCAAAATATCTGTATTCAAAAAAACAAAGACAGAGCAATAATAATCAGAAAAAGGTATTAAATCTACACATAGAAGCAATCCATATATAAAATATACAACTGCAAGCTACTGTACCTTTCCAGTGTCACGCATGTGCGCATAGGGAACAGTTTAAGGGCTCTGGTGACAGTAATACTTCACCACTCCAGGTGTTGGCATTTTTTTCCAGCCTTTGAAGACCAGAAGATTGATGGCTTTCCCACCTCTGAAGTCACCTTTGGCGTCCATCCCCCTGGACCCATCTCTTCTTGCCAGAAAACCTCAGAGCCAGAAGAACCACCGTCTTTGGCAGTCGAAACCAGACTCCCATCTGGAAAGACACCTCATAACATTCTTATCTGCCTTTTTTTTTTCTTTTTGAGATTGTAATTACTGTACATGAGGTTTGCCTACAGGTACCCCAGCACTTTTTACTGTTTCTGCTTGTTTATTACACTAGTTATAAATAATGTATAGTGATAATTCATCTTATTCCCTATGAGGAGAGCTCTTATTACAAAACAAAGATTGCTTAAACACAAATCTCCAAAGATGTTGATCAGTTTAATGTGAGGATCAAAAGTAATTATTTCAAAATTCCTTTAGAACCATGCCACCATTACTGTATAAATACTACAGCACACAAATGAAGAATATTTTAACAATTTTATACAAATGGAAAGGTGTTCATTCCACTTTAACTGCATTAATGTAAAGCTTCAGGAAAAAGTTACTCCTGAACAGCAGACAGTAAATGAACAAAGAGCACAGAGGAACAAAAATGTCCAAAGGATGTGCATAAATATCCAAGTACATATATACATACAGTAGTTGTTAAAAAAATGATTATGCAAAATAATATTCCTTGAAAAGTGTGCAATGGCATATTTATGGCTTGATGTCAAAATATCAGGACTTACTCTAAACTTGTTTACAGTTCAATGGCCCTCTGCTGAGTCTTTTCCTGCAGGCTAATTATCAAGCCAGAGGGAGTACCCAGGGGCAGTGACATCAAGGTGACCCCGCCTCCTGGGGCTCCACCCACAAAGAAAAAGGTTTATGGAGGCATATATAAAATTACATATTTACAAAGTACATATTTAGAAACAATACAAAAACATAACAAAAAAATAACAATGAAACAATGAATAATGATAAGCCAGGGAGAAAATGCTGGCTATCATGCACACATATCCACAATGATTTCTAGCATTGTCTGCTTCCACAGTACACAGTAGAGTGACTGCTCTGCCATGACAGAAAATAGGAAAATCTTCATTAAGAAAAAAAAAAAAACCCACGAGATGAGAGATAAATGAAGTCAAAAACAAGCAAAGAGTCAAAAGCCAAAAAGACCGCAAATCATAAACCAAAAATGGCAAAAATGATTCTGTTTTCTGTTTAATATTTTATGGATTTATTTAGCATTTATTTCATGTTATTTTCATCTTTTTGAAATGTTGAAATGTTTATTTTGTGCTAAAGCCAATCATTAACATTTTAAAGCATTTAACATCTTTATCACAATGCCATTTTGAACTTAGCTTTTGTACAGTAGTTTGCCTAATTGCTATATAAGACAAATGAAGGTTGCAGTCTGTGAGTCTGCTGTATAGATGGTATAAAAGTCAGAAGTTATGCACTTCCTGATTATCAAATATTGGCCAAAAAACCTAAAAACTTTGAGAGAATCTTCATTGGTTCAGAATATTAAATGATTTTTTATTTAGTCATTTCACTGGAACCACAGATAAGAAAGATTCACAGTTTTGTGGTTTGCTTATTTTGTGACTTACAGTACACAGTACTGGATACTGAAGGACTGGAAAAACATGACTTGGTCTTATGAATCCTAGTTCCTACAGGTCTAACCAGGACGGAAAACTTTGATTTGATTTTTCAATTCTCAATAACGTGAGATCATTGTGGTTGTGTTATAGTAAGCTGTTAACAATGGGCCAATGAATACAGGTGGAGCAGTAGTAGTGATTGAAAGCTGCAGGATATCTCAGTATCACTGTCAGTTTGGTGACTCCTTCATGGTGGGAAAATGCTCAACAGTACAATGCTTAATGCCACCATGCTTATATCAGTGAATTCATCTTAATGCAGTGACATCCTCAAATACCAACTCTCAATTCAATCCAGTGGATCCTCTGTAGGAGATGGAAATGTACAACAGATCAATGCACTAATGAACAAGTTTTATGACATGTTAGAGTCAACACAGAGTGAACTTTTAGCATTCATCTGAATTTGGGCTCTTGTGAGGAGAAATGGGACACCAGCTTGCTATTAGAAAGCTTCTCCTAATAAAGTGGTCACTCACACTTTTAAATGGCATAGTTACAAAGATGTCAACTAATGTTATTCAGGAAGATTTTGAAATAAACCATAAAAGCTGCACCGCTATTTGTATAGCAAACTGACACATGGTAAAATTATACTCCATCCTGCTCTGCAAAAAGGGAAGGTAAATCAAAACTATGGTCTGTCGTGTGGAAGAAAAATAGTTGTGTGCAGTCTTGCTTTCCAGGCTTCTCACATATTATCACCCTAATGCTAGAGTGTTGCAAGTTTATAAATCGTATAAATAAAAAGTTAATAAACATACTAAACTGCACTTAGTTTTGCTTTTGGTATTATGTGTAAAGAACAGAATAAATACTAAACACATGTGATGTACCTCTTATTGCAAAAGCTTTGAAGATTATGGAAGCTACATTAAAACAAAAAAAAGGCAAATTGATGCATGCCATTGATCCACTTTTTTATTCTTCTATCGAAGTAGGCTTGGATCTGCAGTTCTGATTCTTTACCTTTCTCTTTCAGTCACTAATAACTATTCTATTGTCAAACAGAGCTAGTACAGGTTTAGGGTTGAGGGGTCCTCTTCCTTTGTCCACATCATTATTGGTAATTTATTAATCTCACAGTTCCAAAGATTATGTTTGACTTTGCTTCTTCTTTCATTTTTTAAATTGCAAAATAGAAATTTGGGTCTAGTTGCTCTCATGTGAGAACTGTGTAAACACACATTAAAATGTAACTTCGAAAAAATCAAATGAGTCCATGTTGGTAGGCAAGAAGAGTGTTACCTATGCTTGCATGTCACAAGTTAACCTACAGCTAGATTTATGAACGTAAGCTTAGCTTAATATCACAGGCAAAACAGGTAGTTAGATCCATAATATGAGCATTAAAAGATATTTGTGTCTTGAAGAATTGGATACAGAACATAAAAATTCATTTACGAAAAAGAAACTTATGTTCTGAAAATGTTTCCACGTAGAAGAATTAAAGCAAAACAACCAGACAACAACTAGAGGGAGACACAGCAGGTTGGGCTAAGACAGGGTCAAATCAAAAGGCCATGGGCCTCCCCAACTAGAACCAACACATTGAAATAAATGTGTATTATTCTATATTTGTATTTACAGGACATCCAATACAATCTAATAACTTCATTATATTAGTTGCTAGCTACTAGGTAGTGAATACTACATAATACACACAACAATAATTTGGTTTCTAAGACTCATTTGAATTCATTTTATAACAGCTCCTATGACCTTCAGGCACCGGTTCCAGGATCCAAGTATAAGGTAAGTGGAAAGACAAAGTACACAAATGTAAGAAAATGTACCACTTCACTTTCAGTAGATGACAGATTTTCCCTCTTTTGTAACTGGGTGCTCACTACTTAAAATGAGATAGCATAGCGAAGCACATTTGCTGAGATTTGTTTGTGACTAAAACCAACCAAGCCCACCTGGACACGCTGCAGTAACCCAACAGATGAACAGTGCCATTTACTTATCACTGCTTTAAATATAAACCAACATATGCATATGTTAATGAAACCCATTGCCCGAGATCATAGGTCAGACAGAAGACACAAGTCAAAGTAAAATTGCGAGTAGCTCTTCCTCTTTCAGCTCTCGTTGACAGTGATAGAGACAACTCAGATGAAAGTTTGGGATTGCTTACGTCTGTCTGTGGCTCAAGAAAAAGGACAGAAGTTTTTTCTCAGACAGTAGACTTAGCTTGTGGTCATTAAAAGAAATGCAAGAGAAGTGGATTACTCAAAAGATGTTAAGAAATGGAGGTTGTTCTTAAAGGATTCCAGCTAAAAACAGTAAATTTGGACTTGATTTGCTCAATGAATATATACCAAGTGTGTGAGAATTTAAAAAAAGACTACTGTATATTGAATGCTTGTTCTTAGCTTCTTCTGCATGTTTCTTTTTTTATGCCAGAAGCACTGAAAAAAATAGCTTACCTTGGAACCCTGGATATTTACTTCAAAACACAAGATTATTGTAATACACCTGAAATCAAACATTTTTTGTTTTGTTTATATGACAACATTAAAAAATTATACAAATTTAACAGCTGTATGGTCATTCTAGTTTGCCAATCTGCTTCCACATATTTACAACTTATGTTTTCTCATGAAGTCTCTCCAGGATTTGTTTTCTGGCACTTGATCATAGACTGAGTGGTCTTCTATTTGGTTACTTTTGAATTTTACGTCTTTGCTTTGAAAAGTGCTTTTTGATTGTGTGTTCTGTGAGCGGCACTTCATACACAGATGCAAGATGTACTTGTGTATAGTGAAAGATACACAACTCTTTACTTGAATTTACTACAAGCCAGTTAAATGACTTGTTCAGAGTCACAGAGGGAGTCAGGGGCAGGTCAAGAGACAACAGCTTTGTGGTTTAAAGTTATGTTCCTTAGCTATTATGTCAGACTGTAACACAGGATGATTGAGAGAATGATGGAAGTCTCTTGTGCATGTTAACTCTAAATTTTAAAAGTTAAACTGATGTAGTGAGGAATAAGCCTGCAAGCAGTATATAAAGTGGTATGGGATGGGGCCACAAAAGGTCTCAAGAACATAGAAGAAAAATACAGTAGTAATACTAATTGAGATTTCCATGAACATGCCATGGTTTGGGTGCTGTCATTGGCTGGTATGCGTGAAGTGTGCATGAAAGTGTCACTGCCATGGATAACATTCTGCCTTCCAAAGAAGGCAGGAACCTCTTCATTTAACAACTACAGACCAGTCACTCTTATATCCCACATCATGAAAACCTTTAAGAGACTGCGTCTGGACTAATGAGTCCTCTTGTGAAAGACCACTTGGACACACTGCAGGTTGCCTATTGAACAAAGATTGGACTGGAAGATGCACTTATCTGTCCGCTCCACAAGGCTTATTCACATCTGGACAAAGCTGGCAGCAGTAAGAGGATTATGTTCTTTGATTTCTCTAGTGCCTTCAGTATCTTCCAATCATCTCTGTTAAGAGACAAACTCAGAGATATGTAGGTGGATGAGCCTATGGTGTCCTGAATGATGGTCTATCTGAGGGGCAGACTGCAGTTTGTAAAGCTCAAGGACAGTGTTTCTGATATGGATGTGAGCAACACTGGAGCACCACGAGGAACAGTCCCGTCTGCTTTTCTCTTCATTCTGTACAGCTGACATTATAAATATAACACCAGGTTAAGTCACTTGCAGAAATTCACAGATGATTCTGCACTAATGAACTGAATTGATAAGGGAAATGAGACACAGTATGGGACTCAGGTAAAGAACTTTGTTTCTTGGTCCAGAACGAACTGTGTAGAACTTAACATCAGTAAAACCAAGGAACTGATAATTGACTTTTGCCATACTAAACAGCTTCTACGTCTGGTCACTATTCACGGAGTGAATGTGAAGGGATACATTGCTACAAGTGCTTTTGAGGTTCAAAATCAAACACAAACTGGACTGGTCTAGTAACACAACAGAAATGCAAAAGAAAGGTCAGAGCAGTCTGTTTTTTCTAAGGAAACTATGATCCTTTAATGTGGGTAGTGACATCCTTTACATGTTGTTAAAGTTTGTGGTGGCCAATGCTTTTGGCATGCTTAGCTGGTAATATCACTTTAAGAGGGGCCCACCGAATTAACAAGCTAAATAAGAAGACAGGCTCAGATATGGGCCATTTGTATAATATGTAAATGCCGGTATTAAAGTATAAGCACTGTATCAGTTGATTAGCCATGCCTTTGTGTTCAGCAAGTAGATGCTCCATTAGTCTGTCCTGCTTCTAGCTTCAATTCAGTAAAGTGGTTTGAGTCAGATTGTTGAGAACATGGAGCAACAGTTTTTTGACCATTTTAGTTGTATATAATTACACATGATTACAGTAAAGGAAATAGCATCTTTGAAAATATGTAAGTCCAACTATAATAAGTTTATTATGTTCTTCAATTTACCTATGTTTTGTAATAATGTTCTTTAAATCATATGGAAGAAGTTACGAGTAGTTTAAAGCATCAGAATCTTCTGTCCTGCTCAAAGTGGCACTCAAAAGGGAGTCGGTTCTATAATCACACTCTGGACCCCCTGGAGGTCGTCGCAAAGGAGAGAATAAAAACAAAACTGAGTGCCATAATAAACAATGCTGCACATCCACTTCTGACGCACTAACAACTGAGTACTTTCAGCCAATGACTTATTCAGCAAATGTGTGTCAAGAAAAACTATTGGGGCTCCTTCATACCTACAGAAATATGCCTTGTTTGTTCAAATTTCATATTTATTTGTTATTGAGCTTCTGCTAAAAGTTACAAATCCCCCTGGAGGACAAATTAAGTTCTATCTGTTTATCTATGATGCTAAGAGAAGGGGGATATGCAGCAGCAAGAGCCTTATATGGTGAGAAGTGCTACCTGTATAGAAACAGTTAATCCTCCTCGGCAGGACCTCCCTATTCCTTTTGGGATCCTAAGTGGTATACCATAAAAGATTGACACCACAGTATTTATGTAGTAGGCTGACTTGTGGGTGCTATGTTGGGGCTATAGTGCTGAAATACTGTCCTATCTGGGTTGAGGGGACTTCATTGGCCATGTAGCTGCTTGAGGTTGCTTAGCTCATTTATGCCAGAACATTTCCATGCCCAAAACTAGCCGCTGTCGGTGTTGCATGACACTTATCTAAGAGGAATAGTAAGGTCAAGGAAGGAACATCAGGGATACAATAACCTCCAGATTGACAGAAGGTCCTTCTAGGAAGTATAATGGGACCTTGCTGTCCCTCTCAGAAAACAGACAGCATGGGTGTAGCCATTAAAATCTTTAAGGCATTCAGAATACTGACAGGTTGGTGTCACCAGGCTCTATCTTGTTGTCCCTTTAATAAATTAGAGCCACCCTGACCTCATATCAGATTCAGGGGCTGAAAGTAACTCTGTAAAGGTGTTTGAAGCTGTCAGAAACTTTTTAAGAGAAGAGTTAATAGGAGGTAGGGATATGCTTGGGGCATTTACATGAGGGTAAGTCAGTGAACTACCACAACACCAGGCTTATGTCAGAAAGCCCAGGTGTCCATTATGTATGTTCGTTATTTTGTACTGTATTTTGCATCCATTCTTGCTAGGATTTTTGGTAATTCAGACTCCTGTGCATCAGTATTAGTTGAGAGGATGCTATGAGTGCACCTATAAAAAATTTAATGTGAATAAAAAGAGGATGCATGAAATGATATGTTTCCAGAATTTGGTAAAATGGCTCAGTTCACTTGTTAAATTTATCATTTAATCATTATTATATTTCTATTCATCCTCAATAAAGACTGTATTTACCACACACTTAATTGTCTCAAAACTTTTATAGGAAATGCTCTTATCTTAAATCAAGTGGATAAAAACACATTACGATGAAGCAAGTATCTAAAACTGTAGTAAAAAAAATACCAAGTTTAATTATTGTTATATAATGAAACATCTTACTTGATTGTCTCTTCACAATTGGGTCAGTGATATAAAACCAAAAAAAAAATACACAAATATGCACGAAGAATACAACATGTATAAAAATAAAAACTCTGGGTGTTCATAAGAAAGGCAGTGCTTTACTTCATGAGGTAGAAGTACATAACAAATAAAAATAGCTGAATCAAATGTTTGAAATACTAAAAATGTGTGCCTCAGTTTAGTTGTTTAAAGTCTAAACATTCAAGATTGTAATAAAACCAAAAATAACATCACGCTCATAACACTGACTTTGAAATAGTCTAACCTGCTTATGTTAGCAATTTGTCATTTTTAACCATTTGGGAGAGGCCTTTAAGAGGGCTAGGACCACTAGTAAAGAATCAAATATCAAATATATTATAATGTTCATGAGCAGCAGCTTCAGAATAGTATAAGATGACAATCCGCATGCCTACTCTACCGATCCAAATTTTTTTTTTAAAGTTTTGTGACAAGGAGTAAATTTTACCCCTCATAATCCATTAGGGGGTAAGTCCCTCTGATCATTTTTGCTCCAGACAACTATTGGTTTACTTTTTATCATAAGGGTGTCATTTCCTACACAACATATGATGTAAATATTGCCTAAAAATGAGGGGTTTTCAGGTCTAGAGGGCCAAAAATAAGGGCTGAAGCTCCAAGATGCTCATCAACTTGGACATCTAGATGAGCTGAATGGTATATCATGTGGAGAGTGAGGGGGTTACCTTGTACTGGTGATTCGCTTGCCCACCTCCGGGTTTGGTATACCGGATAAACCAGGGGTCCCCAACTCCGGTCCTGGGGGCCTCCAGGACTGGAGTTGGGGACCCCTCGGATAAACAATTTAAAGAGATTGTTATTTTCATGGGAATTGATACATATGTATTATTTTAACTTTTACTTTTAAACTTTTGCAAAAACAATATTTATCCTTTATTTCCTGCCACGGGCCTTTGTAAATGGGGGGCTGAACGCACGCTAAAGAGATGCGGTCGGCTCAGCTACTGTCTTGCTACTGGCTAGCTGTGTGTTCTGCTGGTCGCGCATTGTGTCAATCATTTAAGACTGTACTGTACAGCAGCTGTCCTGTTGCCACTTCGCGTCTCCGCTAGCGTTCTGAAGGGCGGGGTGGAACGGGGGGTCTGGGGGCTGAATACACGCTAAGGAGATGTGCTAGGATCATATGCTGGCTTGCTGCAGCTGCTGCTGGTGAGCTGCGTGTTCTGCTTGTTGTTGTTTTAAGAGCTGTCACAGCATTCCAACAACTGCTAGGTTAGATGTCTGTGAACTTGTTTTAAATTGTTTGCAAGTACAGTGTGACATGCAAAAGTCCCCGTCTCACAGGTTTTGCTTCCTAAGGTTGTAATGTCTAGTCTTGCGTGTCGTCAAAGTGTCTCTCCGAGATGCCTTTGCTCAAACCCCCGGAGACACGCTACGCTCCTGCCACTTCGCGTCTCTCCCGCTCGCGTTGTGAAGGGGGGGAGCTGAACACACACTAAGGAGAAGCAGACGGATCAGCTACAGGCTTTGTGCTGCTTCTGCCGAGCTGTGTGTTCTGCTTGTCGTGCTGCACGTCTATCATTGAAAAGCCTACACAGCAGCTATCCTTCTGTCTCACTGCCTTGTCTCACGTAACATTAAAGTGTGTCTTGCTGGACGTATATATATATATATATATAAATATATATATATATATATAAATATATATATATATATATATATATATATATATATATTGCATAGATGAAAAGTAACCATCACAAGTAACCATCACAAACCAAAGTTTGAAAACTGAACTATAAGACCCTATTGTAAATGCCCACGAACAAAAACAAATGAACAAATGCCTCCTTTGCAAAATTATATTTTTCTGGATTTCTTTATACCAATCTACAGTCCCTCTGTCTCCTTTTATGTAAATCAAAGGATAAGCATCATTGTTATGATTAGTACCCATTGTTAATTTTTTGCAGCTTTTCCTGGATGGATTTTGAATAAATATGAATCCAAATAGAGATTTTGAACTTCAAAGAATCTAAAAATATGATTTTGTCATTATATAGTGAAATGAAAAAGTAGAAAAAAATGTACCACAAAGCCATATTTGCTTGTTGTTTGGATTGATTATTTTAGCTATCGCAGAACCACCCAGGTGCAGGTCAGATCCTTGCTCCCTCTTCATTTTTGGGAGCCTTTTAAACCAGACACTGTCAATAGTCATGACTGGGATGAGCAGGGCAGATGAGGACAAAACACAACAAGCAAGGGGATGGTGAAAAGTGCAAGTGCTTTTATTATACAAAATCAACAAAACAAGTGTCCCAATGTGCAGTGCTCAAAAAAAATCAATAAATAATCTATAAAAAATGTTCATGTGGAGGTTAAAATCAATAAATAGAAAAATCAGATAAAAACGAGGTTAAAAACAACACAGTGTGGGGAACTCATTAAAAATCCCACAAGCCCTTGTGCCTTCCTTTAAAACTGACACCTCTCCAGCGTATCTTATTTGGACCTCGCAGCCCGGAGAGACGTCAACTAGCAGGTGCAGACACCCATCTCATCCGGCCCATGTCCTCCATTGACAATCCCACGGCATCTGCGGGCAACCACTCAGCCTTGCTCCACCCAAACTGTTGTTCTTCCAGGCTCCACCCAGGGCTGCCGTCTCAAAGGCTCCTACCAGCGAGAATACCACCAGAGCATAATGGTCACTCCCCCTCCCAAAGACACTCAACAGGAGTGACACACGGCCCCCTCCTAAGCGATGACCACTCACTCCCATCCACTTACTTCCATTCTGTTCACCAGCTTGTTTCCCCCTCTCCTGCCTGCTTCACCCGTCCTTTAACCTCCTACTCGACCCTTCTGTTTCTTTCTTTTTTCTTTCTTAACGTGCACTCCCCTTTAATATGCTGGGGTGCTGTTGCAGATGCGATCACCTGATTGCTGCCCGGGCTAATGATAAGGCTGCCCGCACGTGCTGGCAAGGCAACGCACAGACGGCTGACAATCTTCACAGCAGATCGCTCATACCTGCTCCACTCCTCAACACAAACAAGTTCATTATCTATTTATTAATGTGGCCAGCTTTTCTGAGCCGTGGACCCGCTATACCACAGACACATGTCACGCTAGCCTCACAAAGCATCATAGGACACTGGGAGAAAAGAAAGCTTGTGTAAGCTGGTTGAATAGAGAATTTTCAAGAAATAATTCAGCAAGCAAATGTTGCTGTCAAACCCAATGCAACAAAGGCTTTCTGGTGGCCCCTACAGGTCAGAGCCTTGAGCTACTGTCCCGGTATGCTCTTGCTATAATATGGGCATGTTTGCCGACAAAAACATCTTTCCACCTTTAAATTTTCTCCTTATCTTGATATCTCTATCATCGGTTAATGTTTGGTCATTACTCTTCTCACTAGTGATTAGATATTTTGTTTTTCTGACACTTACTGATAGACCTGCCTTTCTCAGAATCGTTAAGTTCCTTGTTCAGTGCCTCTATGCTCTGGAGGAGAGGGACAAGGACAGCACCATAAAGAAGATCTAGAATGTACTCAACAACTTCAGCTAGATCTTCTCTGAGCATTTGTACACCTGCCATGGTTGATGCTTAATCCAAATTTCTGGAAATCCAGATCTTTTAATAATGTTTCTTCAGTTAATGTTCTATTGTACTCAGAACAGTAGTGAATAAAGTAAGTAAAACAGCTAATTATATTGTATAACAGACTTGAACAACATTTGAAATACTGTTTCTAATCATCATGCACGAAAAATCAACAAAGTATGAGACGGTCAGACAAAGTGAGATGTTGTGGGGTAGAATAATAACCAGAAGTGAAGGGCAATTGAGGGATGCAGTAATCTTATTATAGTGTAGATGTCACTTGGATATTAACATACAGTAATATTATGGCAGTTAGACTAATGAAGTAATTTAATTTGTCAGAACATTTTATGGAGGGCAAAATCATAGACTGACAATACTGCATTAGAATTCATGCAGGACAAGGGATGAATTATATCACTCTGCTTATAATGACACTAATGGTTAGAGTTCAGATTTATATGCACAACAACACCATATGAAAGGTAAAGAATATAAGTAAGAATTAAATGCATAAGAAAAAGTACAAAAGGCGAAGTTTTGAAAAAGAAAAGAGAAGGTTCAAGAAGGAAGTAGAACAACCAGAGCATTTCAATAACAAGTTTGTTCTTATTTAAAATTATTTTGAATGTTAAATTACCCAACTTATTTTATTTCATTGTCATGAAAAGCTGAAACATATCTGAACATCATTACGTGCAAAGCAGAAGCTCACCTAGGAAAGGGTACCAGCCCATCACAGAGCACATTCATGCATACACCCACACCCACAGAAACCAGGCTGATTTCAAATCAAAATGTCCCTGAAAGGATACAGAAGTAGGCAGAGAACAAAGACAGGGTGGAGGAAAGTGTGCAAGTTTCCCACAGCCGTGGAAGCAGCAGCTCCAACCAGAGAGTCGTTTTCATGTAAGGGTATTTTGTTTAATGGTATTTGCTTTAGTGCAAACTAATTAATCATTTAATTTTTTTAAATTCACATAATGAAAATGAACATCATTGGCTGTCTGTCTGTGAAGGCTTTCAGTCATTAAAGTTGTGCCATATTTATTAATAGATCAAAAGAAACAGAGCATACTGTGTATTCTTTAAGTCGTTCACCACTCATTTGAGCTGCTGTTTTACTTCAACTTGATATTTCTATCTCCAGTATTGTTGTTGTTGTTTTTCTCACTTGTAACTAGATATTTTGTTTTACCAACACTTATTGATAGGCTTGTCTTTCTCAGAATGGTTGAGTACCTCGCTTTAGCAGACAAGGACAAAGTCATCAGCATAAAAAAGATCTGGAATGTACTCAGCACCCACAACTACATCTCCTCTGCACCTTTGTTCATCTGCAATTACATAGTTGATGCTTACTCCAAATTTCTGGCAATCTAGATATACACTAAACAATCTAGACATCTACACTATAATAAGATTACTGCATTCCTCAATTGCATTTTACTTCTGGTTAACAGTAAAAATTCTCTGGCATTTGGTTAATCCACCCATTTGCCATTATCCAATCACCATGATATCAAAACCTTCTCGTGGCCACATGGTGTCAGTAGTGGGAAACTGGTATTAAGTTGATCACATGACTGGAGGTGTTGCAAAGGAAATCGAAAACGGACATTCTGAACATGTCCTAGGGGACAGATTTGGTTCAGGTATGGGAAGCTCTGAACACATCCCAGGAGACAACTTGTTTCAGGTATGTGGTTGATACCTGGGTAAAAATCAAAAGACAACAGTACAAATGTTCACAGAGCATGTGAACTAAGTGCACAGAAACATGAAGGTTGCACAAGAAAGATTTGCAGCACAACAAACTAACTATCCTGGACTGTTTTAATACAGAAAGATAATAGAATTTTAGATGTTGAAGTGTACAGGAAACTCTATCATAATGATTAATGTCTGCTGTTTGATATTCACCCACCACACACTGCAATATAAGCTGGGGGTTATTAAGACTCTGTACTACCAGGCTAACATGAGTCTAAAGAAAAGGAACAAAATGCATCACGGAAACTTTGAAAGCTTGTGACTACAGAGGCTGGGATTTTACTAAAACAGCAAGGAAATCCAGCAGTAATACCAAAGTGACCAGCAAAGGAACTGCCATAGTTATCCTATATGTAGCTAGGGAATCTGAAAAACTCAGAAGGAGTTGCATTGCATCCCAGTGCGTTTAAGAATCATAAACATAATTAAACTGAAACTGGTACACCCAAAAGATTCAACACCCAAACATAAGCAGAATAATATTTTATACACAGTCAAATAAAGTAAGGTGTGCAACAATTTATACATTGCGGAGTTAAACAACCACTAAACAAATACTTGACCCAACATATTTCAGGAGATCTAAATTTTAAGGTCAAGGCACAGCTATCTACTTAGGAATACATACACATGGACTGAGAAGATGACCAATTTAAATGAGGTGTAAAGGGAGACTGAAACATTGATCCCGTACAGAAGATACTTTAACAGAATCCACAGGACAAATGTACCACTCAAAGATTGACCTTTAATGGCTCATCAGACAGATTCTCATGGATGTTTCATTTAAGAATAAACTTTGTCAGAGACGTTTCTCCTAAAATTTCTTAGGAGAAATAGCTTTAGACAAAAATGAGACATTTGATTCAACTGAGGTAAAAGCAGTCAAAATTGAGAATTTGGTTTGAAATGTGTGCAATATTTTGTGAGATCTCTAGATTTGTTTTAACTTCTTTCAAGAGTTCATATTTTTCTTTTATTATTGAACTGATGCCTGTATCCAAGTTGACATAACAGCATTTGAGATATGATTGTTTCTATTTCTTTTCCTTTTCACATTGGATCACAGGCAGAAGAAGTGACTTAATCGTAGTCACATGGTGTCAGTAGTGGGATTTAAATGCACAGCCTCAGAGTTTGAAGTCTAAAATTTTAACCACCATACCACACTGCAAGCTGTTTCTTCTAGAATCAGCATGCTATATTTGGAGCACTGCAATATAAATTATTCAGACATAAGGAGTACAGTTTTGTAATCAAAGTGTTTTATTACCACAAACAATTGTCAATACATTTCACCTAATATTACTAAATACACAATGCAAATAACTTTCAAATTGTAAAAAAAAATGTCATCACACCACTTGGAAAATCTCATTTTGTGACTTTACGGAGATCTCTCCTGAAACTCAAGAAGAGACACTGGTGAGACTACTGGGGTATTTTGCCTCCAGAAATCTGTAAAGCATGAGACAAAATAATTCTTTCTGATCTAGAAGAACCAAAAAAAAAATTAAGGAGATTTCATTTTTGATTTTTTATTGCTATAGGAAGCTAAGCCTGAGTTTGGTCAATCTTAATAGAGTAGAGCGTACTCTAGGAAAGTTGAAAGGTGATGCTGAAGTTTGCATAGTTATACAATCATTCTTTAACATTTTCTAGAATTTTCTTTACCATTCATTTAAACTAAAGAAGTTGCCAAGAAAACTGCTGAAATGTCTTCAAGGATACTCATCCCAATTCAGTTCTGTTCAGTTACTTTGCTCTTTTCACTACACACACAGCCAAAAATGAGTCTTCAATAGAGTGAAATGCAGTTCTGATGACCACCAATTGAAATCGTTTCATTTGCTTCTAGTTGGGTAGATGCTGAGCAGACTTTTCTTTCTGTGCAAAGAGCAGCCTGTCCCCTTTTTTTTCTTTTGTTTCTGAACTTGTTCTACTGGATACTAGTCTTGATTAAGATTAGATTTGATCTGGCTTGTGGCTTGTCAGTGAAAGAAATCAGATTCATTAGATTTTAAATTTACCAGTAATTTGCACTCAACTTAAACCCAGATGCTGCCTTGTCTCAACTGTCCTTTAAATGGGCTGCAAAATTGGGATGGGCTGTGAACACCTGGAAACACAAGAGACACAGAAAATAAAAGCCGGTTGTGTTAAATACTCATCTAATCTGTTCATTTCTCTGTGATCAGAAACACCTAAGCAGCTCATTTGCACTTTACCTAAAAGCTGTCTATGTGAGGACGGAGAGGGTGATGTGCTGAGACAAGAATAAATGCAAAGCAAAAAAGTTTTAGAACTGGTCTGCCTTCCATTGTAATAGGCAATGATTGATTACGTGCAAATACGATGAACTCTATGCTCTCATAACGGGTCATATCATATACAGGTACAGTGGCATTTTCTGTTTTATTGAGAGCTGGCTTAAATCTGATATACCTGGCAGCATTTTTAATGCTGGACAGATTTAATCTTATTCAAGCAGACAGAGACTACCTATGAGAGTGCAGAATGGAGTAAAATGGATCATATCACAGTTAAAACTGTAGTTTGTAATTCAGAAATTGCAATTCTGGTGGTCAGAATTTGTCCACATTATTTGTCCAAGGAGATAATATTGAATAATGTTTTTATTCCTCCCTCTGTAAATGGGGACTCAGCAACAGAAATAATTTTCTCACCAACACTTTATTGATGACTCATCCTGACCCTGCAGTTATAATACGTAGCGACTTCAGCCATGTGACTTTGGAAGGAAGGAAGATAGTGTGTTTAATTCCAAACAACAAGCCCTGGATTACTAAGGAAATAAAAGTTTGCTGAATGAGAAAAAGACAGCATTTAAATTCAGGAATAAAGAGGCTCTGAAAGACGCAAAGTGAGTGCTAAAGAAAAAGCTGAGAAAAGGAAAGGAAGCTTATAAAACTAAAATAGAAAACAAACTGACTCAGAATAACATGAGAGATGTCTGGAGTGGGCTAGGTTGAATTACTGGACTCAGACAATCCAGGACCCATGTGCAAGAAAGGAATATGAACAAACATAGTGCACCAATTGTTTAATAGATTTTCATCCGACTGCCACCTTCTTCCAATGATCAGTCCCCCCACAGTATCTCTACGACATTGACAACTCCTACAACTTCACCTGAAATGGCCAGTGATAAATTCATCTCTGACCATCAGTATTGAGAAAGTCTCAAGTTCTTAGGAGATATGTCAACCAACTTGTGGTATCTTCTGCCACCTGTTCAGTCTGTTCCTAAGGCTTCAGAAAGTGCTGCTGCTGTGGAAAATATCTTGCGTTGTTCCTGTTCCAAAGAAGGCAGGTGCCTGTTCACCAAATGTTCACCAGTGGCACTTACATCTCACATCATGAACACCTTTATGAGACTGGTCCAAGACTATATGATTCATCTTGTGGTAGACTACCTGTACCCACTGCAGTTTGTCGATTGGGCAAAGACTGAACTGGAGGATGCAATTATTTATCTACTCCACAAGGCTCATTCTTACCTGGGAGGTAAGACAAGGCTGACAGCACTATGAGGATTAAGTTTTTGATTTCTCCAGTGCCTTCAGTACCATACAGCTATCCCTGTTAAAGGGACACTCAGAATTATGCAGGAGGATGAGCCTATGGTGTCCCTGTTAAAGGGACACTCAGAATTATGCAGGAGGATGAGCCTATGGTGTCCTGGATAATGGACTATCTGTGGGGCAGACCACAGTTTGTAAAACTGTAGGACTGTGTTTCTGATACAGATGTCAGCAACACTGGAGCACCATAATAAACAGTCCTGTTTGCTTTTCTCTTCACTCTGTACAACTCCAACTATAAATATAACACCAATTGCAGAAATTCTCAGATGAATCTGCACTTATGTGGTGTATTGATGATGGGGGGACAGAAATCAGATGGAGAACTTTGTTTCTTGGTGCAATGAGAATTGCCTGCATCTTAATATCAGTAACACCAGGAACCTGGATATTGACTTTAGCCACACCAGACAGCCTCTATGTCCAGTGAGTATTCAGGGAAGGGATGTAGAAGTCGTCGACTCTTGTACTTGGGGGTTCACATTAATGACTATATAAGAAAGGGTACAGCAGACTCTTCTTTCTTAGGAGACTGCATTTCTTTAATGTGGGAAGTGACATATTTCACATCTTCTACCACTCTGTGACTGCCAGTGCAATTTTCTACACAGCGGTGGGCTTGGCTGGTAATATCACTTCAAGAGGGGCTCACTGAATCAACAAGCTAATTAAATGGGCAGGTTTAGTTACAGGATTCACTCTGGAGGTAGTAGTGAAGGAGAAAATTAAAATCAAACTGAATACCATTATGAAAAATTCCGCACATTCTCTTTCTAACACACTAATACTGATTACCTTCAGCCAACAAATTAGTCATCAAAATTGTGTCATGAAATGCTCCTTTATACCAACAGCTATCAATATTTGAACTGATGGTGTTTAAGTGCCCCAAAACTCTTTGTCTTTGTCTAATAATCTAGACCAATGATTTCCTATGACATGCAAATCATATTGCTAAATGAAGTGTTAAATATTTACCATTTAAACATTGCAATGACACAGCAAACAATTTAAAACAAGTGTTGAGATTCAAAGTACTGTTTCTGCCTTAACTGTTACAATTTTGCATATTGTATAAACCACATACAGTATGTTTTAACCAGAGAAAATGTATTTGTGAATTGATTATGTTAAAGTGACTACTTTCCAATTAACATTCATTTTGTATCAAATGTAATAAGAAAGCCGCCTTGATGGAAAAAAGATGACCTGCAAAAATTGTGTCCAAACAAAGCATGTATAGATGATCTGTCATACTGGAAACAATGCAGGAATTTCAAAAGTCTACTGTAATTGAAAAGGACAGTAGAAATGGGGTGTCAGTGGGAAAACGAGGCACTAAATGGGAAAAAATAACCAATTTCAGCAAAAAAAATATCCTTGTGATTTGGAATGTGTTGATGTGGGAACACAAGTTGTATTTTGACGAGGTGGTTTTCTCAGCTTTTGTCACTGGTGGAGATCCAAAACAGAAAAGCAGTGGATCTTGTTTCGAGTCACAAGCACTGGTAAGACATAACATTTTGTTTTGGAAAGGAACAGTTATTGACTCCATTGCTTGTTATCACTGTTTTTACAAACCATTGTAAAGAACTGAATTTAGAATGTTATGTGTATATGATGAATAGGATGTCATTTAGGTGAATAATTGTTTGAAATCTGTACTCACTTGCATTTGTTATTTTTTTACACATAAATATTTCACTATTTTTTTTTTAATTTTACAACTTATTAAATCACATTACAATAAAGGATACATATGTATAGGAGTTCCACAAAACTCACAAAAGTCTTCAGTTAAAAACCTGGTCTCAAAACTCTGAGATCTTTTAACATAACGTAGATCTGTCCCTGAAACTAACAAGGAAGGCCTGCAGCCTGTGCACACTAAATCAAGGCCAAGCTTACAGGTGCAAAAAGGAAAAAGGGAACCATTAAAACAAAACAGAGTTCTTAAAACACTATATATTAAAGTATTTATTACAAACATATTCAAAATGAGCAGAAAAATAACAAAATGAGTACATAATGTTTGCTTTAAGGGCAAGATAAAAAACACCGAGTCCAATGTAGAGTTCAAAACAAACAAAAATAAACTTTTAAAAGTATTTACTGTTATGACTGGAGTTCTTTTTAATTTTTTTGTGTTTTACTGAATTTTAATCTTGATGTTGTGTTGGGGATTTAAATGCCCAAGAAGTCTAATACTGTAGTTAGAATTTTAGAATTGTACCTGGTTACTAGGCAGTTGCCAGGGTTACACCCACACAGAGGTCACAATTGCACAATGTTATAAATATCATCCAGGTGACACTCTCACTATCTGACTTTGTGGATACCTTTAGAAACCTTTGAGCAATTTTTTCTTTTCAATTTACATGATTCCCTTTCACTTCGGCTTAGTCACCTGGGGCCTCATGTATAACGGCGTGCATTGAATTCGCACTATAACATGGCGTAAGCACAAAAGCTGAAATGTGCCTACGCACAGAAAAATCCAGATGCAGGAATCTGTGCGTACTCCAACTTCCACGTTCTTCCGCTACATAAATCCCAATCAGCGTGAAAAGTAACGCTCATGACACGCTCTTTATGTAACGCCCCAACTCCTCTCAGAATTACGCCTCTTTGAATATGCAAATCAATATAAATCGCCCTTAAGCGCAGCCTTCTGTGAAAAGTCAATGGGAAAAGCACGGGGGAAATATAAGAATTTCAGCGAATACCAAGTGGAGGCAAAGGAAAAACATACTATTTGTTTAATTAAACCGTGGTATAATCAACAAAAGGAAATTGATCAAGTGACATAACGTGTTGGAGAAATTTGAAAGCTCACGTTCACAAAATCTCACAGTGCCGGAAATAAAAAAGAAGTCACATATCAAAGTCGCCGTGAAAAGACGAGTTGTAGCCCACCGTCATATGAAAGCTTATTAGGGTACAGAGAAAAAAAAGGCACACCGTGGGGAAAAAGCACGAAATGTCAACTTCAGCCTCGAAATTTCCACTTTAATCACGCAGTTTATTTTGTCATTAAAGTAGAACATCATAAACTTCATCTTAAAATTGTTTAATTAACCAGTTTCTCAAATCACATAGTAATTAAAGTATAGCATGTTAAATGCTTTGTTTTGTATGTGATCTTCTATGTGCTCTATGTGTGTGAATCACTACGTGCATCTTAAACCGGCTCTCTTCCTCCAACTGGACACAGAATCCGTTACATTCGTGATATTACAGCTCTCTGAATAACTAAAATACTGAGATGTATACGTGATATCATTTTCTGATGATAGTTAAAGCACGTTATTAAACATGGGTTTCACGGCGCAGTGATTGTGTGCGACCTTCGATGAAATTATTTATTGCAGCAGTACTCATGGGCGGCTCTATGTCCAATAGAGAAAGTTCAATGTCAATATGTTATCTTATGCACGGTGGATCGCCACACAATCAGCTCTGTAATAAACGTTAAGCCATCTGTAAGCTTAGAGCACCGATTCTTCAAAACGTTTAAGGAACATTGAAATATCTTCGTAGTACATGTTTAATTATTCTATCCTTCACGCCAGTCCCAGTGAAGAATATAGATTATTTAAATGAAGTTGAAGTTTTATCTGTATAATATAATAAACATATTTTGCTGCATTTCATCTTCAAAATGATATCGTCATCATATTTAAATACGCGCTTTATAAAGTGGCGCAGGTTGTGTAATATTATAACTGTAGTGCAAGTTTACAGTGAGGTAATTGTACTTATAAGTACAAACAGTTCTACAAGGAACTCTTGATTGAGTGCGTTTAAAGTTTCTGAACCTCGAGGTCCGTACAGGAAAGGCTTTGAAACGTTTTGCCGTGGCTGAGACAGTGTGTTCTTGAAGCTGTATACCGATAATTCTCTTTCCGATCAGCTGCTGCTGTGATTCACACTCAGATACAGTGATAGAAATACTCCGAGTGGTGCAGTGAGAATAATATGGAAAAAGATGATCCGCTGTGGCAACTCCTAACGGGAGCAGCTGAAAGAAGAAGAAGGTGCAGTGAGAGTAACAACGCTAAAGCAGTTATGGTATTTGGAATACTATGGCTATTCCCTGGACCATTATATTGTTACAAGTTAATTACAATCAGATGCATTATACTAATAAACAATATGCGGTTAATTTCAGTGTATTTATAAAGCTGCGCCAGGAAAATAAAACAGTAACCACACAGCAGTGCTTTGACGCTGGGTGCCGCCAATCTGCAAAACCGAGCGGAGAACTTGCGTACGACAAGGTATGAGGTACCGTGGAAAAGTGCATGTCTTTACGCCAAGTGTAGATTTTATACATCGCAATTTGAACGTGGAAAAGTTCTTACGCAACATTTCTGTGCGTACGCACCGTTTATACATGAGGCCCCAGATCTCTTGTCTTCCAAGATTCGATTCTTTTCACCCAATGAGAAAGAATTTGAAGCTGCAGAATTTTTGGAAACTAGATGAATGCAGCTATAGGGAGTATGATTGTGACCTTTGCTTGGTTTTAGACTCTGTTCCTCACTCAACAGTTTTTCTCGTCCCACTGTCTTTTAGTCAGAACACTTACAAAATCTAAATTAGTTCAAAATTCTAAAACCAAAAAAGAACATTAGGAAAGCAATGAACAAAGGACTCCTCAGAGTTTATACTGGCCAAGAGTAGTCCTCACACTACAATGTCAAGGGGCACCACCCGTCTGGGTTCAACATTTAAAAGACAAGAAATGTCCCATATATAATAGCTTACAGAATTAACAAAAGGTATATAAAGATTAATATTCAAGACAATATATTAAAAATTAAACAAAAAAATAAAACCAAGTAATATTCACCAACATAAAACACAATGCACTTATTATATTTACATTGTAACCACAAGGGGGCTCCACCAAGCCCCAGACCACAATGTCACCCAAAACACTGAACTATTTTTTTCATCACCATTCTGCTGAAGTGAACACAGCCAATAAATACACAATTACAATCAGAATACCCTTCTGCTCCTTCTGTCCTCTTGATGAGTGTCACCCACTGCCTCCCGACTTACACAGGTGAGGTGTCATTTTTACGTCAGAGCATGATCTGACCAAAGGACTTCTGGGTCAGAATGAACCCCAAAATAGGAGGGACTGTCAATCCCTGCATCACCCTCCAGCGGTACACCTGGAACCCAAAAGCGCTGTCCGACAGGACCACAACTCCCAGCAAGCCCCATTGGTAGCTTTGGACAGGAATGCTGCCATCTGGTAAGTCCAACCAAGTCCCCCCAAACGTCCTATCATGATATTGGCTTCTTGGCTGGGATGGTAGCATATCCACTGCAATGTTGCCACCATTTTCAAACTACCTGGTTGTGCCAGGGAATGCACTGCATCTTTTCTTGTTGTTTCACTGGTGTGACCTCCAGTCTGGGTGAAGAACCATAAACCATCCTGGCCGGGATTCCAGCCCACACTTGTCATCCATTACAACATATACATTAATTCATCTAGCAAATTCTTTTATCCTAAGCAACTTACAAAAGAGGTAATTAAGTAAACATCATTCTAAATCAAAAAGACCAAAACATAAAAAACATAAGCCAGGGATATAGGCCTGGCTGAACCAAAGCAGAGAGCAATTTGATTAAAGATATGATCAGAACTTCTTCCCATATATTTATTGTGTGTTTTACATCAAATGGATCTCAACACACCTTCCCTACCTAATTTAGAGAGCTACTTGAACAAAGAATCCAAAATGAAGAAGATCCTCGTAGATACTGAGGAAACTGAAAAGTTAATAATCACTGGCCTGTCTTATTTATTTGTTAAAAGGAACTGTACTAGCCAGTATTTCAGATAAACAATATAAAGTCATAGGACATTAAGGTAAATTAAACTAGGCATAAAATTATTAGATCATCTCTAGGTTGAAAACTGAAGCATTGCAACTGTGGTAAGAAAGTATCAGGCCCAAGATAGTGTGGTGGATCATACTACGGTGCACACCCACTCATGCCAGGATAATTGAGAGGTGCTAATTAATTGGACATGGTAATGTATTCTTACAATAAGAAAAAGAAGAATAAGAGGGAAATAAGAGGGAGGCTGGAAATGTACAAATACAGATTACTTTTGAATCCTAACAACTGCAGTGCAGTGTCTAGCAGAAGTAAAAGTAATAAAGAAAAAGGAAGAGGTGTTTTTTAAAATAGGAAAACTAACCTTTAAGCACGAAACAACAGAATGACTCAACTCTTCAACATTTGATTACTAGGCTTCCGTTCAATCATTAGACAAACATTTTGTTTGAATTTAGTCTTTGGCCTGTATTAACAGAATGAAAACACCTGTTAGTTTTAATGTGTACAAAGGCACCTATTGATTTGACTGTGAATGGTGTTTTGCATTTCAACACAATAAAATGTGGGTTTGCTGATTTTGGCCATCATGGCCCATTACAAAACTAGAGCAGGTGTCAAGCAAGCCTAATTTGTCAGGATTTACTATCAGGCAATTTGCATTAGTCTTACTCTAGAATTAACATAGAAAGAAAACAGCACTCCCTGGATTTGCTGTGTCTTGCTGTGAAAGAGTGCGGACTTGCTTACTTGTGAACTATTCTGATGGAAGTAAAGGGGGGTGAAATGTGGCTCTGGATGTTGACTAAAATAGTCTGGCTTGGTAAGGTCTGAAGAAAGAACAGAGTTAGGTATGACATTAGTGTGAGCGTTCTGGAGATTACTTAAAATGCCTCTTGAAAGAGGAAGAGTGCTGACCTTGCACAGTTACTTTGTTAACATACTCTTAGAAAGCACATGACTGAAATCTTTCATTTATTTATTTATTTTAATAAAATAATACAAGATCAATTAGGAGGCTTATAGCTGTCTTTTACATTTTGAAGCCCATTTTGAGTCAGTATGTACCCAGAGAAGGGCTGCATGAACTTTAAGATTGGATCTTGCTTACGTCTGATGCTCCCACTATGGCCATCCATCACACATTAATGGAAACAATGAGTTCAATAAATAGATATTGAATAGATTCCCCACTGGTCATCATTCTAATTCTCCAAATTAATAAGCATATCTCATATGTATTCCATTTCTAGGCTCTCTGCCCTGTGCTAATTGATTTTGCTTTTTGTGAACCTTTATCTCAACCTTCAGCCCCAACATGCATTTGCCCTGTGTAGCCACTTTAAATACAAAGTACAACACCAAGGTGAAGTATCAGAGAAAATTCAACCCTTCTTCAATTTTTTTTGTTTGCACAAGAGAGGATAGAATGTCAGTGCTTCATCTGTACGATCAATGTTGCTCCTTGTCTTATTGTTGGCTACCACAGCACAAGACTCAGTGACTTCCATATTTCTCCTGACACAAACATTGACAGTTGCTTCACTGTGAACACTGCTTAGGGAGCTAACATCTTGCTTGTCGTGGCACTTGATCACAATTATTTTTCCTTTTTGTTACTCAGCTACTGTTGTACCATGGTGAAGCTTCACACAATCGAATTCACTTGGCATATTATGGAGGTTTGGTCATCATGTCAGTTTCACTTTCCATGTCAATGTCTGATGACCAATTCACATCATCCTCACTGTTACTCAATTCAAGCAATGGTTTTGTTTCAGTTCATTCTAAAACTGCCTTTATGGTTTATCGTTTGCAATTGTGTTTTTAGTTGGAGACTCTGCCCACTCATGAATATTGATGAGTTAGCTTAGAGTGGTAAAACATTAATGATTCACTATTTTTTGCAGGATTATGTTATTTCATCAATTCCATGGCAGCAAAATACTGACCTGAGTGTTATTCAAGCTTAAAAATGTAAAACAGATCATTACACATCACTCTGAATGGGACTCGTAGTTAGCCATAATTGCATAGAATTCCAAACTTGAGTCATGCTTGGGGTTAACATCAAGGAGGTTAATGTAAAAGTGTCCCATTAATATCCTAAAAGAAACTTGCAATTTATTGACCCAAGAGGGTGCATAACAGTGAAATTAGGAAAGGTCCTTATGGAAGTAAACATATAAAAATCTGTAATAAATACAGTATATATATATATATATATATATATATATATATATATATATATATATATATATATATATATATATATATATATATATATAAACTTCTATGTGTGGAAATGTGCCTTTCTGTCCGACACGGAAATGAGAGGTGGAGTCGGGGTAAGGGCCACCTCTGAGGAAACAGACACTTGCTTAGCCGCTAATAACACAAGCAAGGCTAGCAAGTCAGCAAAATGAAACCTCAGAAGAAACACAAAGTCGCTTAGCTGCAAACATCGGCAAAAAAGTATCCCTTTAACTTTTCCTCCCGTCGCTAATGCACAAGTGAGGTGAGCATGTCGACAAAACGAATCCTCCTAGGAGATAGATGCCCAGATTAGTTCCTTTCAATTACCTGACATCTCAACATTTCAATTTTTTTTCTGACAATTTCAATAGTTTCAATAATTTCTAGGACCCCAGGCTTTTTACATCGCAGGCTTACACTGCTAGAATATATATATAAATATACGCTGTATACACTGTATACATGCACACATGCACATTCATTGACCACTTTATTAGGTTTACTTGTTAACCCATATTGCCAGTCATGTGGCAAAAACAAATCTTAATCCATTATACAGACACGGTCAAGAGGTTTAGTTGATGTCTGACCAAACACAAGAATAGCCAAGATGTGAGGGTTTGGTGAATTTAATCGTGTTATGATCGTTGGTGCCAGACATGATGCTTCCAACATCTCTTAAACAGCTGTCCTCAATGAATTTTCATGCACTATAGCCTGTAGAGTTTGCAGTGATTGGTGTGATAAAAGAAAATGTAGCAATCAGTAGTTATGGGTGTAAAGGCGCCACACTTGTTCAATTAAACAGAAAGACCTGAAAACCTGAATTTAAAACTGGCAACAGTGGTGTATAGAAAATTGATAAATGGATGAACAATGAACGTGAAGTTGATGGGTTACTTCATAAGACCCTGCTGGGTTCTTCTCGAGTCACATAAGAATAAGAAGATGAGGCTGCAGAGGAGACATAATGACAAAGCTTAGAAAACTGAAAGTTGTAAAAATGTCTCTTGGTCTGAAGAATCTCGATTTCTATTCTGACATCCAGAGAATTAGACCAGAATTGGATATAAACAGCATGAACCCATAGATATTCCATGCCTCGTGTCAGCATTATAGGCAAATGCAGGTAGTGTGATGATGCGCAAATGTTTCCTTGGCACATATTAAGCCACTTAATAACAAGCAAGCTCATTTGATTGCCACAATGTACCTAATTGTTGTTGCTGACCATGTGCATCCCTTTTATAGTAACAATCCACTCTTTTTTAAATGGAGAATGGACCTAATTACAAAGCACGCATCATCTCAGGCTGGTTCTATGAACACAACAGTGCCTTCCAGAGTCCCCACAACCCAAACTCATAAAGCATCTATGGAATGACATGGAGCAAGTGTTTTGTAGCATGAATTTGGGGGTGAAAAATCTGTATGAATTGGGTGATGCTATTGAGCATGAACCAAAACCCCTAAAGATTGTTTAAGGACCTTGATGAAGCAATGTCTCTAAGAAATCGAGCTGCGCTGTAGGCAACAGGTGGTTTTACTGGTACAAGATAGATGCATATAATAAAGTACCCATTAAGTGTTTATAAATACACTATACTCCCATTTTAAACAACTCTTTAATTTTGTTCTTGAGTTTAACTTACATGAAGTTGTGGCTGCTGTGGAAGTATTGGGCTCTTGAAGGTTTTGCGGTTTGTATTTAATGGAATGAGCTAAATACAGACATTATATGGTTTGACTTACATAATGGTTGTACTGCAATTTTAATTTAAATCCTTGCTTTTCCTTTGCTTTTTGTCATAAGATAGTTGGTCACAAAAATATGATGGTGCATGTCCTCTTAGGTCTTTTCAGAAAGCAGTCAACAATGACAGGAAGGCTATTATTTGCTTTTATTGTTTTTTCAAAATGACAGTTTTCATTAAGAGCATTGCCGGAACAACAGGAAAGAATTTGAAATGGCATTTTGAAAAAAGACACACAGACTGTAAGATTATAGCAGTATTAGCACAGATTCCTCACTCCAAGTGTTATCATTCTGCTTCTAGAACTTGGCATCATTTCAACTCAAGAAAAAAATCTGTTAATCTGCCAGCACTGTTGCTCATACTGCCTTGAACTAAAACTTTAGCTTAGATGGAGACATGAGCACAATTGGATTTGTGCTTAGAATTACATACAGAAAAATCCTTAAATACACTGCAATGCCTGGCTTACATGTCATTTTCAATGTTTAATACGCAATGGACAAAGGCAGGTGACCTTTTCCAGCAGGAAACATGAGTTGTACATTGTTTATGATGCAACAATCCAAGAAATAGAACACAAAGGTGTCCCTTTATGGTGACACGGACCTTATTTGATTCCATATTCATGCATAGCCACTACACAGTGTCTATAAGAAGTATTCACCCCCTTGGAACTTTCATACAGTATGTAATTGTTATACAATATTGAATCATAATACATTTAATTGGGCTTTTTTGAAACTGATCAACAGTGATTTAAATTAATTAAAAATATAAAACGCAAATAATTGAGCACATACAGTAAGTATTCAGTCCCTTCATATCAGTATTCAGTAAATGCACCTTTGCCAGCCATGACAGCCCTGAGTATATCATCTTTGCACATATAAGCATTGCAGTTTTTCCCATTTATCTTTGCTAAACAGCTCAAGATTTGTCAGGTTGCACAGGGATTATGAGTGAACAACCTCTCCAGCCCCAAATTCTGATTTGGATTGAAGATCTGAAACCTGACTCTGTCTCTCCAGGACATTGTTTTAAGACATTCCTATGATGGGCTTAATGTTTGGGGTTGTTTTCCAGGTAAACAAATCTTTTCCCAAGGTACAGGTTTCAGACAGCATTGGATATCGTTCTAGGATTTCTCTGCATTTTGATGTATTCACTTTAAACCTTAGACCTCACAAGCCCTTCAGGGTCTACTGCATCCTTAGAACCAACCTAACAGCACAATACTCCCACTACCATGCTTCACAGTGGGGATTGTATGTTCTTGATAATGTACAGTGTTTAGCTTATGTCAAAAGTGACTTTTAGCCTAATGACTAAAAAGCTCAATTTTAGCCTCATCAGACCACTAGGAACTTCTTCCAGCTCACTTCAGAGTCTCCCATGTGCCTTCTGACAAACACTAGGTGAGATGTCAACAATGGCTTTCTCTTTGCCACTCTCTCATAAAGCTGTGACTGGTGCAGCAGTTAGGCTATAATTAATGTATGTACAAGTTTTCCAGTCTCAGCCACCGGAGGGTGTTACACCTTCAGAGGTCTCTTAGTGGTCTCCCTCACTTGCTGTCTTCTTACATGATCACTCAGTTTTTTCTGGATGGCCTGCTATAGGCAGATTTACAGCTGTGCCATAATCTTTACATTTCTTAATGATTGGTTTAACTGGACTATATTTAGTGACTTGGATATTTTCTTGCCTCCATCCCCTGACTTGAGCATTTCAATCACCTTGCATGCAACCTTTTCACAGAGTTGCATGCTGTGTGTTTTTGCTTTCATTGTATAGGTTAGGCCACGATACTGGCTGTGCATAAGATGCATCTTGAAAATGAATACATAGATAAGGCACATAAGAATTCCCATTTAAATACAGAGCCAATTAATTTAAGGAAGTTCATGGTTACACTTTTTAAAGATTGTTATGTAAATAGTCTTATGTTCATGATCACACAGAGCCATGGCCTCTCCATAAATGATAAAGTATGACGGGGAGTCAAGCTAAAGTTAGAAAATTAGATTTATTAAAAAATGGAATGAACCTTTACAAAACTGATAATGTCATTTCTCAATGTAGTCTCCACCCTTCTCAATGCACTTGCGCCACCTGCCTGCAAGTGCCTAGATTCCAGCAGAATAAAGGGTTTTGTCTTGTCCTCGCAACCAATTGTACACCCGAGTTATTGTCGAACACTACGTTTTGAGGGGTACTACAGTCACTAGTGCGAGTTACTGTGACTTGCTGGAGACCAATGTGAAGCCTGCTATTCGATCCAAGCTGCAGGGACTGCTGTCTCAAGGAGTCCTTTTGCTGCAAGACAATGCCCGTCCGCCCACACACTGCTAAGGCTTGTCTGGAGAAACTGAAGTTTGAGGTATTGTCACATCCTCCGTATTGACCAAATTTGGCACTGTGTGACTTCCACCTTTTTGTACCACTAAAAAAAACATCTCAGTGGTTGTTGATTCAAGATATGTGACGATGTGAAGAAAGTGGTGCATGAGGGGTTGCGAGGACAAGACAAAAACCTTTAATTCTGCTAGAATCCAGGTACTTCCATGCAGGTGGTGCAAGTGCATTGAGAAGGATGGAGACTGCATTGAGAAATGATATTATCAGTTTTGTTAAGCTTCGTTCCATTTTCTACCTTCAACTTGACCCCTGCTCGTAGTAGACAGACACCATTTGAAAACAGGTAAACTAATGAACACATCCATATACTCATTCATACTGGCTCTCATTTAGTGTTATTAATCAGCCTGCCAGCATGTTTTGAAATGGTCACAAACCAGAACTCCCCAACAAAGAGAAACATGCAACCTTCACAGATATAGCATGGGTATTCCAAAGAGAAAACAAGCACAAACATTAAGACAATGTTCAAGCCCTCAACAGGAGACATCCCATTTGAGAATCAAATGAAAATCTGTTTCAATAACAAGGGCAAGAATGCTGATACTGATTTGTTGCAGTATGGAACATAAATGTACGGAAAGTGATATAGCTTGAATTCTTGTTTATTCTGAGTCTCACTCATCGTAATGTGATTCATAAGATTAAAAAAAGCAAATTCAGTACAAAATATTTAAATGTGTTAACAAAGTAAGTGATTAGCTGAAAAAGAATGCATGTGGGGTTTTCCTATACTGCAGTGGTTCTTAAACTTATTGAATGTCTTCACGACCCTTAATCACTGCAGAACAGTGACCAATCATTGTGTCTTTACTGTCCTCCACCTTGTAGATGGCGACCCATCAAAAGACTTTATGCAAACCATTCACAAAACTTTCTCATTTAATTCAATTGTAGTTCATGGCTCAGTGAGATCCAATTACAGATGGCTCGCGACCAATAGTTTAAGAAAAACTGCTATCGGGCAGGGGTCACCAAGTCCAGTCCTGGAGGACCACTGTGGCTGCAGGTTTTCATTCTAACCCTTTTTTAATTAGTCCACTTTTTGTGCTGCTAATTAACTTCTTGTGAATTCACTTTAATTGAATTGCTTTTAAAAGATTTGCTCCCCTGAATTTCTTCATTGTTCCTCTGAATTGCTTCATTTCTTTCCTTAAATGGCACCCAATCAGAAATGAAATGTGAAGTGAGGGAGCCAACAGAAGACCAACTAAGTGAGGGCCGCAAACTCCAAACAAGTTCACTCCAACCAGCTCATTAATGAGGTGCCAATTCTTGTCGTTAATTAAACCAATTCTTTAATGTTGTTGTTGCTCTCGTGGTGCATTAGCAGACAAACTGTTGATTTTCTCTTTCCAAGAGCACTGGTAAAATGTTTTGGGGACCTGAGTAGATCGACATTCCTGAGACCTTCATCTTTCTTTATTTTCAGATATTGTATGATGGACACCAGTTGTTCTGGTTCATTTTGTATCTCATTATTGTTTGGCTGCTAATTAAGGAAAAAGAAACAAGGGCTCTGAGTGTTCAAGAGCAAGTCAAATATAATTAGTTTAACAGAAGTTAATTAGCATCAAAAACAGGCCACTCATTAAGAAAAGGGTTAGAATGAAAACCTGCAGTCACGGTGGTCCTCCAGGACTGGAGCTGGTGACCCCTGCTATAGGGAATTCTCCTTGTCATCACAGGTGTGCCCACTAGAGGATCAAAACTAACAGATGCAGGTAATGAAGATACTCTATGAAGATACAAAATTCAAATATAGTACCTCAATAGAAAATATGCTTTTCCATCACCAAGTAGGTCAAAGCGCAGTGATCTGTAAGCAGTATAACACTGTTTAGTTTTTTTTTTTAAAGCACTGGGAATACCAGAATGTTATGACACCTGTCAGGAATTGGAGTCACAAACATGGCGAACATTTGTATGATGCCTCCAAGAGGCACTGTCACATGTGGGACTGTGCTATTGCAGAGTATTATAAATATGCGATACTTTAGTCAATCTGTCTGGAAAATGCAAAAAGGGAATGAGATACAGTTAGGTCCATAATTATTTGGACAGAGACAACTTTTTTCTAATTTTGGTTCTGTACATTACCATAATGAATTTTAAATGAAACAACTCAGATGCAGTTGAAGTGCAGACTTTCAGCTTTAATTCAGTGGGTTGAACAAAAAGATTATATAAAAATGTGAGGCAACTAAAGTATTTTTTTAACATAATCCCTTTATTTCCGGGGCTCAAAAATAATTGGACAAATTAAATAACTGGAAATTAAATGTTCATTTCTAATACTTGGTTGAAAACCCTTTGCTGGCAACGACAGCCTGAACTCATGGACATCACCACATGCTGGGTTTCCTCCTTTTTAATGCTCTGCCAGGCCTTTACTGCAGCGGCTTTCAGTTGCTGTTTGTTTGTGGGCCTTTCTGTCCGAAGTTTAGTCTTCAACACGTGAAATGTGTGCTCAGTAGGGTTAAGATCAGGTGACTGACTTGGCCATTCAAGAATTTTCCACTTCTTTGCTTTAATAAACTCCTGGGTTGCTTTTTCTGTATGTTTTGAGTCATTGTCCATCTGTATCATGAAACGCCGCCCAATCAATTTGACTGCATTTAGCTGGATTTGAGCAGACAGTATGTCTCTGAACACCTCAGAATTCATTTGGCTGTTTCTGTCCTGTGTCACATCACCAATAAACACTAGTGTCCCAGTGCCACTGGCAGCCAAGCACGCCCAAGCCATCACACTGCCTCCACCGTGTTTTACAGATGATGTGGTATGAGCTGTTCCACGCCTTCTCCATACTTTTTTCTTGCCATTATTCTGGTAGAGGTTGATCTTGGTTTCATCTGTCCAAAGAATGTTTTTCCAGAGCTGTGCTGACTTTTTTAGATGTTCTTTAGCAAAGTCCAATCTAGCCTTTCTATTATTGAGGCTTATGAGTGCCTTGCACCTTGCAGTGCACACTCTGTATTTACTTTCATGCAGTCTTCTCTTTATGGTAGACTTGGATATCGATACGCATACCCCCTGGAGAGTGTTGTTCACTTGGTTGGCTGGTGTGAAGGGGTTTCTCTTCACCATGGAAATGATTTTGCAATTATCCACCACTGTTGTCTTCCATGGACGTCCAGGTCTTTTTGTGTTGCTGAGTTCACCAGTGCTTGTTTTCTTTCTCAGGATGTACCAAACTGTAGATTTTGCCGCTCTTAATATTGTAGCAATTTCTCAGATGGGTTTTTTCTGTTTTCTCAGCTTAAGGATGGCTTCTTTCACCTGCATGGAGAGCTCCTTTGACCGCATGTTGTCTGTTCACAGCAAAATCTTCCACATGCAAGCACCACACCTCAAATCAACTCCAGGCCTTTTATCTGCTTAATTGATAATGACATAACGATGGACTTGCCCTCAACTGCCCATGAAATAGCCTTTGAGTCAACTGTCCAATTACTTTTGAGCCCCTGAAATGAAGGGATTGTGTTAAAAAAATGCTTTAGTTGCCTCACATTTTTATGCAATCTTTTTGTTCAACCCACTGAATTAAAGCTGAAGGTCTGCACTTCAACTGCATCTGAGTTGTTTCATTTAAAATTCATTGTGGTAATGTACAGAACCAAAATTAGAAAAAAGTTGACTCTGTCCAAATAATTATGGACCTAACTGTATACTGATTCTTCCTCCACTAAAATGTGTTATAAAGACAAATGCATGTTACAAAAGCCAAGTCCATCCGTGAGAAAACACTGACTAGGACAAAACGGTCAGAGATGTTCTTATGTAAATATGGTAGAATCTTTGCTCTTGAAGTTAAAGCATTGAAAGAAAAGCATTGATCTCTTTTAATTTCCTTTTATAATGGGCAATCATGAACTTAGTAATCACAAACATTACTTTCCAATGCTTGGTTCAGCTTATAACTACAAGATTTAAAAAAACATAAAAATTGCCCTCTTTATTATTTCGTTTTGCTAATTCTTTTCTCTGTACTTTGAAAATTCAATTGAAAAGTCACAAGTTTTTCTATCTCTAGGCAGAATGCAAATGAGTGTATATAACATCCATCCATCCATCCATTTTCTAACCCGCTGAATCCGAATACAGGGTCACGGGGTTCTGCCGGAGCCAATCTCAGCCAACACAGGGCACAAGGCAGGAAACAATCCTGGGCAGGATGCCAACCCACCGCAGGTGTATATAACATTGAAAATCAAATTAGCCTGCACAAGCTGCAATATTTACATTGAGCACATACAATTTAAATATTCAAAACCACTAGACAAAAAGGTCATGAGCATCAACTGATTTAAAAAAAAAGTTTAATAAGCAAAGTGCACTTTTAAGAAAATGATCTACAGACATTTGCCCTAACAGGCCTAACTGAATACAACAGAATTCAACTGAATTCAACAAAAGAGAACAACTTATTGCAGTTTTAGCATTTACCAAATTGCACTCTTCAGTACTTTGCCATGGCCATCTAGATTATCTATCCACCCCTTTAGCAATTCATTTTCTAACCCATTTATCCAGGTTAGGCTTGCTGAAAATGTGGTCCTATCCTGCCACCATATATTAAATACAGGCCCTGTGCTATCATTAAGGCAAATTAGGCATTCACTTAATAAAAATTTCTTCATGGTTTTCTACATCTGGGATTTAAAAACTATTGACTGTCATTCCACAAAAGAAGATTAACTGTGTCTCGATAACAAATATATAGCTGCTACCACCTGTTATCATAAAGGCACTGTTTTATTTTTAAAAGAGCACTATTTACAACCTTGTGTAAGTATTTATGGAGAACACACTAGATCCACCACCTAGCAGAAGAGACCCACCAGCCATCTAACAGGCACACAACCATTGCTGAACCAAGGGAACAAACTTTGCAATAAAAACAACTTTTGTGGCTTAACAACTTCTGCTAAAAGATTTTTTTTTCAGTTTTTGATACAATCAGAGGGATATCATCTAACAACAAAATATTAAATGAGAATTACTGATTTAGGTCAAACATAATTCATTCTTTTACAGTATTCCTTGATTTTCCCAGAATGGAGGGATTTGAAAACAGATTTGTTAAACCATGATCTTTGGTAGGAAAATGAATGATGATGATGATGATAATGAAAACTTTTTAAAGTTGCTACATAGTCTGATCTGGACTTTTATGCAGTAGCACAGACCTACCACACATAAAGAGATGCTTGTACAGAAAGTGGAGTTTCAACGAGAGAACTGTTACCTAGCACATCACTGCTCCCTCTGCTTTTTTAATTTGGTAAACATGCCCAATAAATTTATTTTTTTCCCAGAAGTATTCAGTTGTTCTACGAACACTAAATGAGAATATACATTGTGAAAACAGACTCGACACACTCATAAAGGTTTGTGGCAGCCACCCATGTATTGTCACTGGCTGCAATGGGTTTTCTAACAGCACAGAAGTGTTGTAAAAATGGCGGCTTTAAATGCTAAGACAGGAAGTGACATGTGGGAACCGGAAGTGGCCTTCTTCTGGTGTCACAACCAGAAGTGACATGTGGAAACCGGAAGTGACCTTCTTCTGATGTCACAACCGGAAGTGACGTTGTGTTAGGCGCTGAAACCGGAAGTGACATCGACTTATGCCCCCAGAACCGGAAGTGACATTCTTTCAGCTGCCAGAACCGGAAGTGACATCTTCAGGGACGAGTCAGACAGGTTTTCCCAAATCTGGTCCGTAGAGACAACAGAAGAAGGTTTAGTGCACCCTGCCACCCCCTGACCTGGCGTGGAATTACCTTCACATGGTCTATACAACATCCTCCTTCTCGCATGTGCGTGACACCATACAAAAATTATCCAAAATGTCTATCACTAAGCTTATACAGTATATAGTCTAACTCTACTCACCTTCTCTGAATCTTCCCCTTCTCCCTCTTTGTCATATTACTGCTTCATAGCTGTCTGTACTGATTCTACTTGTTATTTTTGGTATGTTATTGTTTCCTCCCACATCCCAAAATTTGTGCAGAGTAAGTTGATTATTAGATTTAAATTTAGCACTGATAAGTGAGAGTGTCTATTTCAATCGATATACCTACTGATAGATTGACACAGACACTCACTATTTTGAAGGCTTTTTGTTTTTTTTGTTTTTTCTGGAGCTACTTTCAAGACAGTCATCTGCATTTAACTAATTAGGTTTAAACTTAACCTCTGACTTTATATAGCGAGAACTGTATTCACATTGACATATAATTTCACTTATTTTAATGATAGCATAAAAAGATTACTTCACCTCCTTGGAATTCTATATAAAAATGGTTAAGCCTGAGTATCTCTCGGGTTAAGCTGTTATGATGCGATATAAAGTGTTAAAACCCGAGTAATGACAAGACAGTATTCTGTTGCCATCTAGGGGATAAAGTAACATCATGCTGTAAAAAGGTCATGAATTTTACCATACATTTTGCCACTCTATGTTAACTCATCAGTATTCAAGAGTGGGGCTGAATCTTCAACCAAAACACAAAATGGTGTGAAATGAAAACATATAAAGTCAGTTTTAGAACAAACTGAAAGTGAACTGTTAGCTGAACCAAGCAATAGTGATGACAATGTGGTCAAACATTGACATGGATAGTGAAAGTGATGCATACGGCACTGTACGGGTGAACCAGCGTGACTAATGTCACGTAAAGCTGCTGTGGAATGCAGTGTCTGTGTGGCAAAAAGGCAAAATGTTTGCAATCAAGTGCAAGGACAAGAAAGACGTTAGTCCACTAAGCACCATTTACAATACAGCAATTTTAATATTCGTGTCAAGACAAATGTGGAAGTCTATAAGCCTAGCACTTTGATAACCACACAATAAATCAAGGGGCAGTGTCGATCATACTGGATAAGGAATTGTCATTCTAACCTCTCAAGGGTAAGCAACAGAAAAACAATATTAAAAAAAATGCACAAACGAACAGGCCTTTACTGCCCTGATTGCTTCATTGGTGAATGTTTAAAAATATATCACAGGAAGAACATGCACTAAATCTGCAGTGGACACTAAACATACCTTTCCTATGTTGACTTTTTAGAATTTACATTTTTCTGTTTTACATAATAACATTTTTACTTGTTAAAAAAAAAAACCTCGACAATTTTGCCTCATTTTTACAGAGGCAAACATAAAGTGGCTAAAAATGTAAATCCTATCACATCTTTTCTTTCCAAGCTTGTTCATTTTCAGTAATAAGGAAGAAACATTTTTAGGTGTATTTGCATATAATGCAAAAAGCACCTACTCCATTGTCAACAAGCTGCAGTTCAACAAAAAATTAATTAAAATATTGCTGGGCTCCATTACGTTATTTAGAACCAATTTGTTTTCCTTTTTAAACAAATCTGCATCTTTATGTGTACTTAATGCTTATTATGTAATTACTAATTTGTAAAGTTTGTATTTCCATTTTACCTAAGAATTTGTCACAGACCTCTGCACCTGCACTCATTGAAGATTGCAATACAAGAATAAACCGAATTAAACTGAATTGAAAACCTCCCATTGAAAAGCACTGACAAATCTGCAAACATGTCAGTCTTAAAACAAAGAAACACTTTGTGCAACATCAATTATAGATTAGTTTATACTTTCAAATTTACCTTACATGAGGTTGTTTCAACTTGTATATTTTGCATATTTTTTATATATTTTGTATATTCTCCTCTTTTACACATCTGAAAGCTGTTTCTGAAGACAAAAACGATAAATAATACAGGTCAGTCAAATGTGCACTTATGTAGCCAGAATTGAACTGTGATACAATGATTTGTGAGCCTAATTATATTTAGCATGTACGTTACATTTTAGCTGAAACAAGGACAATTCTTTCTGACCTTAAGTGGATTACAGCAGATGCACTGTTCACAGACAATGAACAAATGTGCTATATTGGGGTCTTAGAAGGCCTAATCCATACACAGCACATGCAGATAGCTCACTGCATGAATGTGCTTATTTGATAGTCCCCCTTTATGGTAATGGTCAGTGAAATGTGGGCCTATACAAAGCTTCTCAAGATACCTTGAAGCTAGAAGCTTGTCAACACGTGTAACAATGACCCTATGATGAGAACCATGTCTCCAATCCTACCCAATGGACTGTAGTCATCAGTGACTTCCATTGATGACCTGAACCACAATTCTACTCTTCCAATGAGTTCTCTTTGGCTGTATTTGTATGTAGAAATGATTATATTACAATGTATATTAGGAGCGAAACCTACATTTAAAAGCAAGTTAATTATATCCTTTCTTTTGTAGCATATTTTCTAGTATTTACTAATACAACAGTACTGTATATACAAGTTCAAGTGTGAGCTGCATTACTAACTGAATAGGTTCCCAGGACAGGCCCTCTCTGCTGGACACAACTTGTATGCTAGCTCTTTCAGGCAAGTTAACCAATAAAATAAAAAGGTAAAAGAGATGAATGTAAGAATTATGTAAGCTCTGTAACTACAGAGTGAAACAAATATGTAGTCAGCAATTATATTCCACTATAAACAACATAATGGTGCATTATATGCACATTCCAGTGATTCAGTATTTATCTGATATCACAATTTATCAACAAGCCTCCAGACCTGCTCCCCATTGTGGTTCAAAGCAGCCAACAATTAATTACCTTGAGACTTCAAGAGTGATTTTTTCTCACCACTGGGTGATTCTAAAGTATATTAACTTTTGGAAATTTGAACTGTAGATAGTCATAGACCACAACTAACAACTGACCATAGCACATCAATTGATTTTACATCCCTGAATTGCTGTCCATGAAAGCTGTTGAGCCATTACAAGCCTATTTGGTCATGCTTTAACTACATGATATTGCAAAGTACTGTTAAAAAGCATATAATAAAGTATCTATCTATCTATCTATCTATTTAATGTAGATAAATGATACAGTACATGAAATGACATTCTATTATCACTGTCATTTTGGTGTAAGACGCACTATTATAAAAATCTATAGAATGCATATATATATATATATAAAAATGACAAAATATTCGTTGTCCATGCCAAGACATAATGTCATCCAGAGTTTATAAGATGGCTACCATGTCTGAAGAACAAAGGCAACAAAAACGCACAAAGAAAGAGCAATATAAGACTAGCATATCTGGTGAAAAGAGTGATCAAAACAGATGGACTTACCTTTGTGCTATTGTGACCATTTTACTAAATGGGCTTTTCACTGTGCTAGTATTTAGTGAAAAAAAATTTGATTAACTGACTCTTTGAGAAAGTAACTAAAACAATTTCAGACTAAACCCCTGACATGCCTTGATGTTACATCATGTATACATTTTCTTTTTTTTATGTTTTCTTTAAACAGATTGTCTTTATGCAATCTCTGCTTTATGATGTCAGGGTCTTACTTTACATCTGATTGGCTGAAGAGAAATGACTCTCCTAAAATTACAACTTTGATACAGTCACATGAGCAACAGCAACCCAATCAAAGCAACCAACTGGTACCCCTTACAGGGGGTCTTCCTAAATGACACTGGAATGAAATAAGCAGATACGGAAAATATATGAACAAATGAATGCCACACACTAGTGTATATACAGTGGTACCTCGTATATGTCCGCTTTGGAATAAGTCCAACTTGGTATACGTCCTGAAAAATTTTGCTTGGTATACAACCTTTGTTTGGTCAACGACTCGCGTGCTAGAACACCACGCAATACCCTTGTTTACCTCTCTTGAGACAAAGCCACGACTGCCCATGAGCGTCAGTACACCAGTTGTTAGCATTCAGTTTACCTCTCTAACAAGCCACAACTGCCCGCTCAGTAACCAGTTGTTAGCATTCAGTTGTGAATTTGTGAACGTGATTTTGTGTTTTTTCATGTAAATTTGAATTGATTGTTGAAAAGTATGAAGGTGGCATGCGTATCCGGAACATGGCTGCTGCATACCGTATGCCAAGAACGACGGTATCTACGATTGTGAAAAACAAAGCTGTTATTAAAAAGTAAAGTGAGGTTAAATTTTCACTTATTTCATCTAATTGCTTTTGTATTCATGTATTTTAGTATTAAGCAGTGTTTAAATTATTTTATACAACCCCATCAATGTATAATATGCCAATAACAATAGGATTTTTTTTCATGGGAACGGATTAATCATTTTTCCTTCATTTATTATGGGAAAAATTCGTTTGGCATATGTCCTGTTTGGTATAAGTCAGGGATCCTCAATCACGGTCCTGGAGAGCCACAGTGGCTGCAGGTTTTTGCTCCAACCCAGTTGCTTAATAAAAAGCACTTATTGCTAAAGTAACACTTCTGCTTCACTTTAGTGATTTTGAGCCCTTATTGCTTAATTTTGTCTTAAACAGCTATTTTAATTGCTCCTTATTATCAATAACATGCAAATGACAAGAGAGAGCAGCATTTCTCCATTTAGCTTATTTACATTTACACCTGTGTGTATTTATCTGCACTATTGGGTTTAATTAAATACTTGGAAGAAAAATGAAGAGAAAAAAGTGAAGGACTGAGAATTACTCGTCCATTTTAGCCTTCAAATCATTTGCATGATAGAAAGGGAAAGAAAATCTAGGATATGAGAATGACCTGACAGAGCAGAGTTAATTTAATTTCATAGCTTGTTAGTGCTTTATTGGCAAGAATTGCTTTTTAATTAAGCAACCAGGTCAGAACAAAAACCTGCAGCCACTGCGGCTCTCCAGGACTGGGATTGAGGACCCCTGGTATAAGTCAAAGGATCTGGAACGGATTAAGGATGCATACCGACGTACCACTGTATTATAAAAAATACTCTAATACATTAAATTGCATCAGCAAAATATTACAGGATAACGACCCAACTGAATAACACTGCAAGGTGTCCTCTACCATATGCATTCAATAGAGATTTATTTTTCTGCTTCCAAGCAGTAAACCTTTTAAAACAATGGAAGGTGCGAGGTCACACACAAAAAAACCAGACTGGGCTTGGGGCTCTCCTGGAAAACCGTTTGTAGTTTCAGCCAGACGTGAATCATAGAACTATATCCCCTCCTACATGTCCTCCCCGACCGGCTAGGTATATCCTGTGAATAACCCAGTCAGTATTTGCACAACTATCGCTACATGAGTTGCCATGATAATGTCAGGTAAAAAAATTGAACAGCAAATTATCATCAGATTTCTCACACAATTTTCTCTTTTTCCGTAAAGCAGTTTTTGACTGACAAAAGCATTCCTGTCCTCGATCATCTTCCCTATTTGCCGATTTAGCTCCCTGTGTTTTTTACATGTTCCCAGAAAATCAAAAGTGACCTGAAGGAAGCACATTTTTCTTCAGTGGATGAAGTGAAGACAAAAACGGCAAGCCTGTTGAAGAGCCTCAAGCAAGAAGGCTCCCAGCACTGTTTCAATCAATGGAAGATACGTATGGAGCGGGGCAGTTTATAGAAGGTGACAATGTTTAGAATGCTGTAGTTCATCAATAAATATTTTTTTTATCAATCCTGTTATTTTTGTGTCTCACCTTGTATTTAAAAACACCCTGACTTTAGTTTGGACCCCACAGTTTAAATTGGTGTTGTGGTAGCTTTGCCATATATTTGTAATGCAAAAAATGGATTATAGTCCCCAGATTTTTACTGTTTAGAGACAAGTTATGCATACCAGGGCCTCAGTAAATCTCAAGAAAATGCCATATTAACTTATATAGCTCCACATTAGAATGGTCAGTTAATATAGGGGAGGAAAACTGCTGTACACGAAAGTGTGAATTGACCAGGCCACCCGGACCTATGAGACAGCAGTATTATTCTCTGTAACACCAGGTGACCTAAATTTGTAAAATAAGAGTGCCAATATCAGAAATATAATAGTTATTCATATATCCCTCTTTCATTTTTATCTCCTTGCAATAAACAGGAGTTTGTGAAGAGTGAGAAATAGTAGAAGAGCACAGGAGCAGAAATACCACATTAATGTTAATGAGCAGACAGCCTGCTGTGTCAACAAACGCATTTGAGATTTTCGCGACAGCTGTGTCTGCACCTTATAGGCTATTGACCAAGTGCTTTTTTAGGTCATTAGTCCATTAACTTGATCCTGTTTCAGCCATACTGCTAAAACACTGCTGTTGATCTACTCAGCTTAAGACAGACATACTCGCCAGTACTGATATCCACTAAGGGATGAAGGAGAACTCTTCTGACTATTTCTTGAACAGCTTCTAGTTACTGGGCTGCATTAGGCTGAATACTCCCTGGATAATTGTAAGTACTACGCTGGCAATTCATCTCATGAGTTTCTTTGCACCTCACAACAAAACACAATTCCCAGGCTTAATAAACATTTCTCTTATTACTGAGGTGTTCAGCTGCTGTTCTTTGTGCAACGCATTCACAGGAATATTTGTAACTGAAGTTACAGTCTAAACATTTCAGGTTGACTAATAAATTTCACTGTATTATATTTATTAAACTTAAGCTAAAACTAAATTCTCAGCCCTGCTGGTTCCAGTTTACCGGATTCAAGTCCCTGCCCTGTTAGTGTACAATAAACAAGCATATTGCCTCAGAAATAATTGTGAGTAAAGAGCAAAATTTTCCCTTTTTAAAACACAAGGACAAGAGGCAACAAATTGCTCCCAAAATTGCACATCCTATTGCTAATAATTTCATATGTACAGTATGACTTTCACTACTGCACTAAAACGCTCTTGATTCCATCTAATATTGCGTTTTTTTATTATGCTTTTTACCGCTTCTGTCTCTTGATCCACACAAATTGTATAAATACTCTCATACGTAATATCAGCAACACAAAACATGAAAGTCAACGCCATCACCAACACAACAGCTCTTAACTATTTAGTAATTTGGGAAGTTAAAGTTAAATTGGCTCAAAATAGAAATGCGTAATAAAGTACATTGACTATGTTGCAAAGTTAGCCAGGCTGTCCTTCCCAGTAGTGCTGGAACAACAGCCATATGCATCAATGCTGTTAGTGACTTTGTGAAGGGTAATCCATCCATCCATTTCCCAACCTGCTGAATCCGAACACAGGGTCACGGGGGTCTGCTGGAGCCAATCCCAGAAAACACATGGCACAAGGCAGGAACCAATCCCGGGCAGGGTGCCAACCCACCGCAGTGAAGGGTAATAAAAATATAAAAATATGCATTACTTTGTGACGCCAATTAACTAACATTACACATCTCCCTACAGTGAGAGATGGTAGTTCATGAATGGGTTAATTAAATTAGATAACAGACTGGCAAACTGTTAGCAAAAATATCACAGCAGCATGGCTGACACTTAGTGTATTTACATGTGCTTCAATGACCCCATTATTAACAGGAACCTGATTCTCAAATGCCCTCATTCCAATTAGAGATATCAGGATGTAAGCCTCAGAGAAACCTGATTAGCAGAAGTAGGTTTCTCCACAACAAATCTGATTATGTGGTCAGATAAACCCATAACCAGGTACTGTTGTGATGAGTCTAACAGCAGCCTGCAATACCTATGTCATACACTCACCTAAAGGATTATTAGGAACACCTGTTCAATTTCTCATTAATGCAATTATCTAATCAACCAATCACATGGCAGTTGCTTCAATGCATTTAGGGGTGTGGTCCTGGTCAAGACAATCTCCTGAACTCCAAACTGAGTGTCAGAATGGGAAAGAAAGGTGATTTAAGCAATTTTGAGCGTGGCATGGTTGTTGGTGCCAGACGGGCCGGTCTGAGTATTTCACAATCTGCTCAGTTACTGGGATTTTCACGCACAACCATTTCTAGGGTTTACAAAGAATGGAGTGAAAAGGGAAAAACATCCAGTATGCGGCAGTCCTGTGAGCGAAAATGCCTTGTTGATGCTAGAGGTCAGAGGAGAATGGGCCGACTGATTCAAGCTGATAGAAGAGCAACTTTGACTGAAATAACCACTCGTTACAACCGAGGTATGCAGCAAAGCATTTGTGAAGCCACAACATGCACAACCTTGAGGCGGATGGGCTACAACAGCAGAAGACCCCACCGGGTACCACTCATCTCCACTACAAATAGGAAAAAGAGGCTACAATTTGCACGAGCCCACCAAAACTGGACAGTTGAAGACTGGAAAAATGTTTCCTGGTCTGATGAGTCTTGATTTTTGTTGAGATTCAAATGGTAGAGTCAGAATTTGGCATAAACAGAATGAGAACATGGATCCATCATGCCTTGTTACCACTGTGCAGGCTGGTAGTGGTGGTGGTGTAATGGTGTGGGGGATGTTTTCTTGGCACACTTTAGGCACCTTAGTGCCAATTGGGCATCGTTTAAATGCCACGGGCTACCTGAGCATTGTTTCTGATCATGTCCATCCCTTCATGACCACCATGTACCCATTCTCCGATGGCTACTTCCAGCAGGATAATGCACCATGTCACTAATAGTACTACTGGTACTATTGTCTGCTGTTGGTTCCTGCAGTCTGTCAGCCTGCACATGTCTTTGCTTCTTACATGATTTCAGCACCCACAAGTAGAAATGTCCACAAATTAGGCAAATTTTCACATTACTCCTCCTTCTGGCTGCAATAATCTCTGTCAATATTTCATAAATTGCTAAACTTGTGTTGATGAGTTGAATGTACAATGCTCAGCAACTCAATCTCAAGAGCAGTAGGTTATCACATTAAAAGTAGCATGTGTTAACTAGTCCAATTACTTTTTAAAGTAACAAGAAACCTATTGTAATACTTACCTTACTGAAGTGAAAATACCTGTGCTATTATTATTCCAGCAACAGTGTGTGTAAGACAAGAAGCACACGTAGTTAGTGGGTCCTTTGCAGGGCTCAATTGTACATCCAAGCACAAAAGAGTGCAATTGGGTTATAAGAGTCTATAAATAAAGCATATATTTTATAAAACGAAAGGACATTGTCACAGGCGTCATGCTTATTTTCTTATTCATGGTTGCCAATGATGACATTTAACTCTTGTGGACCACCAGGGAGCGTACAGCCACCCTAACACCGACACAGGCAGGCAGGGTACAAATTGTCACACAGCTTGCATTTATTTTTCAGCTGACAATTCCCAGCAATACACAAATAATGTCCACAATAACAGTACAGTCTTTTCCTTTTCTCTTCTCTCCGCCTCCACTCATCTCTCAGCAAGCTTCGTCCACCTCCTCCCAACTCTGGCTCCTCGAATGGAGTGAGGCGGCTCCTTTTATTCAGCTCCTGAGGAAGCTCCAAGTGGCTCATCAGTATTACCTGGAATCACTCCCAGGTGTGGTGGAAGTCCATTGTAGGGCTCTGCAGCTCCCCCTGGAGGCCCCAATGGAACTCAACAGGGCTGTGCCAAACTCCAAGTCCCAGCGTGCTCTGCAGGAGTCTATGGTGCCACAGCCGCTCAGGAGGGCTGCCCTATAGTGTCCCAGGGGAGGTAGTGCCTTGGAGATGCTCTCTCCTCCAGTCCTTCAATCCAGCTGGTGTCTCAACCGGGTAATGGCCGAAGCCACCCGTCACACTCTTTTTTATGGAGTTTAATGACGTTGGAGCTTTTAGACAAAGGAGAATTGCAGAAGATTATTTGTGCATGTAAACGCTGATTATTGAGAAACCAGCTTTCAGCTTTAGCCAGGTTATTCACCCTAACCCACTTATGTGATTATGTGTGTACATGTAAACACACTGAATGATGAACTTGTCCTTATGGAATGTCTTTAAAAGGCCCACTACAGTATTCTACTCATGTATTTCTATTTTGTAATATTTTCCTTATTCTTGTATAGAATTCCATCAGACTTGCCCATATTGAAGTATGCACTCATTTCACTTTACATGTTTTAATTGGATCAATAAATATTATTAGAAAAGAAAGGTAATTGAAAATACACACGGTTTAATTTGTTATTTTATTCACCTATTGGTCACACTAAACAAGTCATTATTATCTTTTCTGATGTAAAAAATGTAATTTTCTATATTTACTAATGATAATTTTAAAATGTTCCTGCATTTCAATCATTTAAAAAGAAATAATCATTTCCTACCCTAGGTGCATGCGGTTTTCTAACAGTAGCAGTAGATTAAAGTCAAATGCATTCAATTCAATTAACTTTTGTATAGCACTCTTCACCAAGTGCAGGCTTAGAGAGCTGTAATTGATAGTTAACTATAAACTGTAAGTTGGCTTGATTCTGGTACTGCTGGGATATGTCTCAGTGTCCTAATGCAGCATGAATGGAACAGGTACACTTCTGGGGAGCATACCATGGGAAGGCAATCACAACACAAATAATAATTTTATGCTTAGCTTGTATTAAGTAATCATTCAGTGTACCACCACATCAGGCTCTGCCAGGGAACCCTGTGTGGAATTTTTAACCCTAACCCTAGCCCTAATTTAGTGTAAATGCATTTGCAGCAGTTAGGACACTCTTTGGCTACATCCACATTACTACTGAGTTTTTAAATGAAAATTATCTCTCTCCACATTAGCATTTTCACATAATTGATGAAAAGTATCTCTGCCCAAACTAAATAAAACACATATGAGGTAGCCATTTGCCTACACGAACATGAAGCCAAAAAATGACAGCTGTGTAACCTGGAGCATTTCCTGTTGTGGAAACTCCAATTTCTGTATGCTTACAGCAATATGTGAAGAATGTGCATATTTTCCTGATTGTAAAGATTGTCCAGATGCATTACAACCAAACCAACATTCAGAGGTGGAGTAAAGGTCATAATTATGATTTATATCTCTCTTTATACTTTACTGTGAGTACATGAAGAGGTTTAAAATCAAAATATGATGCATATGTCTACAAGCGGGCCAGCATCAGAAGATCAGTATTGTAGAGCACTGTGTTATAGACTCCCCAAATGCAGACATTTTTAATAACATTAAAAAGTAACATTTAGAAAGGTTTACTAGGATCATGGAGGACTTTAATTGCCCAAGTATGAATATTTACAGATAATGCAGGAGAATAACAGGAGTTCTTAGATGTAAACAATAACTATTTTTTAACAAAGTACGTTAAAGCACTGACGAAAGGGAAAACACTGTTTAGATTTAGTATTTTGCAATAATCAGGATAAGGTTTAGGGCAGGGTTACTCAGCTCCAGTCCTGGAGGTTCATAGTGGCTGCAGGTTTTTGATTTAATCAAATTTGTAATTAGAACCCTTATATTTAATTCTAAACCAATTTATTGTTTGGGCTTAGTTTTAGTTAACTTGTTTGTTAAAATTCAGGTGCCTTAATTGAATAATTTTGTTTAAAACAGCTACATTAAGATTTTAATTGTTGCTTGTTTTCTTAACTATCCATCAGGTAATGATGGGGTGCAAATGACAAAGGAACCATCAGCTCTCTAGCTAACATGCTTTCATTTAAACCTGTATAATGCATCATGAAGCATGTGTGCTAATACGATGTTTTGAAGAAATTAAGAGCGGATGCAAACACCAAGAGGATAATCTGGACCACAAAACATATGGATAATGTTCTCAGAAAACAGAAAATCGACAAAGTGATAAATATTTGTCTTGAAAGAATAAAAGCACTAAGAAGCCGTACAATTAAATGCCAAGTTTCATTATCCACTAACTTCTCATTATGAAACTGGTTGGAGTGAAAACTTGCACCCTCTATGGACCTCCAGGACCAGAGTTGAGTACCCCTGATTTAGGGGTAGATGTGATTGAGCCATTAGGTCCTAGTGACCATAATATAATACATTTCCCAGTGTTTTAAGCAGAGTGCAAAATCAAAATTTAAAACTGTTAAGTTTAATTTGAGTAGGGCACATTGTGAGCAGAAGCAGCAAAGTCTGAATAAGATAAATTAGGCTTTAAAGTAGAGACAGTTGAGGACACATGAGCAGGTTTAAAAGTGTTTTACGAGGGGTATGCCTGGCCCACGTCTGACCCTGCAAGACTAGTGAGTACATAAATAAGCCCTTGATGCATATTTTTTTTTTAAATCTCTGCACACTAGCACAATTCCTAGGAACTGGAAGCTACAAATTTATGTCTGGATTGTCATAAAAAGCCAGTAGCATCTTCAGAATGGCAACATGATAACAACAGCATCGTAAAGATAAATATAAATAATAAAAAAAAATCAAAAAACGTCCAAAAATGATGCAAAACAAATCAGAGAACCCAAATATGTAGGTCATGATAATTGACAAGGGCTGGGTCTGTCCTGTTGCCTCTCCTGTTTGACTTAAAGAATTGTGCTACTGTAACAGTCCACTTGCCAACAGAAACAAGTTTACATATTCTTTCAACATCAATACATTTTTTTAAAATATTTTATTAATTTTATTAAAATCAAATAATATTTCATACAAGCAAGTCAAGTTTAACAAAAATAGGTTCAAACCAAATCAATCAATACATTTCTTAATTATGATATGACAATGTAAAAGAGATCAAGCAAGCACCCTATTAGGCATTAATGTAATGGCACAGGACTGACTCAGACTGCCTTATATGAGGATTTATTAGAAAAGGCCAAAGTGGTGTCAAATTATACAATACTTTCTCTGTATTTGAAGAATAATGTTACCATACTCTAAAATAGTGATAGGCAGCCTACTTTGTTATCCTGTTGCAGACAATGGAGTAATGTATAAACTCTAAACAGAAGATGACCACAACAGGATTCAAATGAAATCTTTCACACTGGTGTTAGTGGGGACATGCACAACGGAGTGACAACAATGGCTCGAGTGTCACTTTCTCCCATTGTGACCTTATAGAAAAGTATATTCTTAAAGCTAATGATTTACATATATTCAAAGAGAATCATGAGCACATACGAAAATAAGCATTATATCATAGTGCACGTTAGTATAGCAAGGGTTAAATCACAAAAAGGCCTGTGCCTGGATATTTTTCTTTTTCTTAGCAAGCTGGAAACCACTGATATTTCATGAGTAAAGGTCAGGCATTTGGAGAGAGGCTGACAGGCAGAACCCACCCTTCTCTCCAGGTGGTTAAGGTGAGCTGAGGACTAGAGATAATGGTAGCAGGAATTGGACGGGTTCAAGGTGGGGAGAGGGCCTGCCAGGTGGCCATGATGGATAAGAAAGAGTACTATTCTCATTAGGCTGGGAAATATTGGTGGATTTATTTAGGCAGGACCAAGACAATGGAAAGTTGGAGTCCGATAGTGAGGAAGGTAAACTTTTGATAAGAACCGTAATAAATGAAAGGGAGCCGAGTTGCTAATTGATAATTTAATTTGAACTGAGACCATGTGTACATCATGCAATAAAGCTTGATTCTACCCACACAACCTGAGGTCTCCAAGTGCCTTCTTTGAGCAGCGTGTTTCTGCCACAACAACCTAAGCACAAGGGCCCACCATCTTATTGTAAGACTAGCAAAATACCCGCGCTTAAAGAAGTAATGAAAAAGAAAAGGAAACATTTAAATAATAACGTAACATGATTGACAATGTAACTGTTTTGTCATTGTCATGAATGTTGCTGGCATATATATATATATATATATATATATATATATATATATATATATATATAGCAAAATACCCGCACTTTGCAGCGGCGAAGTACAGTAATCCCTCCCTGATCATGGGGGTTGCATTCCAGACCCTTCGCGATAGGTGAAAATCCGCGAAGTAGAAACCATATGTTTCTATGGTTATTTTTATATATTTTAAGCCCTTATAAACCCTCCCACACTGTTTATAAATATTCCCCGCAGAGTTATACAGTATAATCCCTTTGTATTCTCTTAGATATTAGGTAAGATTCATTGAAATTATGTATATAAACATACTGTTTATATACAGTAAAACCTAAATATTATTTTAAAGATATTGAGTGGTTCCGATAGCACATATGTTACAGCCATTACGATAGACAGGCCACCAGCAATAAATACGTACAATACAAGAAAAATAGTATACAGTAAATGTGTGTACAGTGACACTAAACGCACGTACATGTACTAAGTACTGTAAGTAGAAAATTAATTATGGTTACTCACCAACAATGACACGATGACTTGTCCGATAACAATGAGTTTTATTTTACTGCACAACAAAGGAGAGCGTTACAGCCCTTAAAGGAGCCACTTCAGGCGATTGTGTAGCACTGCCGTTGTTCTTCTTCTGGCAGTCTTCAATGCAAATCCCTAAAGCAGATTCCATCCAGACTACTGCCTTATTACATCCACTTACAACTCGTTTTGCACCCTGGTTAAAAGGACGCCGTAGAGCTTATATTCCTTTCCTACTTTTTAAATAAAAAGAATCGTAGCCTTCAACAAATCCAAAACGTTTACCTTTTCGGCAATCATTAACATCTTCCGTTTGCGCTTGGGCACGGCCCCTGAAGCAGTAGCAGGAGCAGATCGTTTTGGAGCCATAATGAAGGGCTTGACTATGTACAAAGATAAACACAAAAGAGCACAACTCTTTACACAGCGAAACACGTTGATGCTGAATGAGCGAGTCGAGACTTCCTGGTTAACACTGCAATTCAGCAGGCAGGAACTTAACTGCGTGCTCTGATTGGTTAGCTTCTCAGTCATCCGCCAATAGCGTCCCTTGTATGAAATCAACTGGGCAAACCAACTGAGGAAGCATGTACAGGAAGTAAAAAGACACATTGTCCGCAGAACCCGAAGCAGCGAAAAATCCGCTATATATTTAGCTATGCTTTCATATAAAATCCGCGATAGAGCGAAACCGCGAAAGTCAAAGCGCGATATAGCGAGGGATTACTGTACTGCCTTAAAATTTTTATTAAGAAGAAAATTAAACCTTTTTAAACTGAGGGAAAATATACCAATAATTATTTGTTAAGGATCTCTTTGTATGCCACATTGTGAGTTCGGCCTTCCAGTTGTAATATGACCAAGCTGTGCTGTGTGCTGAGATTACTCTTGAGCATGCAACGTACAGTTGGCCATGTGAACAGTAATCTTGTTTCAAATCTCACAGCTTGGATTGCTGCTGTCATAATCGGTTTGAGTTTCATGGTTTGTTTCAATTACGACAGTATTTGTAGGACTTGTGTTGAAGAGACATTCGGCATCTGTCAAATAAGTACGTAAATTGGTTTCAGTTAGCACAGGTAAGCCCCCTACCAAATTTCGTGAGGATGGGGCCATGAATAAGAAAGTTCAACATGACGGACGTTGTTGACCGTTATGACCATTATGTGTAGAATTTTGAAATGAAACCTGCTTAACTTTTGTAAGTGATCTGTAAGGAATAAGCCTGCCAAATTTCAGCCTTCTACCTACACGAGAAGTTGGAGAATTAGTGATGAGTGAGTGAGTGAGTGAGTGAGTGAGTGAGTCAGTCTGTCAGTCAGTCAGGCAGTGAGGGCTTTGCCTTTTATTAGTAGAGATACAAGAAAAAAAGCAGGATTAACCAACATGAGTTGTTAAAGCAAAGCAGGCTACTGTTTACTATCCCAAATGGAAACTAAGTTATTCACAAATCTACAATAAAATATTGTATGATATTTGTTATTTTGTACAACATTTTGACATTAATAGTAGTTGCAAGTGACTTTTTCAGCTTGCTTGTTACAGTTTTCATGCATTCCTCACTAATATAGAGTGATAAAATAACCATTTTTCATGGTGAAATGAGTTTTGTGCCTATCTGCTGAGCTGCACTGCAATTGAGATTTCCACTACTGTGGATTCAGTGGGGTGCCCGTCACTGCGGGTAAAAGTATTGTGTTACAGTCACAATACTAAAGTTGGAGAAACTAACAGACCATAGTGGTAAAGTATTAAGTGTAATCTTTATGCATTTTCAAAAGAAAACATGCTAGCCAAGGACAATAGTTACCTACAGCACTTGTTCAAAATGCATATAATCAAATTCTTGTGAGACCATGAGAACTCTAGTTAAATTTAAAAGGCTGTATTAGCAGATTACATGATGAATTAGGGAGGGAGTTTTTGAGGTATGCATTTCTAGACCCCTTTTTTTGCTTTGTATATTAAGTGTCCTATTTGAAAAAGTGAATACAGTAGACCCCAACGAAGTTGCGGTTTAGAGTTCGCAGCCTCATTCATTCGCGGATTTTTCCTTAGAACCTATCTAATAATTGTTAGTGGAAACCACAAATATCCTTTGCAATTTTTATGACTTTAATTGTGGCAATACTGCACTGTAGAGCGAACAGGAGCGACTGTAGAGGAAAACGCGGCTTGGGATGGTGAAAGTAGCCAATAGAATTTGAAACTGCAAGTCCCAGCAGTTCCTGCAAATGCTCTGATTGGTCTTCTGCTGAGGTTGCTGGGATTGTTGGGGTAAAAGGATGTCAGCGCAGCCTTTGACCAAAAGCAAAAAGTAGTTTTTGTAATTTGTGTTACAAGTTCCTGTCTGTCTGCCTTCTGTTGGGTTATCTGTACTTATTCATTTTGTCCAGAATCGTTTTGTGCATCTGGATTGTCTGCCATCTGCCTGTGTACTGCCTGGACTGTAAGTGGATTCATGGCTATCCTACAAAGAAAGGAGCACTCCTGAACCTGTCCACCCGTCTTCACCATTTCAGGAACTAGGGGCAGGACTATCTTTACATTTCCATTCAACGTGCGGATCTCTACTTGCTTTCACGACAGCCTCAGTTCTTGGCGGCATGGAATTGCTTTTAAGATTCTGGCCCATGGCATGAGTGCATCACACAATTTCTGCAGATTTGTCATCTGCACCATCATGCTACATATCTCCTGTTCCACCACATCCCAAAGGTGTACCATGAATTGAGATCCCGTGACTGGGAAGGCTACTGAACTCATTTTCATGTTCATAAGACCAGATTGAAATGCTTTGTGACATGGTGCATTATTATGCTAGAAGTAGCCATTAAATGATAGGTAAATTGTGTCAAGAAGGGATGTACATTGTCACCAATACCAATCAAATAGGCTGTGACATTCAAGTGATGATTTGTTCGTATTAATGGACAAAAAGTGTGCCAAGAAAACCTTCCCCCTACCATTACACCACCACCACCAGCCTGGACTGTTGACACCAGGTAGACTGGCGGCATGGATTCATGCTGTCGGTGCGAAGTTCTGACTCTACTGACTTTGTGTCTCAGCAAGAGTCAAGAGTTACCAGACCAGACTATGTTTATCCAGTCTTCAACTGTCCAGTTTTGGTGAGCCTGTGCACACTGCAGCCTAAGCTATCAGTTCTTGGATAATCGGAGTAGAAGCCAACATGGTCTTCTGCTGTTGCTGCTTATCCACCTCAAGAGTGAACATGTGGGGCATTTTGAGATGCTTTTCTGCTCACCATAGTTGTACAGAGTGGTTATCTGAGTTATCATTGCCTTTCTTTTATCTCAACCCAGGCTCGCCATTCTCTTTTGACCTCTAAACAAGAGGGCATTTAAATCCACAGAATTGCCACTCGCTGTAAGTTTTTTGCTTTTCGCACCATTCTGAGTAAACTCTAGAGACTGTTGTGTGTGAAAATCACAAGACATCAGCAGTTACAGAAATACTCAAACCAGCCCGCCTGGCACCAACAATCTTATTTTTCCCCATTCTGGTGTTGATTATGAACATTCAATGCAAATGTAAAATATTAATTCCACATGTCACCATTTTAATGTCCTTCTGATAATCTTGAGTAATGGTACAAGTATTAGCAATTTAGCAGAATGTCACCAACTAAACAGCTTTCCTGACATTACTCTCAATTCCCATCTAATTTATTAAGCTTACAATTGTGAATATCCATCTCACAAACAAGCAGCAATCACTTACTGAGAACTTTATCAAAGTGATCATACAAACTTTTTTCGGTAACCAATTCTAGAAACATATAACATTCCCTAAGCTTCTTAAACCAATTCAGGGCTGTTGAAGACTGCAGCCTCTCCAACAATACGCAATGCAAGACATCCCAAATTATAGACACGCCTGGATACAATATGCTGATCAAGAGCTAGACTGCTTCAGCACTATGGACAGCTCCTCACACAGTTCTCTGCTTAGCACTGAACTTTGCTGCAAAAAGAAAAAAAAAAAACAAAACTGAGGCATCTTCCAGAGAGACAGACATTTCTAATGAATAATCAGCTCAATCAGCTGTCTGGCACATTCTCATTCCAAGAGGATTTCAAATATAGAAATAGTTTTGTGCTGCCTCATGCTGTGTCCCCAAACACAAATCACTGCAAACACTAACCCCATGCCCTACCCATATCCATTTTTTCTACATTCCAGAACAAGTATAAAAATTGTTATCACTATGTGCAAAAATTATGTAAAAGAAAGCTTACTTTACATGTTTGGATTATTTAGAAAACAAACTCAGAGAGCTAGGGTTTAATGAAGTCTGACAAGTATCATGATTGTCATATGCCTACCTATCCCAGAAGTACCACCTGAACTCAGACAGCAGATTTCCGATTAGGAGGAGGAAGAAGAGTTCAAGTGGTTTTAGGCCAGAGATAAAGCACTACTGGCGGCACGGTGGCGCAGTGGTAGCGCTGCTGCCTCGCAGTTAGGAAACCCGGGTTCGCTTCCCGGGTCCTCCCTGCGTGGAGTTTGCATGTTCTCCCCGTGTCTGCGTGGGTTTCCTCCGGGCGCTCCGGTTTCCTCCCACAGTCCAAAGACATGCAGGTTAGGTGGATTGGCGATTCTAAATTGGCCCTAGTGTGTGCTTGGTGTGTTTGTGTGTGTCCTGTGGTGGGTTGGCACCCTGCCCAGGATTGGTTCCTGCCTTGTGCCCTGTGTTGGCTGGGATTGGCTCCAGCAGACCCCCGTGACCCTATATTCGGATTCAGCGGGTTAGAAAATGGATGGATGGATAAAGCACTACTTGGGGGCAGGAGCTCTATAATGAATGCACCCAGGAGGATTATTCAGTAGTAGTAGTAGGAGGTCGTTTCAGGGAGCACATTAAAAATCCTTCTCTGAAGCTTATTTTAAAAAGTCACAAAGTATTTATGTTTTACCATGACAGCATCTTGGTTTCTACAGGTGCCACCATTCCACAGCAGCTATGCCGTCGTCCTTTGTTAGGGCCATGGATTCTAAGGTTGCTCAGGGTTGTGTCACTAGCAAAACAGTATAAAAGTTGATGCCAAGATATCGGCATCATCCTAGATTGTTGAATAAACCCTAAAAGCAGGAATCTTATAAATTCTAACAGCATCGTCGGTTTCTGATCTTTGCTTTTGTTACTTTCATTTTTGCCTTACATTTGGTTTTGCTTCTAAAAATCCCAATTGAACAAAAATTGTAAATAGAAAAAAAAATCTTAATTCAATTTGTATATTGAATATCTAGCTAAAGAGGCTTGCTAACTTTTTGTAGACAGCCTGGCGTACCACCTTATATGAATAAAATTAGAATCTTGAGTGTTTGAATCATGTGTGTTCATGTATGTCGTGTGCTCGTGTTGTCATGCGTGTCTCGTGTACATCATGGCTGCTCGTGCTTGTATGTATTTCGTTTTGAAAGCGAAGTGATACTGATAAAAACTTTTCAACTGACTGGTATGTCGTATCTGCATATCTGCTTGTAGTTACATTATTGCGTTGTATAACATAAAACATGTTACAAGTTATATCCAAATACCTAAATTCTGAATGAAAAAGAAATAAGTTACATACAAAACTGCACAAAATGTTTACCATATATTCATATTAATGTTAGTTCAGTATTCATTTAAATATTGCTTTTTACTGCTCCCCAAACCTGCACAATTATAATATACACAGCCGTCCTAGAGCAGCAGCAAATAGAGAGGAAAAAAATAAAGAAATGAACACTACTTCCCTACTAGACCACCACAAGTACAGAAGCACACCTGGGAAAGCAAATGTTGAGATAAATAAGAATTGATATTATACAGTAAATAAGAAAGTGTACAAAACAAACAAACCCCCAGTATACATAGCACCGCGCTGCAGCGCTTCCAACTCCCACATAAACCACAAAACAAAACACTCAACAAAACACACCACTAATACACAACTGTGAGAAAGAATTCCTGAAAACCAGAATCCTTTAAATATCCATTGTTATGCATGATCATATACCATCGGTTATTTTGAAGGATGCACCATATGTCATGTCAAACGTAATCATACACAGTCCCTTACACTGACAGGTCCTCTCCCGAATAACTTCACCACATCCAGAAGAAAAGGAAAATGATTCTTACTGAAATGAACCTGGATTCGCCTGACTTTTTCGTCTGGCTTCTACTTCTGGTCTGGCGTTTCTCCCGCCACAGCTTTAAGTCTGATCAGCCCCTCCCCTTACAGTTTATTTGGCCCACCGAGCCAGGCACTCCCTTCCCCATGAACCATTGGCCCGCATTACAAATACAGCCATTCCACTCATAGACATAGAATTACTAGACGCCGCATGACCAGCAGTATCGTACGTCAACGCCGCCATATTGCGAGTGGCACTGCTGTGGAGTAAAGTAATGGATAAAGATGCCTCACGCATGTGCTACTTGGGATTGTACAAACCAGATTCTGCTGCCAGGATAATAACCTGCTGTTTTAAATCCACTGAACATATTACACCTATTCTCTCTCAACTTCACTGGCTCCCTGTTACCTACAGAATACAATACAAAATACCGCTCTTAATATTCAAAGCTCCCCCCTACCTCACTGATCTCCTACAGACTTACACTCCCTCTCGTTCATTTAGATCCTCCTCTGCAGCTCGACTTTCTGTACCACAAGTCAGACTCAGTGCTCTGGGAGCTCGAGCGTCCTCTCGTAGTGCGCCTCAACTCTGGAATTCTCTTCCCTCTCATATTCGTCAGCTTGATTCAATATCACATTTTAAAACTGTCCTCAAAACTTATCTTTTCAAACTGGCATACCAATTGTGAATTTTGCACTGTTACTGCCAGTTATCTTTGTTTGTTTGCTAATTATTGCTTTTTGATTTATCTTTCTCTTGTTTTAATTTTACTAATGTTGTTTAATTTTATTGTAAGGTGACCTTGAGTGCTAAGAAAGGTGCCTATTAAATAAAATGTATTATTACTATTATTATTATTATTATTATTGTGACGTAAACTTGACCAATGTCTGAAAGTCAAAATAGTAAGACTGCAACTGGCATTCTGGTCTTTCTTTTAACAGTGAAATGACACACTCAATGACAAAAATAAACAATTTTATTGTATACAAATTGGCTTAATAATTTCTGAAAACATTTCACTCATTCCTCTCTCAATCTGTCTCTCTCTCTCACACACACACAAACACACACACACATACATATGTGTATATACAGGATAGGTTCTAAAATCCATGAAACAGAACTGTCTTACATAGCTTTTTCCGTGTGTTGGCACTCTGTAATTTGGGAGTATTCAGTCTGGCAATATGGTGCACCTTAGTCTGTGGAAGACAGACACAACTAAAGACATGAGAATGAAATGATGGTTGTCAGTTTCAAACTATGTTTCCTCAATGTGCTCCTTGAGAAAAAACACATCATCTCAGCCCAAACAAACTGATTGATCAAAGATACACTGATAGCTTATTATTATTTCTTTAATTTCATATGTACATTTTTATATAAAATTTGATTTAAAAAAAAATATATATTTTAACATATAAAACTTTTTCATCCTTATACTTAACATCTTTTTTTTTGGTCGCTCGAAATGGTGGCTGTCCCAGTCTGTGATTTTGGAAATCTGGCAATCCTGGATAAGCAGACAAAGATTCAATGAGTGGGAGTAAAAGTGAGCACAGACAGAAAATGTGGAAGAAAGAGGAAAAAAAGGGAAGGACAGGAGACAATAGAAAGAACGTGGAGTCATAAACAAATTACACTTCTAGTAACTGCAGAGTCTATTGGAGATAATTTTACAGATAATAAATTTCATGTTCATGTGCTGGAAATGTTTTCCTGAAGGCTGCGTTCTTGACTAAAAACGACATGTGTTCAGCAATTGGTCATTGTAGTGCTTATCTCCCAAATACCACAAGGGAAAAAAGATTTTTTTACTTTATCATTTTAAGCTACAGACCAATCATACTCAAAACCATTTAACTCTTTCTATAGAAATGAATGAATAAAATATAGGTAAAGTTTTTATTTTTATTTTACTAGTAGCAGTTTAAGGGGGATATAACATTGAAAGTCATCAGGAGCACAATGCAAGAGCATTGTAAAAAAAGGAACAAATAATAAAAAAGGCATTAAACAGGCAAAGATCAAAAGCAGATGCTCCCTTGATTTGCTAACACCTCTGCTTTACCAAACTTTAAAATGTCACACAACATGTAGAAATATCTACAGGAAGTAACATAGGCTGGCCAGCCACATCATCGGCAATGGACATCAAACAAGAAGAATACAAAACAAAACAAACTGAAATAATATGGCTGATTCCCGTTAGAAGGACTGTTATTACACGATGGACAAAGCCCAACCAACTCCCTCACAATGTCACTCTTGGCCTTTTCTCTGTTCAGGAAGACACCACTTATCCTTCTGTTTCTCTCATCAGCTTTTTGGTAAAACCACACTTGACTGTACTACCACACTCCTACTTCAAGATCAACACCAACAACCTTCTCTCTCCTCCCTCTGTAAGCGGCCTACTCCCTCTGCTCATGCTGGCTGCTCACACCCTGGTCCATCGCTCCTGCAGGTGGTCTTTATTTGTACAGTCACTTTGTGTTGTCACCTTCCTATCCTGTCTCAGCGTTGTGCCACCACATGCATGGTAGTTATAGCCACGTTACTGCAGCATTAAAACCAGTCATGTGCCAACAGTGTTGGAAATGTTACTTTTAAAAGTAACTTAGTTACATTTCTCATTATTTATACACAAGTAATGAAATAGGTGATATAGTTACTTATTTTAAATGTAATGTATTACAAACAATGTGTTACTTTTGCATTATTTTTCTTCTTTCGTATGAAAAACTACACATTTCAATCGCCGGCATTTGTTACTGAATAAGAAGCCCATATGAAAACCTTCATCACACTGACCAGAAACACAGCCACATTTGATGATTTTCTTGTTTTTTATAATTATGTTTAGTCCTTCCTGTAGTATGAAGTAAATAAAATCGATCACCTTTTTTGACCCAAAGATTTGCAGTATGAACACTGTCCACTGCACCACCAGATCACACTGTCAATATCAAATAGCTCGATTAAAACTACACTGATACTTTATTCATAGGTTTGCTTTACTGCATTGCATACAGCACAAAAAAATAAATTAAATCCACTAATTTAATTAAAATTAAATTAAATTAAATTAAATTAAATTTAATTTAATTAAATCTCTTTTCTGCTTGGCGATGCAACTGAAATCAGCAAAGAACCGGCATACCACGTTTGCTTCTCACATTACACTCAGTCCTGCTGCCATGATCACTGCATCCTGTGACCCTAAACTGGGCCGATTGAATTTACCCACTAGCACATGCAGGATTAAATACATACCTATAACTTTTATTCAGTACCTTTAACTTGATTGCACACAACGGAAATGCTTAACTTCTTTCTCATGCGCTGTCATCAAACTAGTCAGAGGACATGCGTGTCCATCATGTTATAATGAAAGCAGCACAGAGTTTTTAGAAATGCAATACTTCTAATGGAGTAACACAGATCTGTTTTTTTTCTTTTCTTAATAAGATATGAAATTTACTTCCATAAAATACATACTGCATTAAGTTACTTATTACTTTAAAATGAATGTTTTGTTTCCAAGAACTGGTTTTGTTTTAAATTTTCACATTTGGCTTATCTGCAGCTGACACATTCTACATGTTACTTTATTAAAAGATTTGAGGATTGGCTCGTCTGCCTAGGGAGCTTATCTGTGAGTATCTGCAGTAGTTTCTTCTTAGAGATTAAGGATCCGAGAACAAAATACAAATTTCCACAGTGTCATCTATAGCAGCTTGTATAACTGTCATCATACCACACTTGCACTAATACCATTTACTTATTTGGCTGATGCCTATATCCAAGGCGATTTACAACATTTATGATGAAATTGGTTACATTTCATCCAAGTGGAGCACAGGCAGGTCAAGTGACCTTGCTCATGGTCACACACTGTCAGGAGTGGGATTTGAACCCACAACCTCAGGGTGTGAAGCCCAAAGCCTTAACCACTATACCACTGATACCACAAAGGCTGATATTTCACAAGCTATGAGTGGGGCACACAAAATAGGATCACAGACTGATAACAAGGTAGACTCAAAAGGAGGTACACAACATACAAAAGAACAGAAAAATAAACACATTACTTCTGAGCCTTATATAACAGGTTCAAGCTCCAGTCTATCAAAAGCTAGGTGGCTTTCCCACTTGGTCACCACAGTACTGCAGACAAGGTCTTCATGTTTTCACCTGCAATGATTCTACACTTTTCAGATCCTGGCCACTCTTCCTCCCTCCAGTTGATTGTTCCTCCCATGTACTTTATAATTCTGCAATCGACTGGTGTGCTTCCTTGCCACCTTTTCTACCTTTCAGCTAACACCAATTCATCTTCACATCACACACCAAATAGTCACTTCACTGATATCCAGCTTTTGCTACAGGGAACTCCCAATAGAAACTACTGGGGTCTGTAGGCCCCAGAACCAATTTAAAACTCTAAAGTAAGGTTCTCTCAAAAAGCTACCCCATACTTGTTTAATTGGCAACATGGTACCAGTTTCACGGGTGAGATGCCATGTGCTGTCACCTATTGGACAGAAGGTCTTCTTGGCTCCTTTTAGACCTCCAGGATATGCTTTCATCCCAAAGCTGGAAACAAAGTCCCTCCATTTTTTGGCTAGTGATCCCTCAGTGCCACCTACTGGCCAGGCTGTCTTGTGGCATCTTACCAGCTCTCAACGCCCTCCCTCTCTTTCTTTCTTAGCCCTAAAAGTCTTAAGGTGTACCAGTCTCTTTCATCATTTCCAGTACAGGTCTGTCTCTCTTTAGGAGTTCTCATCCACAGATATCCCCCACTAATGTATCATTGTAATAAGAATGTAAGTTTAATGTCACTGTGCTCTGTACAAAAAATATTTTATAAATACACTCACATGTATAGGTCAGGCCAAAGTTAGCACACAGGGGCTCTCAGCATTTAGAACTGCTAGGCAAGCATTTGAAGAGAGAAGGTACAACTACGAAAATGGGCATTGCACTATTTCTGTATGTTAGAGTTGAAATCAAACCCTCTCCTTTCCTTGTTTGGAACCTAAGTAAGGGCCTGCACGTGGAGAAGAGTATATAAAGACTTGGACAGCAGCCAAATACTTCGAAACCGATGGACGGATGGGTGATATCATCATCCATCCTGAAAATCCTTTCAGTGCAGCAACGAAAAATGGCAGACTGTATAGATCAAGATCACACCTTAGTATTGTCTTGCTATTTGGCTTCCTCGTCTGTTATGCCGCGTAAATTGTCATTAAAGATAGCTAAGTTATTTTCTCTTATGTGATTTTTACTGCTGTATCACTATGGGAGGGATATCACCTTTTAATATCATATCTATATAGTTTTCGGTTACTTCAAATGCCACAATTATAAAAGAACTTATTCCAACTAGGAAGCTATTTCGCCCCCTATCGGAAACAATCATTTACGGTGGTGTCCTTGACCCTGGCAATCTCTTACCTCCTGTATTTTTAAGCTATCTGAAATGCCATAAATTTGATTATCAAATGAAACTGTAAGCTTCAAAATTTTATGCATTATTATATAAAAGGTAGCCATGCAGTTCAGAAATGAAATGCTTTAATTTTTCACTTCTTACTGTCCGTCGGCTATCACTGCTCAAATCTCTGTTCCACTTTCTATTGGCATTGCTCCATATGCTCACAACAGCTACTATCCACTTTCATTATTAACTCAATCTTAGTCAAAATGAAGAAGCACTCAAGGGGCCTCCACAGAAATCTCTTGTTTCAAATGCTGCTCCTTGCAGACATTCCTTACTGTAATTGGCACTTGGCTTACTGGATATAGAAGCCCAATTATTGATACACGCCAGAATTCAAAGGGATTTAAGGAGAAAGCAAAATGTCACTTCCAGCAGCTTTTCTGGCATCAACAATTAGGAGATCAGATAGCCAAGTGGCGGTAATGCTGTTCAGGTACGGCAACAGATGAAGTCTGGCATCTGTTATTAGAAAGCCTGTGGTCTAGGGTGGGGTTTTAGTGTGGCTTATGATTCAAAATCTTAATTGCTTCTGCGGTATATGGGATTGATTACATTTCTTATTGAACAAATGTTACATTTTGTTAATTTCATTCATTGAAATGTATGTTTGTCATGTTATAACACTTCTTCAATAATGCATGTTTAAAAAAAATTAAGACAAAAAGGTAATAGTCTATGAAAATGAAAACTTTGAAATGGACAGAAGAAGCAAATAAAGACAAAAAGGCAGAAATGTTAAACTTCATGGCACTGTGACAGCCATTAGGAAGTTAACTTTAAAACAGATCTCATTGGGTTTTTTACATACAATTCCCAACAAAACAAAGAATTCTCCACATGTCTGAGAAAAATGCAGTAAACCAGGGGTTCTTAATTTTTCATCTTCTTACCAACCCCAGGAATGAAAAGGTTTTGAAGCCACCACTATTTTTTTCAGTCATAAATTGTCAGGTACAGAACTCTTATTAGGTAAAATTGATAATAATATTTCCTTATGCACTAACAAGATATTACAGTTCTTCCAGGCGTCTGTCTGTTGTATTCTTTTCTGATGTACACCACAGTTTGTGAGACTCAAGGACTGTTTCTGATACGGATGTGAGCAACACTGGAGCACCACTAGGAACAGTGCTGCCTGCTTTTCTCTTCACTCTGTACACCTCTGACTATTATTACAACAGCAGGTCATGTCACTTGAAGAAATTCTCAAATGACTCTGCACTTATGGAGTGTATTGATAAAGAGGATGAGACAGAGTATAGAAGTCAGGTGGAGAACTTTGTTTCTTGGTGCAGAAAGAAATGTCTGCATCTTAACATCTGCAAAACCAAGGAACTGGTTATTGATGTTTGGTGAATCAAAGAGTCAGTGAAAGAGTGGTGTAACAGTCCGAGTTGGTTCCACACTCCCTATTCTATTAGGAGGCCTATTAAACCCACAACCGTCAATATTCATAGACCCTGATGATCCAGGCAAATGAGGACACACACTTATAGCAAGAGGTAGGTGTGAAAGCGTTCAGTGCTTTTATTAAAAACAATTCCAAAAACCAGTATTTCATGGGGCAGTGCTTCAATCTTCAATAAATACATACATAATCCATACAAACAACAGTGAGGGTGAAGGTTGGAACAGTTCCAATAAATAATCCACTAAAATTCAGAGACCATTCATATAGACTATGATAAAGACATAAAGACAATGCTTCTCTCTAAATCAGACATCTCCTCACCTTATCCTATTCAGACATCGTAGAAGGAGGAGATGAAGGCCGACAGGTACAGTAAATCACAATTTTCTGGCTCGGATCCCCATCTCCATGCCTTCTGCATTCATGCTGAGCCACAAAATTCCCCCACAGTCCCTTGGTGTCTGTGGGTGACACAGCTTTTCAGGGCACTAGTACACCAAGGAAAGCACTCAGTAGGAGCGCCCCTTCCATAGCCTCCAGTTTATGCAGCCCTGAGACTCACACCCAATCTCCTGCCTCTCACTCCTTGCAGCATGGACACTCTCTCTCTCTTTTTCTCTCCCCCATCTCTCTCTCTTCTTCTATCCTTTTAGCCTCCTTTTTCTCCTCTCATCCTTCCGCCCTTCATCTTTTTCTTTTCCTTCTTTGGTCAGTCTGTTTACTTCGTTCGTACCCACCCCTTTCACGCAGGCTTTTTTAAACTATCCTCTCTAATTGGGTGCGGGTGTGACAAGCCACTACCGCCAAGGCACCCAACTGATCTGCCCGCCTCTGCATGTGTATGCAGTGTGATCGGCCAAGTACCCCAATTAGCACACTCGTGTACACCAGATTGCAGCTCTGCACACAATTGTTTATTTAAAGTTGCCTGATACCACAGACAACTTATCACAAATGGATGCAGAGATAGTGCACTACTACAAGTACTTGGTGGTCCACATCGATGATAGGTAGAACTGGTCTCAGAACACAAAGGAACTATATGAGAAAGGGCAGAGCAGGCTCTTCTTACTTAGGAGACTGAGTTCCTTTAATGTGAGAAGTGACATCCTTCACATATTCTACAACTTCATGATGGGCAGCATGCTGGGCTGGTAATATCCCTTGAAGAGAGGCTCACTGAATCATAAGGCAAATTTAAAGGCCGGGCTCAGTTTTGGGACACACTCTAGACCCCCTGGAGGTAGTAGCAAAGAAGAGAATGAAAACAAAAGTGAGTGCCATTATGAACAAAGCCACACATCCTCTCTCTGGGACAAACTAACACTGAGGAGTTTCAGCCAATGAATTACTCAGCAGAAGTGTGTCAAGAATCTCTACTGGGGCTCCATTATGTCAACAGCAAAATATCTGCATGATGCCTCACTGTGACTAGGACTGACAAGTCAGATGTTTCCTTTCTTTTTAAAAGTCTTCCTTTTTAGTCATTCTGGTGTGCATTCATACCATAGTTTATCTATTTATGTATTTATTTATTTAGTTTCTGTAAAAAGACAAAGTGGGAGACATAAAAAGATCTATCTATCTATCTATCTATCTATCTAATGTTTTGTTAATTAACTATTTTTAATGTATGAACAATAGTGTGGTTTGATGCAGAATAAAAATTACAAAGCTTAAAACCTTCACACTTTCATTTTACAAAAAATATACAATTGCAATACAGTATGCAGAGTGACTTGGCAGGGATTTCCATCCTGGGTAAATCCTGGTAGATTTCAGTGCAGGGTTTCTAGACAATGATATGACTACAACATTTATCTTACTATGTGCAAGTACTAAATGTATTCACTCACAGTTTATGTCTATTAACTGAAAAATAAATACTGCTTATAGCCAATACCTAAAAATTCAAACGTAATTATTTCATTGTCATATGAACTTGTGAATGCCAAAACAGCAGCATATTTTCATCTGGACAATCTCTGCTTTTAAAACTGTACACTTTTCAAATCAGGTTTTGTCAGGAAATCAATTTTTTGTCAGGTTTGCGACAGTGGCTAATAACACTTACAGAAGTGTTATATTTAATGGACAAGTCAAATTACCTCACATTTCAAATGCTTACATTTTACAGATCCTTCTGTTCTTATTTTACAATTTTCACAACTTTAAGGCTATCTTTGTGAATGAATTGTATTACTACTATTAAATCAAACGTGTCGATTTAAGATTATTTCAGAATTCCAGTACATCAGACTTTATTCTGTTATTTTCAAGCAATATGACACAACTGATCAGACTTTTATATACAGTAAGCCTGTTGTGAAAATAGAAACCAGAGGAGCATATAAAAGGCTGGGATCCATAGGCAAGCTTCTATAATACCAACAAAAAAATGAGACCCTCAAGTTTTGGCACTGGCTTCTTCAGCCTTGAGAAAACGCTTCTATGGGCTCTAAAATGACACATTCGGGTGATGGTTTGTAAATGAAAACTATTGGGTTTAACTGGAGTGGAAAATGATGAGACTGTGAGCATTGAGTGACATGATGATTCCTTGTGAGTCTCTTTCTCCGTTCTAAGGGCGGAAGAGGAAAGGCTGTTAGCTCTGGTGTCACACCATTCTCTTTCCTCATATTTCTTATCATTTTAAATGCTCTTCAAGCAATCATGTTACACACTGTGAACTAATCCAAAATTGGTCACGGAATTGGAGAGTAATAATTACTCATAACCGGAGGCTGTGTCCCATTTGCTCTCATACTATCCAAACGTGTGTCATTTATACTTTCACCACATTTGGCATATTTTACTTGCTACATTAAAGAACATTAGTTTGATTTCAAAAACATAATGAAAGACACAAAAGTAGTATTTGCTGATTCAGTTTCCTCAATTAAGCTTATTTTAGCAGCCTCGCTAACTGTACGTCTCCAAGATTATGGGATTAATGCACTGCATGTTGTGTCTTTAGAGATTTGCCTTGTGCATTGAAGCTTTATGAGCTGAGCTACACTAATGTCTGAGCATTGTGGACATTTTGAAACACTAAACAATACATATTTATCTTGAAACGAAGATATGGAGCAATTCATTTCATCGCCACTGCAGATTGAAGTGTCCAACAGTGCCTGCCTTGCACCTCGTGTATCCAATATGGGTGGCTGGATGCACAACTAAAGCAATGTTCATTACAATAAGAAGGAAGAATACAAATGTATCAGGACAATGGTAATGTATTAAAAAGTGATTATTATGGCCATCATTTCAACCCCATCATTCAAATGTTCAACACTACAAGTTAAAATGATTGCAGCTGATTGTGCACATCATCGTACTGTCAAACTAAGTACAAATCAGGTATTTTTACATTTCTGAACCAATTCCATAAACAGATAAAAGTGTTAACAATGAAATCCTTTCTTGCCTTGAAAATGCAGCAGGCTTTTATACTTCTTGAGGTTTAATTACAACAGTGACAGCGTGTGTATCTTTCCTGTGCAGTGGGTTCTCTCTCCCGCCCTCCTTCTTTCTGCCTTCGCTTGTGCTTGCTGCACCCTCATGTACCACCCCATAAGCCTTGACATACCACTGGTTGAGAATCAATGCTCTAAACTACCCACCAAGTATTTGAAGTGGTGCACCACCTCCTCATCCACTCCCCGAATAGTGACTAGACATAGAAGGAGATAAAGTCAGTAACCACTTCCTTGGTTTAGCTGATGTTAAGTTGCACATAATTCTCTTTGTATCAAGAAGCAAAGTTCTCCACCTGACTCCTACACTTTGTCCCCCTATGAATACACCCCATAAGTGCCGAATAATCTGAGAATTTCTGCAAATGACATGGCCTGGTGTTATACTGTATTTATAGTCTTAGGTGTACAGAGTGAAGAGAAAAGGAGACAGTACTGTTCCTTGTGATTCTCCAGTGTTGTTCACATCCATATCAAATACACAGCCATTGAGCCTCACAAACATAACTATAGGGATTAAATAAGAGGACAACAGACTCTTTTTATCTTAAGAGACTGCACTTCTTTAATGTGGGTAGCAAAATTCTTCACGTCTTCTACAACTCTGTGATGGTGTGCTGGGCCAGTAACATCACTTCAAGAGATGCCCGCTAAATTAACCAGCTAATTAAAAGGGCAAGCTCAGGTATAGGATACACTCTGGACCCCTGGAGGTAGTATCAGAGAAGACAATTAAAACAAAACTGAGTGTCATTATGAACAATGCTGCACATCATCTCTCTGACACACAAACATTGAGGACTTTCAGCCAATAAATTATTCAGAAGAAGTGCGTCAAGAAACGCTACTGGGGCTTCATTATACCAACAGCAAAATGCCTACATAATGCTTCACCGTGACTGTTCTTTTTCTCTTTAGCCAAATCAGAAGTTTTCCTTCCTTTTAATTTTCATTCTTCTTATCGTTCTGGTGTGTATTTGAGAGGAGGTTTGTTGTTTTTCATAATATAAGATTTATTTATTGAGCTTTTGTTAAAAGGCAAATTTTCCACTGGGGACTATCTATCTATCTATCTATCTATCTATCTATCTATCTATCTATCTATCTATCTATCTATCTATCTATCTATCTATCAGAATTCTAAACTACCAAACAGCATTAAAAGTGCTGCTTGAATGTCATGTATACGATGAATTTACAGGTGCAACACTACAATCTTGTGACCTCTGCATAGCTCCTGAGTTTACTAAGAAAGAAACAAAATCTGCGTTCCTCCCAATAAACCTTTGAAAAAAAATTAAATATGTTTAGTGTTTACATTGGTGGTCTTTCCTCAAACCATTAACCAACATGATGGCATTAGTAATCAATTTTTGTAGTGTTTCTGGTCACAACCCTAGTAACAAGTACTTTGTACATCACTTCTATTTTATTGCAGCCAAGTGAAAATTAATTCTCTGAATCCCAACTACTACCAAGCTCTCTGACAATAAATGTCTAAGTCGACAATGCTTCTGTAAAATTCAAAGACTAGATATTCTTATCAGACACTCTACTAGATATAATATATCCAATTCATCTTTCAACTATACAGTGTTGTTAACAAATAATTTACAGAGGAAAGAAGACACAGCAACAGCAGGAACACGAGAGTGAGATGGGCTTGGAAACACCCTGACTTCACTCACTTGCTCAGTTCTGACGTTTTCTTTTTTGGACAATTGTGAATATCACAACAACATATGAAATCAGAATTTTTCCGATTGGAATTAGGTCAGTTTTATACATGGTACTAAATCGAATAAAGGTTATTACAACTTGAAAGTGACCTATATTTGAAAATTTGAATTGGAATGGTCTGACATTTACACTTGCCAACTAATTTTACTTCACTGTTTATTTGACCTTTGTGGTATCTCTGCATTGAAAATCAAAATGGATGAGTGTACCAATTCAGCTTGCCAAAGGAAAGAAGAAGGCAGTGGACTTTAATAAGAATATGGCACCTAATAAAGTCCTAATAAAAAACTGCTATGTGTTTTCTGATGGAAATGGCACATCTCTAGTGAGCACAGTGAGAAAGTCTTGCATTCAGGCATTGACATAAGCAATCAGGCATTGACATAAGCAATCAAATGCCAGCCCCACCACCCCTTCCCTACTCCTTCCCCATATTCTCAAATTGTTAAACCACTTTAAGTTATCAAAACCATCCAAATCTCACTCTCCCACTCGCATCCACACATTTCAACATACAGATACAGCACTCAAAGCAACAGCTACCTTTTACCTCTCTAGCTTTCCATCCATCCATCCATCCATCCATTTATTAACCCGCTGAATCCAAATACAGGGTCACGGGGGTCTGCTGGAGCCAATCCCAGCCAACACAGGGCAGGAACCAATCCTGGGCAGGGTGCCAACCCACCGCAGGACACACACAAACACACCCACCCACACACCAAGCACACACTAGGGCCAATTTGGAATCGCCAATCCACCTAACCTGCACGTCTTTGGATAGTGGGAGGAAACCCACGCAGACACGGGGAGAACATGCAAACTCCACGCAGGGAGGACCCGGGAAGCGAACCCAGGTCTCCTAACTGCGAGGCAGCAGCGCTACCACTGCGCCACCGTGCCGCCCTAGCGTTCCATCATGAGCTAAAAAATTCCCAGACATCCTACAAAGACAATAGTATTAAGAAAACCAGCAGTCAGGATGCTGTTGGCATTCATGGTGGTCTATTAGGTCACATCTTTCTGACAAATCTGTTTTTGTTCATTTTGTGCATGCAGGGCACATTCATTATAGATATCTGTACACATTCATACTAGACCTGTATCATTTGCAACATTATTTTTAAACAGTCAAAAAAATGATACAGATGATGAACCCTCCCAAACAAACCTACTGTACATGGAGATCTCCCAAGAAAAGAAGCGACAGGCCTAAATAGTCACTCACCCACAGATGAGTAGGAATGGCAAGACTCTTCTTGATTGCATTTCTACAGACTAGTATTCAGCAGAGTTAGTGATGACAACCTTGGAAATTAATGTACATGAGCAGTATGCCACCTGACGTCATCGTACATGCTCCTATGACTGAGACCTTTCACATGAGATCGTGAGCGCCATATATATATATATATATAGAGTACAGTGGTTACAACCACAACACCTACAAGTGCATGCTAGGTTAATATATGATTCCAAATTAGCCCTGTATGAGTTTGGCTGTTGGTCTTGCAATGTATTAGCAGCCTGTCCAAAGTGTGTTCTTGCTTTGCCACCTCACTCCAAGGCCTTCTAGAACTGGAGTATGTGGGTTTGACAGCGTTATCTTATATTATTTAAACTGCTGTAGTGATACAGGCTGTGTCTGCCAAACTCCATTTCCAACCTTGTTTAGGGAACAATGTATGATATTCTTTAACCTAACAGGATCACAATTTGAAATGTTGACTTGAACAACATAAAACATTTTGAGTTGATGACACAGCTCTAGCTCTCATTTCTTTCCTTTACATAGGAGGCATTAGTGTCCTCTAACAAGGACATTTCCAGTAATAAGCCGACTTGGTTCCACACAATGTGTAGGGGCGAAGAGAGGTGGAGGGCCCCAAAACAGATATACCAATTAGGGACCCAATATGATTAGAAATAACCCTGATCTGTCAATTGTATTCTAATTAAATAAAACTACTATTCAAATGTTCACTGCTAAGCACTAACACCTCCATGTGTCCAGGTCTAGCTAAGCACAAGTATAATGATCTTGCTCATGAATTATGAACAACATCTATTTCACCAAACAGTCAATTATGGCCACACTTGCCAAAGTGAATTTTATCTGCCTAAATTGACTGCCTCATCAAGGATTAAAAGATCACCCATTATAATAAATCTTGTTTTTTACTGTTATATTTTTCTGTTTATGAATGCTTTACCTCTCTTTGAAATGCTGATTTTTGTGCTTCAAAAGCATTAAAACAACATGCATTTTTGGTTAAAGTACTTGGCATAGACCTGCAACATGGCAAATTATATAGTTTCACTCTAGGTTAATAATTACAGCAGGCAACAGCACTCAATAGTCAATTTCTCCTGTACAATGACTCTCCCCGCTCCCCACTCATAAAATCGCTTTAAGTGCCACCACCCACCCACACAGCCGTGTTATCATCAGCCTTTCAGAAGTGGTTTTGCTCCAATGGTTATTGACTAAACTGACAACTAAGAAGGACCTACTGCCATTCACAAACAAAAAGCTCACAATGCCATTTGGCCTGCTAATCTTTTATAATTATTCTTGGCATCAAGACAACAAATTAAGGAAGCAGGAGTTTACATTGGCTGTAGCTTCCAGGCTCCAGGGGCCGGGGTTCAATTTTCAGTTCAACCAGTGTCTGAATGAAGTTTATGCACACTCCCTATGTCTCCGGAGGTTTTCTCCAAATACAGAACCTAAATTAACATTCACACCCCAAAGACAGCAGGTTAAGTAAAATGTTGTCTCTAAATTGGCCCAGAGTGTGTTTGTGGGTATGTGTGTGTGTGTGTATCAGTATCTCCTGTGACAGACTGGCAGCTCTTTCACTATCAGTTGTGATCTTCTCCCAGTGTGGCCGAGAGAGGCATACAATGAACTAATAGAGGGCAAAAATTATTCATTTTAAAGTACAGAACTAAGCATAGATCAAAGTAAAAGTCTAGAGAGGTAAACAAAAAACTCCAGTGTAACGTAATTTTGGAAGCAAATAAATATTCACAATCTTCATTTAAAACAAGATACAAGTATGTATATTATATTATATTATATTATATTATATTATATTATATTATATTATATTATATTATATTATATTATCTGTGTAAGCCCGGGCTCCTAGAAACTATTGAAATTGTCAAAAAAATATTTAAATACAGAGTCTGCGGTTTCAATTTGTGGACATGCTCGCCCCCCTTATCTATCAGTGGCTAAGTGAGTTTCTCTCTCCTCAGAGGTTTCGTTTTGCCGATGTGCTCAGCTCGCTTGTGTATTAGTGGCTATGTGAGTTTGTCTGCAACTCATTAACTTGGGGCCGTCTTACAGGCTCTTTGAGCTTCATGCTGTAGTCTCGCACTTCCGGGACGGACCCATAGACACACATACTTCCAATGAACTACTTGATGTTAAAAAATAATTATTCATTGTAAAGTACAGAATTAAGCATAGATTCTAGCAGAAATCTAGTGAGGTAAACAAAAACTCCAGTGTAACGTAATTTTGGAAGCAAATAAATGTTCACAATCTTCATTTAAAACAAGATACAAATATCTATTGTGAGAAATGGCCGGCAGTTTATTCCGGCCAACACCCCCAGGCCGCTAGATGGAGTCCTCCCTGCAACATGGAAGTGCCCCGAATTCCCGCAGGGCATCATGGACAATGGAGTTCAGCTTCACAGTCCTGCTGGATACCGTGGGGGCCGCCAGTGGACGCTGCAGAAAGGCACAGGGATTTATATTTTCCGTATAGCCCAGAAATACTCCCTAGTCACGGGGACAGAAGAAATTAAGTACTTCTGGGCTGAAGAAAAAGAAGAGTTTTCATCTGACCCAGAAATGCTATGGAATCACATGGACTGAAGGACAGAAACACTTCCGGGTCGAGCACTATAAAAAGTACTGTGGGAAACCCAGCAGACTGAGCCGGAGTTGGGAGGGAGTGTGACGGAGCTGCTGGGTGGAGAGGTAGATTGATTGATTGTTGATTATTGATTTATTGTTGTATATTGTGGAGGTGGAGGTGCTTTGTGCACGTTATAGAAGAAATTAAAAATATTTCTGTGACTTTTACCTGGTGTCTGGACGTGTTGTCTGCGGGTCTGGAGGAGCGACAGCGACCCCTACTGTTACACTCTATATAATATATTATTATATATTAATAGCAAATACTGTCATATCATTACTAGCTATGCTACCTGTATAAGATGGTTTCAAATCTAAGTAATCAACGTAGACCTCAGCATTAATGTTTTCAGGGCATCATGCAATGTCTACGTCTCTATCATATGTCACTTTTTCCTACTTTTATAGGATTCATAAAAGCATGGAATTGATGTTTGTGATGCTCCATCTATTGGAATGCCAAATGCAATGCAGTTTATTACTAAAATGTTTGTGATACACAATCTTTTTGAATGACAGAGACATTGCAACTGGACGGATGCAGACACATACACAGACATTTATCCTCTTATTAAGGTGGATCATCGTAAATATGGTTTATTTTACAAATAAATATGTCGAAGGAATCCTCAGTACCATCATCTTTCATGGTCAGCACGAGGGTGCTAACTTTAAAGAACTGGCTTGAATATAACCCTGGCACTCTGACTAGTACCTAAGAAACCATTAGTGATTTGCCTGAATGACTACCACCCCACTTACTTCTTTAATCATGAAGTACTTTGAAACTATAGCCATGGTAAATATAAAGTCCAGTCTTTATAGTTCTTTAGATCCTTGGCAATTTGCATATTGGCAGTAGAAGTCTACTAAGGATGCTACATTTTCTGCATTCCACCTCTCCATAACACATCTGGATAAACGAGATTTCAAAATGCTTATGTTCATAAAATTTAGTTCAGCATTTAGTACAATTTTTTCTTTAGGAGATGATTGTTGAATCAGGTCAAGTTTAGCTGCTTTACTGTCATACCATATATATGCCATATTGCAGCATACAGTGGAACGAAAATAACGTTCCGCGGTGCAACATATACATAAACAAAGGGCAAGTGCAAGGCAGGTAAAGAACTATGCTATACTATAAATTAATAAATAAATAATAGGTAAGTGAATAGATACACAGCAATAACTTTAAATAGACAGTAATGAAAAAATAAATAATAGTAAAAAAGTGCAGCAAATATATTGCATGTAAATGAGCTACTATAAGGAGATTTGAAGGCAGGGTGCATCAGAGTTCAGGGTCCGAACAGCCAAGTGAAACTGTGTGGGTTATGGCTGAACATCTAACTCTGTAATTAGTTTCTTGGATTTCTGGAGAGAGAGGCCCCAGTCAGATGGATTGGCTTCAACACTCTTAGCTCTATCATGCTGAGTACTGGAGCTCCTCAGGGCTGCATCCTCAGTCCTCTACTCTTCACCCAGTTGAATCATGACTTGTATAGCCATAAACATTTCCAATGATGATGAGCTGGAAATACATTGCTAAGCTCAGCAGCACTATCTCAGGAGACACAGGCATCATGTTTGTTTTTAGATTCACAGTGGCCAATAATGATGTTTAACTCTTTTTAGTGTAGTTTAAGAATGTCAGAGCATTTTGAACTTCATAAGTGGACTTTCTCATGTAAATTCTGCTTTAACTGGGTTACTCAACCTTTCCCGGTTTTATGTGTACATGTAAACACACTCATAGATAGGTCCACAGAGGTTAGGTTTGTTGCTGTTTTTAATCTGTTTTGTTATTAATTTTTGTTTTATTCCCAATATACTTCTTATTAATGTTTGTTAAGTATTTTACTAAGACTTATTTTTAGTTACTTTTGCTTCTTCAGCTTTTTTTTAATGTTTGGCAGTTGTCTCATGAACATCCCCCTCAGTCTACATTACACAGTTTTAAAAAGTCTGCATTAATAATACACGCAGGCCAACGTGAAATTCAAAGAGCTAACCTCACAATCTTCAGCGCACACCAGCTAACGTTTGATAATGCCTTGGCAGTCCTCAATGTATATTATGAATATTTTCCTGTGGGTTTTTCACACAAACATAGAAAATGAAGCAGTTGGCATCTCTGCATGATGTCAAGGTCATGAAATGAGACAGAGAGCACTTCTTTACATGCAGCTGAATCTGTGAATTGGGTTACCTAATCATGTCTGCTGTTTGTGCATTAAGCAGAGCAACCCTGACTCTTAAATGAAAATCATTAGAAGCAAATGACTAGGTTTCTTCTGTAATATTACAGGATGAAAGATAATAGTAATCAGTCTCAACTGGAGGTTGTGTTGTAGAAACAGATGAGTCTGTGCTCACCTTGCTAATAATGAGCTAAACAGCGAAGAAGAATAGTCAAAATGTGTAACTGAAAAAACACGTGGCTCAAATTGAAGTTTACTGCGATATCCCTGTGGAGCATGTGAGCCTCTGCTCGGTCTCAAGGTCAAAATTCACTTTGCGTACGTACAGTAAAGCTCTTAAAAGAACCACACTCCAAAGGAAGGTGTTTGTTTTAATAAATGGTCTTGTCTCTTTCATACTACTCAGTAACACTTGAGAATTGGAGCTACCTACACTGTAGGTGTTTCTGTTAGATAGCTGCTGCTCTAAGTCACCAATAGCAGTTTTACAATTGAGGATACTTAAAATGTATTTATTCGTTTATTTATTTACTGCTACATAAAAAGACTGCAGAAAACTCAACCACACCAGTAATATCATTTCCTGCAGCCAATCACAACCAACCTACAGATTAATTCAATAAAAGTGTGTTATGCAATATAGAACATGAAAATAATCTAATAACTTCATTTTACTAGTGTAGATAGCGCTACACACTTTATTTAAGGATCATTTGCATTGGGATTAGTTTGCTTTACATGAAAAGGTGGAAGTCGGAACAAAAAACACACAATTGCCTATACACAATGTTAAGCTCTTGTGCTTAGAGGACATCTTCAGGACTCTGACCGGCTAAGTGATACCTTCCCGAGCAGAGAAGGGGCGCTGTCACAAATGCAGTCTCCTTTAGCATCTGTGGTTCAGTGGGATGCCTGACCTCACTTTTTCTCCATTCCAGGAAATGCTGCCCCTTCCAGGAGACTACCATATGGGTCCATTAACAACCAAACATGTTCATTCATTTTAAGACCTGCATCTGCAGAGGACAGAACATTTTATCAGAAGTGAAAAATGCCATTTAAAAGACATCTGATTTTGTTATCGGCAATTCCCACCCTGGAGAGCCTCAGTGGCTACAGGTTTTCATTCTATTTTCTTAATTAGTGACTAGTTTTTGCTACTAATTAACTTCATTTAATTTTTTTCAGACTCAGAAACCCTTAAATCAGAGCAGAGCAACATCAGTCTTGGATGGACGTAGTGGCTTCAGGTTTTTGTTCCAACCCCAATTACTTCATGAGAAATCATTCATTGCTGATGAAGCATTTATTGCTCAAGTGACATTTTTCTGCTTCATTTTAATTGTCTCGCTTGTTAAGATTTTGAATGCTTAATTGCTTATTTTAGTCTTAAACAGCTGTATTATTGTTTTAACTGCTCCTTTTTAGCAATAAGATGCAAATGACAAATGAACCAGCAGTTCTACATTGAGCTTGTCTTCATTTCTACCATTACCATTCACTATTTGGTTTAATTACATACTCAGAAGGAAAATGAAGAGTAATTGAAGAACTGAAAGTTACTCATCCATTTTAGATTTCAAATCACTTGGATGATACATATATTATCAGAAAGAAAGAAAAAAAAATCTATGATCTATGATCTCCCTAGATAGCAGATATTGTTGTTGCTGGTACTAAGGTGTGATTCGCCTTCCCAGTTTAAAGGATGTGACTGGTGACACAGTGAGTTTCATTGGTTAACTCATTACGTACTCAAATTGTCTACATGTATTACAGTCCTTTTGTACTAATCTATAGCCTAAATTATAGTTTTATACTTATATTGTAACACTGACCTATTAATATCATCGTTATTATCATCATTATTATTTCATTAGAGTTTCAGTGTGTTATGTGGTCTACTTGGGATGACGTATTGTATGTTTCTCTGTGACAGAATCATAGGCAAATGTTCAAATAAAGAACAGCATTGAAAATAATGGGTGGGTTGGTTTACTTGTTAACATATAAACAAGATTCCATACCACTTTAGTTACACAGCGTTTCGGGAAACACTCACTAATTAACGACTGATTCAAAGTACGAGATAACAAAGTTCTTAACGTTATGAAACTTCCAGGAAACATACCCAGGAATGAAAAATTGCTAGCTATTATGAGGAAACCATCTCAATATTGTTGTGAAGACAAATGTGCAAGATATGCACCAGAAATTAGGTCAAAAACAAGCAGAGGTCAGAAATGTAAGGACAAAGAGATAGAAATATCAAAACCAAAAATCAAACTCGAGGATCCAAAAGGATTTCACAGACATAACAATACAATTAATCAATCAACTTTATTTAAAGTGCAGAATTACAATACACTGTACTAATATGAAGACTACATGGGACAAGATATAAAGTAATCAAATAATATTAAGTTAAAAGAACATCAATGTTGATGGAATAATAAATAATGAAATAAAGTTATTAAATTAAATAATAATAGTTAATAATTAAATTAAATTAAAAAAATAAAATTTTAAGCACCAAGTTAAGGTAAGTCAACACTTAAGTAAAAGTAATAATAATTTAAGCATTTAAGGTAATCTTTCAAAGATGACAGACCTGACTGTGTTCTGGGGCAGGTTGAAGTGAAGGGAGTAAAGGAAGGTTTTTAGTGTTGATTTTAAAGTATCAGGGCAGCGCAGTGGGTAGCGCTGCTGCCTTGCAGTTAGGAGACCCGGGTTCGCTTCCCGGGTCCTCCCTGCGTGGAGTTTGCATGTTCTCCCTGTGTCTGCGTGGGTTTTCTCTGGGCACTCCAGTTTCCTCCCACAGTCCAAAGACATGCAGGTTAGGTGGATTGGTGATTCTAAATTGGCCCTAGTGTGTGCTTGGTGTGTGTCCTACGGTGGGTTGGCACCCTGTCTGGGATTGGTTCCTGCCTTGTGCCCTGTGTTGGCTGGGATTGGCTCCAGCAGACCCCCGTGACCCTGTGTTCGGATTCAGCGGGTTGGAAAATGGATGAATGGATTTAAAAATATCAACCAAGTGTGCTTCTCTAACACATAACAGAAGGCCATTCCTAAGATAAGATGCATGGGAGGCAAATGCTCTTCTCTGTGTGAATGACCAAAAGACCAGCACTAAGAGAGTGAACAGGACGTACCGGACTTACCTAAGTAAGGAGTTGCAAGGCCTTATATTCTAAAAGAAGAGATCAGCTCTACCTTGTACTGGTAACCAGTGAAGAGAAGCTAGAATGGGTGTTATGTGCTCAATTTTTTTGTTTAAGTCAAAATTTTAGCTGCAGCATTCTGAACAAGCTGAAGACTTCTAGTAGCACAATTAGGAAGACCAGAGATAAGTAAGGACATTAGAATAATCAAGTCTAGAAGAAACAAATGCATGTATTAACATTTCTGCATCATGCAAAGACAGAATAGATCAAATTTTTGCAATAGTAAGAAGAAAAATGCTGTCTTTGTAACAGTCTTGATATATGACTGAAATGTGAGATGAGTATCAAAAATCATTCCAGGATTTTTGAGTGTGAAACATACAGAAATACTACAGCCATCAATATTAACACTCAAGTTCTCACAAAAGTGTCACTATTTGGCTGGTCTAAGAACCAATAACTCTGTTTTATTTGTATTTAAGAGTAAGCTGTTAATACCCATTCATATTTTACATTTCTGGCAGATATGCCTGTTTAGGAATTGGGAAAGGTCATTTGGCTTTATAGATGTACAAATAGCTGTATATAAAGCTGCATATCCTGAGCATAACACTGAAAATTAACAACATATTTACCAATGATGTCACCAATGGGAATATAGGAAAAAGGCAATAGGGCCAAGGACTGATCCCTGGGATACACCAACTTTACTTTGGAAAATTCAGGAATTGTATTGTTGTAACTTACACATTGGGTTCTATCTGGTAAATAAAAGTGAAACCAAAAAAGTTCTGTCAACTTAATGCCAATATGAAGCAGCTTAGAAATATGACGTAGTCTACGGTGTCAAAATCTGCACTCAAATCAAGAAGCAACAACACTGACATTAATTCAGAGTCAACACGGAATAGTAGATCACTAATTACTCCAGTCAAGGCAGCTTCTATGGTATAACGGGACTGAAAACCAGATTTGTCAAGAAGATTTTAGGCCTACTTGAAATGAAACTATCACTTAGTTCTTTGCAAGATATGTAAAGAGCTTTCATTGAGGGATAGCAAAAGAAACGCACACCTCCATATTTATTAGTCACATGACGCTACTGTGAAAAAGAATAAAAAAAACAAGACATGCATAAAAATAAACTGTCTATTCAAGTCAAAATAAACCTGAAACCATATAAACAAAATACTTAATATAAAAAAACATGAACTGAAAAAATGATAATATAAAATGCTTTTAAAAATTACACTGGCAAGGCACACAATTTAAAGAAATGATGAGTAAAAGTTTCAAGATTTAGGAATATAAATAGGAAGAAACCCCAAAAGGTTTACACCAAAAAGCTTTAATCCAAAGTAAACCCTAGAGAGCTTCAGCTAAGAGCTTACAAAAATATAACTTAGTAAAGAGAACAAATCCTTCAAAGAAAGCAAATTCCCACAAAGCCAAGCTGTTAATACCCATTCATTTTTTATATTTCTGACAGACATGCCTGTTTAGGATTTATTTTCATAGTTAAAGGGCTCCAGTCAAGGAGAGAACTTAACGTCCCAGCAATTAGATTGGATTGGACATTTTCTTAAATAGGAATAACTTACATTATTAGGAGTCCCTGCCACTCCACATTGTTTAAAATGTAAAGAATAATAAGTCATACACCAAGTGGCATCATTAAACGACAAGAAAATCATTAACAACCAACTAACATCAATAACAAATAAGCCATTGATAAAGTCAAATCCTAACATCATCCTTCCTTTCTACATTTTTCAGTGAGGGAATAACTTTTTTGTTCTTTTGCGGTTGCACGATGATGCAGCACTTCACCAGCTCCATGATGTATCTTAACTCAAGAGATCACATCCAGGTTTAGATCCTGCCTTCTAGCCGATACCACCATGACACTGCACATTTTGGATAGTGTCACACACGTGAGCATGAGAGGCAGTTAAAGGGCCGGAATGGGGGCAATGCCATGCCAAACCAGGGGGTGGCAAAGTGTGCTGATCCTTTCTCACTTTCCATTGCAGATTAGTTACGGGAAATTCCACCTGATGACATCACTTTCAGGTTCCGCCCCCCCGATGATGTCACTTCCGGCCCTGCTGACGTCATTTCCTCTACTCCCTATTAAGACCACCATCTTTTCCTCATCAAATTAGTTTTGTTTTGGATTCCAACCTGTACAGTTCTGTACATCATTTTTATCCATTATCAGCCAGGAACAATATACGGGTGGTTGCCCCAAACCTTTCTGTTGCTCATTATCATTAGTAAACCAATAAAGGAGGTCTCTTATTGTATTTCCACTTGAACTGTCATCCTTGCCTGCTGAATCATCAAGATTATTCTTATGGGTACCACTGTAGGAGTCCGCGCCATCTGCATTTTGCTTCTGGTTTCTGAGATAAAGTGAACATGGAAAATGGATGGATTTATCCTCGCCTTTTTTTTTTTTACATCATTGTAACTAATTATAAGTGCAACAAAAAAGGCAAAGCTTGATTGCTATTTATTTAATAAATTAAAATGCTTGAATCACAAACCATCAAAAAGCACTCCAGGCTTTCATAATTGCTACCCAAAAGCTTTAAAAATACTGCCATTGTGTTACTGTCAGCGGCTCTTCAACCAAAACCGGAGCAAGCACAGCATGGGGTGCTAATCGATCTATATATTTAAACAAGTAGATTAAAGAAAATGTACTCTTTAAACCTATCAGTTTAACTGTAATGTTTTTGTTGAGCAACAAAATTGAGATTGGATACTTTTTTAGTTTTGCCTTTTTTATTTTTGTATCAGCCCACCTCCTTGGTGCACAGTGCTGTGGCAGTCATTTCACCGTCGACATCCATCTTCTTACCTGCTGTCAAGTAGAAGCAGCAGCAGGCGCCAGACAGGAAGCAGACTCCTGGTAAATGTTCTGAAAGTTTACTCAGCCATTTATGGCCTTGAACAATGTCTTCTGTCATGCCTACTGCAGTGCCGTTACTTTTTAATTAGCACCTTTATGAAAGAAGATGCCTCCAGTTATTTATTATCAATCCTGATTTATCCAGTTCACCACTGCATTTGGAACAAGGCAGGAAAAAATCCTGTATCAAGCATCAGTCCATATGAGAATTCCATTCAATCATTATCTGACGTCACTACTTGCAACAGGGTGATATGGAACCAAAATATATCCTCATATTATCAGTTGCAATGTCAGTTATTACCAGGAGAAAAGGCCAGATGGATCCAAATGTCATGGAAAATATCTCACCTTGCAAAGCCAAGCTTGACTGCCAGTCTGTCACGTTTTAATTCATTTCATGATTCTCTGCATCCACCTCATTCAGTTCAGGGTTTATCATGGCCAATCCCAGAAGCATCAGGTGCAAGACATATCAACTAACCCAGAACAGCATGCCAGACCATTGGAAGACACATTCAGTCACAAGTGTTTAATTTAGAGCTGACAAATAACTTCATGGGCAGATTTTTGGAATATGTGTGGTGGATATCAGAGTACCAGAAGAAAACCACCACACAGGCATCGGGACAACATGGAAAGCTGAACTAGCAACTGAGGATAAGATTTGAACTCAGTTTAACTTGAGGCAGTCATGCTAGCCGCTTGATAACAAACATTTACCAACTCTGCTTTACTAAAGCCAAATAATGGACCACACTTAGAGTGAAAAGGGTATAAAATAATTAGAAATAAAAATGACACTTTAATTTGTTATTTACTGTATGTTTAATCTACCTGTGTACTATGAGTAATGCTAAGTTGGGATCTGTTTATATTTTTGTGTGTTTTATTCCAGGTTCATTTCAAAACAGTCACAAATATTTTGATGAAAAATGGAAGATAACTCTGGGAAAGTTCAGCTTGAAAAATAAGGAAATGGCATCTCAATGCTGTCCTCTGGGGGAGTAGAGGGGGTGGGTTGGGATATCTTTGATTAGAAAAAAGGCTATGGGACCCTGATCAAACATTTGGGAGGCAAGTATGTTCCACTATTGCAACCTGCCTGATGCTGTTTCTCATGTCTTACTTCAGCAGACAGCTAAGTGAAAAGTCATAATTAATAGAAAAGTCTAAACAGAACAAAAATTACATTCTTCATATTATTATCATTTCAAATAATATCCTGGCACAGTAAGTCTTACACAATGAGTGAAACACAAATACTGGAGAATTATTGGCATATTAATTACTTCTTTTCTGACAGACGTGTGTGCTGTTTTAGTATAGTTGAAGCACACTTATGCAATACTAAAGACAAGGAAATTGTAGACATTGAGGGGACTACGGACTGTAGAATTAAGGTCATATCATCAATTAATGCCTCATTCTCCTGATCTTTAGGATGTGACAGTGAAAAAAATCTAATGAAAGACCTTAGTGCCTATTACGTTGTTATCTGTTCAGACAGTTACACCATTTCTCAGTACTCCTGTTTACAAGCAAACACTTAAGTGGGAGGAACCACCAAGAAAGGTAGTTCAGCACTGGACTTAAGAGGCAGAGGAAAACCTGCATCTTAAAATAAGATGTTTAGCGATTTCTCATCACATCTTAGTATTTGCACAAGAAATGGGATTCATCAAAAAATGTGTTTATAACTTTGTGGTTATAAAAATAATTTACTTATTTCCTAATAAATACATTTCCTAAAAGTCTAAAAATAATGGATTTGAAGACAGTGATATGGAAACATACAAGATATACAAGCACAAGAAAGCAAATACAGCAACACTTATAATGCAAGTAAAATATGACAAAACTATATGAATACAGTTACTTAACACTTTATAATATCAAAATTCACTGTGTATATATATATATATATATATATATATATATATATTGTCACACACGTGCGCATGGGAGGCAGCTAAAGGGCTTGAGTGAAGGCAGTTCTGAGAGATGCCGGGATGTGGCAGAGTGCACTGACTTTTTTTCTCCCTTCCCTGTAGACCATTCCTGGGAGCTTCCACCTGGCTCTCTTGACATCACTTCCAGGACCGAACCAATGGAAACAGACCTTACCAGCTCCGGCCCCTCTGAATTCACGTCCGGGCTTGACCCAATGAGTGATGAACACGTGCCCGATCCTTATGACCTCACTTCCTGTCTTCTCCTTTAAAAGCCTGCCCTTTTTCCCTCAGTCTTGTCTTGGACTTGTTTGTATGCACTTCAGTGCTGTATTTTCATAAAAGAACGACTTTGCAGCCGGGATACTAGAGTATACGGGTGGCTGCCCCAAATCTTTATCTTGAGTATGTCTCATCTTTGCGACATTATATATATATATATATATATATATATATATATATATATATATATATATATATATATATATATATATATAACTGAATAAAACTGAAAAAGCTAACTTTTACAAGTACCATAAATTTATACCCAATGTCCCATATATTTGTCTCTTTCTTTTTTCCTATTCTCTCAATGACGATCACGCTGTAACTCCCACCTCTCCTGATCTGACTCTAAGTAACAGCGCCAGCGTACATTCACACCCAATCTGACGCGGTTCGTTTTCAAATAATATTGCATTAGTGCGATGATGTTTTCTGATTGGTGCTATTCAGGTCATAAAATGGTTTCTTCAAAATATCATAGATACCTACTTCTGTGTTTTTTTTTTTTACATTATACACCATAAGGTGCATACTAATTCTGTGTGAGCAGGAACACTCAATAAAACTGAATAAAAAAATTCAAGTGACGGTGAGATACGAAGAAGGCAGATTCACCAGTGTTTGTGTGCCAGCTTTTATCCCTCCAGATCAGAGAATGTTCAGTTCCATTGCCTCAAAACACCACTCACATCTACAGTTATTCTCAGTTTCAAATAAAAACTAATAGCGTCAGATCCCTAGGGCGGTAGTATGTATCGATGTATCGTGATCGTGAGTGACAGAATAAAAGTGAAAGCAAAAGGTAATTTTTACAAGTACAGTACTATACATGTACACGGTCTGTTACAGACGCAAACCAAAAGTATGTGTGTACTGTATAATATTAACAATAAGAGTAGCTCTTTACCAAAAACGGCAAATATAGGAGGCAGTGGGGATCGAACTGGTAGCCCCTTGATTACAAGTAAGCAAATCTTACTGCTACGCCATGGAAGCTGTTGTATCGTCCTTGAACCTTTTGTGAAAGTGTTTATTTGATCTTTGGACTTCAGGCTTCACACATTCTATAGTTTATGCCTACATTTTCTAACATTTGTTACTAAAATATAAAAAAGTTTCTGTTTTAACAATGTGTTTACACAGATTACTGTAGAAACGGAACACACATGAAATGCATGTGTTCCAAATAACGACCTATTATTTCCACTCTAAAACTCCAGCAGTTCACTCCCAGATAATCAAGCAAGGCATGAACTGGGAGAACTTAGTGAACGCTCTGCAACGGTGGGAGATGGAACAGCAGGCTGCTTGCTCCTTGTCTTAAACGGCACATTTACAGGACAAAAGATGCTAGCGGAGAGGTTCGAATGGATTTAAGGTCGACCGGATATAAGAGTTTTCTCATAGGCTCTGGTAATTCTAGTGTTAAGTGACTTTGAACATGGCATGGTTGTTGGTGCCAGACGGACTGGTTTGACTATTTCAGAAACTGCTGATCTGCTAGGAATTTCTTGTACAACTATCTCTACGGTTTACAGGAAATGGTCTGGAATAGGGAAAATAACCAGTGAGCAGCAGTTCTCTGGGCAAAAATGCCTTGTTGATGTGAAAGGTCAGTGCAGAATGGCCAGACTGGTTTGAGCTGATAGAAAGGCAACAGAAACTCAAATAACCACTCATTACAACCGAGGTATGCAGAAGAGCATCTCTGAATGCATAAAACATTGAACCTTAAAGCAGATGGGCTACAGCAGCAGGAGACCACACCAGGTGCCATTCCTGTCAGCTAAGAACAGGCAACTGAGGCTACAATTGGACAATAAAAGATTGAAAAAATGTTGCCTGGTCTGATGCGTCTCTATTTCTACTGCAACATGCGGATGGTAGGATCAGAATTTGGCGTCAACAACATAAAAGCATGGATCCATCCTGCCTTGTATCAATGGTTCAGGTTGGTGATGGTGGTGAAATGGTGGGGGAGATATTTTCTTGGCACACTTTGGGCCCCTTAGTACCAACTGAGCATTGTTTAAATACCATAGCCTACCAGAGCATTGTTGCTGACCATGTCCACCCTTGATGACCGTAGTGTATCCATCTTCTGATGGCTACTTCCAGCAGGATAATACACCGTCAGAAAGCTCAAATCATCTCAAACTGTTTTCTTGGGCATGACAATGAGTTCATTGTACTCAAATGGCCTCCACATTCACCAGATCTCAATCCAGTAGAGCACCTTTGGGATGTGGCAGAGTGGGAGATTCGCATCATGGATGTACAGCCGACAAATCTGCAGCAATTGTATGATGCTGTCATGTCAATATGGACCAAAATCCCTGAGGATTGTTTCCAGCACCTTGCTGAAGGCACAATGGCATCCAAACCGGTACCAGCAAGGTATATCGAATAAAATGACCAGTCAGTGTTAAAACAGCAAGAACTCATTGAAATGCTATATATTAAGGGTTCTCAATGTCGGTCCTGGGTGCCCACGATGGCTTCAGGTTTTTGTTCCAACCAGATTTATAATTAGTGACAACACCTGATAACACTGATCTCAATTAATTACCCGGTATTTCTTTTTCCTCTTCTCTTATTCTACATTAGGAAAGCACCACAGCATGATTTTTATATTTATAAGACATTTAGGAATATTTCTATTTAAATGCTTAACTACCTTTTGTTGATTTCATTATATTTTGCCCTTTCTCTGGGAAGTTTGCTCCCTTCGTTGTATCTAAATAATGACAACCAGCAGAGCAGACCAGCAGGCAAACAACACTGAATAATCAAAGGCTGCAACTACTTTAGCGTTAGACCCATCAATTAGAAAGTAATGAAATAATTAAACAATTAGAGCACCCGGCAAAAAACAGAATGAAGATCAAGATGAAAATATTGTTAAAAAGAAAAAAAAAAACATTATTCTCATTTATCTGCTTGGTACATTTTTATATTATATATATAGCTTTTTTAACCTTAGTTTTCTGATTTCTACATTTTTCCCAAAACACAAAATCTGGCAAATAACACATCACTTAATTAGCCCAGGAGTCCAATTAAAAATTTAAGCTAGTTGGAACAAAAACCTGCAGCCACAGTGGGCCCCCAGGACCGACTTTGAGAACCCCTGCCATATATGATATGATAAACATTGCCTTTTGTACTCACAATCTTGTGCCATGACACTTTTTATTTCTTAGTGTGCCTATACTACACACTCCAATATCTCAGTCTCATCCATTCTCTCGATTTTGTTTTTTGGGTGCCTGACAATAACATCATCATCATGTCAATGCTTGTGTTATAAAAGGTGACAACACAGGAACCAACACTGTATTTAGAACTTATCATCATCAGAAGTGGGTACCGGCAGTGGGGGCTTCAGGGGGTTTACAACCCTGGCTTTGTGGGGTTTCCACCAGACCCAGAAGTGCTTCCAACAGACTATGTGCTAGCATGTGAAGTACTCCTGTGTCTGAGATAAAAGGATATTCAGAGCTGTGAGGCAGCGGGCGACACTCGATTGGAGGAAGGATGGCAAGAATAAATTGATTGTCACATTCTCGTGTCAGTTTAAGTTGGTGCTTATTTGGAAAAGTGTTGGGTGAATTTGAACCTGGCATTGTGCTGGATGACATTGTGTCAGTGGTTTGACACCCCTTGTTGTTACTCTTTCTCTGTCTCTGTATATACAGTGTGGAAGTTCAGCCCCAGACACACAACACCAGCACAGAGACACAAGTGTAAAACACACTTTTACTTTCTTATTCCATTGTAACACAGTGCTCATATCACCAGTATTGCTCAGTCACTTTATCTTCTTTCTCTCTCTTTCTTTATTCTCTCTTTTCTTTACTGCCTACACTCCTCCACACAAGCTCTTTCCACCATCTCCCGACTTCAGGTTTCCGGATTGGAGTGAGGTGGTCTCTTTTATAGCTACAGATGGCTGAATTCAAAGACATCCCGAAAATCAAAGCGAAAAAATGATGCGGCAGGGTAGTCCATTTTGACAAAATTTCATTGCAGCAACTAAGAATCATACTCAGTAGTTTGTATGGCCCCTATATGCTTGTATGCATGTCTGACAATGTCAGGGTATGCTCCTAATGAGACGACAGATGGTGTCCTGAGAGATCTCCTCCCAGATCTGGACCAGGGCATCACTGAACTCCTGAGCAGTCTGAGGTGCAACCTGGCAGCGTTGGATGGACTGAAACATAATGTCCCAGAGGTGTTCTATTGGATTTAGGTCAGGTGAGCGTGGAGGACCAGTCAATGGTATCAATTTATTCATCCTCCAGGTACTGCCTGCATACTCTCGCCACATGAGGCCGGGCATTGTCATGCAGCAGGAGGAACCCAGGACCCACTGCACCAGCATAGGATCTGACAATGGGTCCAAGGATTTCATCCTGATACCAAATGGCAGTCAGGGTTCTGTTGTCTGGCCTGTAGAGATCTGTGTGTATCTCCATGGATATGTCTCCCCAGATCATTGCTGACCCACCACCAAACTGATCATGCTGAATGATGTTACAGGCAGCATAACATTCTCCACGGCTTCTCCAGACCCTTTCACGTCTGTCAAAAAAGCACTGGACGCCAGTGGTGGACCTGCCAATTCTGGTATTCTATGGCAAATGCCAATTGAGCTCCACGGTGCCAGGCATTGCGCACAGAGCCAAAACCGTCAGGCTGCATAACTGATTAGTTTAGGGTCACTGAATGAGTGTGATATTAAGTCCAATGCCCTATCCACTAGGCCACAACTTAACACATCCCAATCCTTATCCACATCAGTGTCATGGGGGCTGAAGCATATCACACCATTACTTGTTCTTAAATATGCATGTCTTTGAGATGTTAGAGGAAAACCAGAACACCTATAAAAAATACCATGTAGACACTGTGATACCATTAAAACTTCACACGGGCAGTGACTAGGCCAGGATTTCAACTCAGAAATCTCCAGAAACAGCTCTGTAAATTTAAAAAAAATCTAAACATTATTAACTTCAGCTTTTGATCAAATGCTTAGGATTATACATTAGAAAAGTTGAGTTAAACAGTAAAATGTCTTGATTTTGTTGTCTTATTGTTGAAGCATAAACACTGTGATTTGCCAGGATCCCCTGGAGATTTTATGATATAATCATGCAGATAGGCTTTAGAAAATATACATTACATAGCAGAACATAAAAAATGAGAGCTGATTAAAGAGGCAGAGGGACTAATGAGTTAGTGTACAGCAGAACAAAAGCCCAGTTTGAATCCCACTGCTAACTCCCTGTGTAACCCTGAGCAACTCACTTAACCATACTATGCCAAGTATTCTAGCAAGATGCTTTAGAGAGGCGTTCATCATGAACAGAACCATAAAAACGTGTTTGTTTGTTAGACAGATCCATTTTATTACTTATTGATGCTGCCTCACAGCTTCAAGTACTTGGGTTCAACTTCCAGCCGCCCTCCTCTCCCCAGGTTTGTGTCATTTTCTTCCCACATCCCCAAATAAAAACAGACTAACTTGACTGACTCTGTGTTTGGGCTGTTTGAATGGGCTTGCACATGAGTGTGTCCTTTAATATCTCATGGTTGGTACCTTCCTTGTACTCACTAGTACCAAGATTGGCTCTGACTCAACATGACCCTAGAAAGCAGATAAGTAAATCTCAGAGGTGTACAGACTGGGTAGAATGGTGACTCTGTCATGGCCCAATGTAAGTGTGCAAATGTGAGGATTTTCGAAGATAACGACTGGCATCCCATCAGGCAAGAAGCATGGCCTAGTGGTTAAGGCAGCTAACCCGAAATTGTGAGGTTGTGGGTTCAAATCCTTCTACTGATAATGGGTGACAATGAGCAAGTCACTTCATCTGCATGAGCCCCATCTGAAAAAATAACAAAAATTGCAACCTACTGTATCTGAAATGTTGGAAGCTGCCTGGGTGAAGGTATCAGGTAAATAATAATAATAATCTAGGGCTGTCCCCAGTGCTGCCAAGGTGGGTCCCATAATGTACAGATGCTTTGAAACTGACTATCTGCACATATGGGTGAGTCCTATAATGGTCCAGAACCTGATTCACTATTGTTTTGGATCTAAACTCCCCTCTGATGTTTAAAGTACTTATTTTTGTTAGACATCTTCAATCACCTTAAGATATATTGTCAGATATTTTAGTATTGCATCTGCAAAGCTCTGCATGGAAAGTATCTGGAGCAAACATACTAGTTAGTTTCCATGTGCAACATCTTAATGCAATGCAAGATTCGTCTTACTGTAGCCTCCAGCTTTAAGAATAACTCCTATAAAAAGATGTCCACCTACACAGGCTTTTAAACTGAGCATAACAAAATGTATACTAAGGACACACAAAAATTCTCCCACTAGAAGTATATGATGAATGAGTAATGCTAGAAGACAGGAAGTAGGATATCATCTTGAAGGCTGGAGTATCTGGATAATTGGAAGGTAGGATGTGCACTGAGTTCGGTTCAGAAATAAAAGAAGCAGATGATATTTGTGGGCATTTAAGAACAAGAAATGGAGACACAGAATTGCTTTGAAAAAATGCACTTTTTCCAACGAAGGGTGGCATACTGGCACAACAGTTAGAGCTACTGGTTCACCACTACTTACATGCGGTCTGCAGGTTTTAAAATGTATGCTTTCTGCAGTTTTCTTACACGTCCCAGACATGTGCACGTTAGGTTAACAAGAACATTGACCACGTCTGGGTGTGTGAGTGTGTGCACCTCCAACAGACAGATATTCCATTTAGTTTTGGTTCATGTGTTGTACCTGAAGTTGAAAGGAGACACTATCCCCCCTTGTGACTCAGTAATGGAGTGACCTGATTTAGAAAAAAGTCATAGTAGAAACAGTGTCGGTAATAGCGGTTTATCATGGGAACAATTGTCCTGTGATGGACTGGCATACAGTACAAGGTCACAGCCTTGCAGTGATTTCTGCAAGAACATTTTTCAGCTTTTCATGACAACAGTGTTGGACTTCCTAACATACATTTAAAAACCTCTGTACCAAAGCTGTTTAAAATCAAAAATAAACTTTTGGGTTCCTCAAAGGAAACTATACAGGAGTGCAATGTATTCTGGGAAAGCTTAAAGGTAAAGCAAACCAGAATTTTTAACATAGTTACAAAATAAAGCAGGACCTTAGAATGTTTCTTGTACCCGATCTATTTGCAGCTTCAAGTAGCTTTTGACTCCCACGGGAAAAAATGATCTTGAGCTTTGTGATAATGATTTAGTAACATTTCTGAGTTTTGAGAAACTGTAAAAATGTCAGATGCCCCTCTAGCAGAAAGAAAGTCAGGCATGTCACTGGGATTGAGCGCCTTTTATTAAACTTTCTCATAAAGAGTTTAGTTCAGTTGCCCCCTTGCAAAAAATGGAGAGTTTAGCTCAGCTGCTACTTTTCTGACACTTTTGTAAAGACCTCAGTACAGTTACTGCCTTGGAGAATAAAATGGAGGTTTTCAGAGGAGTCTTTCTCTCAGTTGAAACAGAAAATTAAATGGAGTTTTCTACCTTCTGCTACTTAAGGCCATGTCACATCAGATGAATTTTACAGTATAGCTTTCATTTACATAATCTTAGCAAGTCTGAGGCAGTCAACAGTATGAAGGCCTTTCATCTAGTCTGACACACTCAGCAACTCTCTCCAACTTGTCTGTGACTCGCCTCTCCAAACAATCATCTGGAAGTACAATACGTATAATACAGCAAAGAGAGAAAAGAAAAGTGGATATTTTGGACTTCACAAACAGAAGAGAAACTATTCTTTCTGCTGTCTCGTATTTTATCTACAATGACAGAATGGCAAAAAGAAAAAATGGCCAGAGACTGAGGCAAACATTTACACTGGCATGGTCTAGTGACGAAATCTGCAACTGCAGTCAGCAAGTGTGACACACTGTACATACTGTTTTGACTAGGAGTCCCAAAGCACATAAGTCACAAAAACACTTCCAAAAATGCCTACTAAAGAAAGAAATGCATCACAAAAAATCAGAGATTTATTCTCCACAAAAATACTTTTCTATAAGAATGAAGCACAAAGCCAAAACAATAGGAGAATTCAATGCAAACAAGTTCCAATATGGAAAGCCAAAACAAAGTCAAAATCTGAAAAAACAAAATAAACACAGAAAATCATAGTAACTCAGCACACCCTACTGCTTTCAAATGAACTGGCAGAAGCTTTGGGAGACAGTGCAGTTTTAAAGGGCACCCACAAAACACATGGAACATAACACAGGCAAAGACAATACAGCAGATAGTTAACAAAACTAACATTAACATAAATTAATGGCTCAAGCAAAACCAAAAAAGGCATAAAACACGGATTTGACCCTGGTGGAAATATAATGTACATCGACTTTACCTTCGGACATTTTAATGAAGTTGTCCCTCAAGCAAAAAAAAATGTTCTTTTCATTTTCAATTAAGGATATATAATTTGTAACTCAGGAACTGGACCACCTCCAGTGTCTTGTTGATAAGAAGACTTATATACTTATAAAAGACTTATAAGATTATACTTATATAAGACTTAAAAGATTATACCCACCATGTGGTATAATTTTGTGTATTAGATATATTTGCTGCCATTGGTTTTTAGGCAAATAAATGTAATTTTTAAGTAAAAGCTTCAACCAATGTCTCTGTCCAACTGATGCTAGCAAGCAGAGAAGCAAGATTGTCCATTCCTTATCTTGCTGCAGCCACTTAAGAACACAAGGTTATGCTCTTATGAAGCCCTCTATTGATGGTAAAAGTGGACTGCAGTAAGAATTTGAAGGTAAAGACAGACCCAGTCCACAAGCAGCCTGCCATCAGAGGTCCCTGGGATTAAATATGCGGGGTACACTACGGACAGAGAGACAAGCAAGAGGATACATTAAGAAAAGAACCTAAGTGGTTAGTTAGTACCTTTTGTGTTAAGTGCATGTCTTATGTGATCTGATAACATGAAAAAAAAAAACAATAATTGAGCATATATATATATTGTGGAGCCGACCCGGACACAGACAGGCGGACATGTTGTTCATCACCACCACACGTATTTATTTACAATTATTTACAATAATTAGGTCACTGAGATACAGTCCAAATAGTGCACAAACCCCAACACACACAGTCCTGGCCACAAAATGCCTTTCTTTGGGCCGCCTCCACACTCTCTTCTGCCTCGTCCAGCTTCCACCTGACTCCAGCGCTGAATGAATGGAGACAGCCCCTTTTATGCAGTGCCCGGATGAGCACCAGGTGTTCCCGGCATTCCTCCCTTGGCCATGCCTCAGCGTGGCGGAAGTGCCGGCTGTCCTTCCGGCAGCTCCCCGGGTGTCTCCCAAAGTCTTCCCCCCAGCACTTCCGCCACACCAGGCATTGGGGCGCCTCCTGGCGGTGACCACGGGCCCCTACAGGGTAGGGCTTCCATGCCCTCAACCCATGGCCCCCAGAACAACCAGCAAGGCAGCCCCCACGTGATCCAGGGTGGGCTTTGACCCTCTTCCGGTCCCTCACGGCGTCCCGGCCGGGTCATTGCCCCTGGCATCCCTGACAGTGCCCCACAGCCAACGAAGACCACTCGGGGGAAAGAGCAACTCGTCCTGCGAGGGCAGCACAGCCCCGAAGCGGGTCCTACTCCAGGACAGCCAGGGTCCGGTCCCGCTCTCCAAGCAGGGATAAGGGCAGAGACGCGGCCTGAGCACCACCACTTGGTGCTCCCCTGCGCCTCGCACAGGTTGTGCTCCCCCCTCTTACCGGCACCCGGTAAGCCTCCGCGCCCCTGCAGCCTCCTCCAGCCGTGGTGGCACCCGCACACCAGCAGAGAGATCCTTCAGCAGACGGTCCAACATCTGAGGGCAGGTCACCAACAAAGGGGGTCCTACTGCTCGCCCGCGGTCCATCCCTGCAATAGAGAACACAGGGGCAGAACCGCTGCCAAGGCACCCTTCCTGTGCCACACACTGGCAGCGTTCCCCCCTCCATTCGGCACCCCGGCACTTGCCTGTTCGGCACCCTCTCCGCGGCTTCTGTGTCCCTCTTGATGTTGGAACCGCCGGTACCGCCTGTGCTCTCTCCACCGGCCTCAGGGATTCCCTCTGCCCCCGCATAGGGCGGCCAGCACCCGGACGCGTGCACCCAGCACCGCGTCCTAATATATCGGAGGAATCGGCACCCAGCATCTTATTCCTCCTTTCACTCTGGGACACCATGACGGTTTGAGACTCCTTATGAAAAAGAAAGCACCTCTTTCCCGTCTGTGTCCCTACAGTGCTGTGTGAGACCGCAGCCGACACGGGGCGGAGGGCGCTAGGACCCGTGGCACTTAGCAGCCCGTGTCCATTCAGCGTCCTCACAGACACCCCCCTCGCCGCGCATACAGCCCGCGGCACTGCACCTCCTGTCGGAGGGCTGCTTACTTGAAGCTGATCTTTGGCATCACAGCCATGTTCAGCAGACCCTCCTGCATGCTGTACGAAGTCGGCTGTACTCACCATCTCCGCCGTACCGCTCCGGCTGGAGATTCCAGCGTCGCGCCGTCTCGTTGTCGCAAACGCCTTTAGCGCCACAAGCGCCTTCCTCTCCAGTACCTGCACTTCAGCCCGGAGGGCACGTAGCATCTGCAATAAACGCTGCTCTGCGGGCTGAAGGCACGCCTCCAGCTCCGCCAGAGCAGCCGGCAAAGACAGGAAGTTAACCGACGCGAAGCCTACCTGTCTGTCAGCCTCCGACGCAGGCCACTTCCTGTGGGCCTTCTCCTCCGGCCCAATCGGGTCTCCCCCCTGCCCGTGATGGACATTCCTTGGTCCCGCCTCTCTGCATCATCAGCGGGTACACAAGATACACTGTCCAATCGCGTGCCTGTCGGGGGAGGGACCTCTGGTCTGCGGCCATCTTGCCTCCGCTTCTGCGGTGGCGACATGCTTGCCGGCAGCCCTGTTGTTGCCGGCGCCCCTCAAGCTGCAGCGTCTCCTTCTCCGCAGCCCTCGTGGCTGCCGCCGTGCTGCCGGAGCCCGCAGACCGGCATGTGCCCGCCACTGACACGGATCCGGGAAGTCCCTGCCTGGAAAAGCAAAAACACACGCGGCCCCCAAGCGCCGGCTGCCGTTAGGCAGGGCACTCACCTCCCCGGACTCGTCCAACCGAGGAAACGTCCTCGGCGTGGCCTCTCTGGACGCAATGCCGTCCCGGGCGCCTCCAACAACGGCACGCTCGTCGGAGTCCGCTGCAGTCATGCCATGCACGCCACCAGCCCGCGACAGGGGAAGACGGCTCTCCTGCGGACCCCTGGCAGTCCGTGGGGTTCCTTTACCCCGCGGGGCTGTGTGCACGCAGCACCCGTGGCACGTGGGTGGGGTCCCCTGCTGAGCCCGGCCGTCCACAACAAAATTTTGGTTTACAGGTCCCCGCCTTGTAACAGGTTGAGCATCCTGCTGACTACGCCAGATGTGGAGCCGACCCGGACACAGACAGGCGGACATGTTGTTCATCACCACCACACGTATTTATTTACAATAATTAGGTCACTAAGACACAGTCCAAATAGTGCGCAAACCCCAACACACACAGTCCTGGCCACAAAATGCCTTTCTTCGGGCCGCCTCCACACTCTCTTCTGCCTCGTCCAGCTTCCACCCGACTCCAGCGCTGAATGAATGGAGACGGCCCCTTTTATGCAGTGCCCGGATGAGCACCAGGTGTTCCCGGCATTCCTCCCTTGGCCACGCCCCAGCGTGGCGGAAGTGCCGGCTGTCCTCCCGCAGCTCCCGGTGTCTCCCAAAGTCTTCCCCCCAGCACTTCCTGGTGTGGCGGAAGTGCTGGGGCAACAGGTCCCCAAGGCACAAGTCCCCTCAACCCGTGGCCCCCAGAACAACCAGGAAGGCGGCCCCCATGTGATCCAGGGTGGGCTTTGACCCTCTTCCGGTCCCTCACGGCCCGCCAGGTCGTTGCCCCTGGCATCCATGACAATATATATATATATATATATATATATATATATATATACTAGGCTGACCGCCTTTTCAGGCGACCGACTTTTAAGTTGACCACTTCTTAAGGCAATTCAATATGTAGATCAATTTGATATATTATACAAACTCATTAATTTGGTTATATTGCATTTGAGCGGTATTACTTTAATACTCATAGTTTCTGTTATTTTTGTGATGAACTTTAAACTTTTTTTCTATATTGAGGTTGCCCTTTTGAACCCCCCTGATATTTACTACGCGGTGAGGCATTTGTACTCCATCAACATTAATTATTTCAAGAGACATAATTTTGTCTATTTTGCCAGCGCATTGCGCACAAAAGCAAGAGAACGATGAGAGCACCAGAACTCTGCTCACATCATGTCGCTTTGTACCGCAAGCTGCAAGCAGTAAGTCTGTGATAAGCGGAATACCGCTACGCTTTCCACTCACGGGACGGAAGGACAATCCCGAATGCTTTTATATAGTAAGAAAGAAGAAGAAGATATCGCACAGTCTGGAGTAGAAAATCATCTTTTACCTAGAAAAACGAAACTACAAATCCCATCGTGCATTGCAAAATGGACGGGGCATGTGTGAAACTCCGCGCCTGCGTAGCACCCATGGGACGGAAGAACAATCCTGACTGCTTTAATATAGAAGGATATATATATATATATACAGTACAGGCCAAAAGACACCTCCTCATTCAATGTGTTTTCTTTATTTCCATGACCATTTACATTGGTAGATTCTCACTGAAGGCATCAAAACTATGAATGAAAACATGTGGAGTTATGTACTTAACAATAAAAGGTGAAATAACTGAAAACATGTTTTATTTTCTAGTTTCTTCAAAATAGTCACCCTTTGCTCTCATTACTGCTTTGCACACTCTTGGCATTCTCTCAATGAGCTTCAACAGGTAGTCACCTGAACTGGTTTTCACTTCACAGGTGCGCCTTATCAGGGTTATTTAGTGGAATTTCTTGCTTCATCAATGGGGTTGGGACCAGCAGTTGTGTTGTGCAGAAGTCAGGTTAGTTCGACGATCATTTATTTTTCATCAGGACAATGACCCCAAACACACCTCCAGGCTGTGTAAGGGCTATTTGACCAAGAAGGAGAGTGATGGAGTGCTGTAAATGGTCATGAAAATAAAGAAAACACATTGAATGAGGAGGTGCGTCCAAACTTTTGGCCTGTACTGTATATATATATATATATATATATATATATATATATATATATATATATATAGTAAGAATGACGCTACATAGCGCCTGACCTGACACAGATTGGACACGGGAGGCACATGTAAAATAAATAAACTATGTGTGGGCGCACGTCTTCCCTGTGTCCAACAGGCAATACACAGTCTCAAGCACACTAAATCACAGCAAGCTCTTTCTTCTTTCTTCACCACCACTCCTCCCAGGCAACCTTGTCCTCCTCCACCCAACTCTGGCCGCTGAGTGATGGTCGCTGGCTCCTCTTATAGTCCACCCTCCTGGAAGTGCTCCAGGTGTTTGATCAACGAGTTCCGGCTGCACTTCCGGGTGTGATGTATATGCTGTCCAGCTGGGCTCAGGAGTCTCAAACGCAGCACCCCCTGGCGGTGCCGGCAGGACGCAACAGGGCTGAACCCAACTCCAATTCCCATGGAGCCCTGTGGGAAACCGAGGCACCGCTCCAACCCAGGGGGGCGGCCATCTAGCATCCAGGGGGAGGTATTGCAGTGTCCAGGGCTGCTCCCCTTGAATATATACATTTGTGAATTTCCCCTTGGGATGAATAAAGTATCTATCTATCTATCTATATATATATATATATATATATATATATATATATATATATATATATATATATATATATATATATATATATATATATATATTGTCACACACGTGCAACAAGGAGGGAGCTCCTAGTTCCACTATATGAACCCATGACAATGGATCCATGAGGCAACAGTGCTAACCACTGCACAGCTTTGCCAGTCTTTATCTAATACTTGCAGGCTAATCACAAATAATTTCCTTATTTAGTAAATCCCTCCAGTTTCAAGGACTTTTTATTTAAAGTTTCAGACTCATACTGTTTTCTTTCTCATAATTAATTGTAATAAGCAATGTGTTAGCTGACTGAACGCTGTTTCCTCACTATACAACATTTCTATTCCAAATTTTTAAATTATCACTTAAACTACTCAGAAGATGCAGACAGAGTGTTAATTAAAATGTCTCCTCTAGTATCATTTTTCACTGCTCATATATGAAGGGCTCTGAGAGGGATCTGTTGAAAATGTAATTAATTGTTTTTTAGGGCTCAGTATAGCAAAGAAACATGACTTAGAGACAATGAACCTGTCAAATGTAAAATCCCTCCTAAAACTACACTGGCCTTTTAGAATATCCCTCTTTAAATGCAATTGCTTCATAAATAGAAGAAGAGTTGGATTGCACTGGCCTCTGCTTTGCATCCATTACTGCTGGGATTGGCTCAAGAATCCCAAACTGTCCAGGTGCACAAAATATTCAGGCAACTCAATTATTCAGGTTTGTACAACTGCCAAATCAATTTTTATTTAACTGTTGACATTTAGTTACTTTGATAATATTGTGCATTCAATAAAAACTTGACTTCATCTTCTGCATAGAAAAATCCCCAGTGTTGCATTAACATTAAACAATGAAGATTATATACAATAGTTAGAAAAACCATGTGCATCTTTTGGAAACAACCGTGTTTATGTAAAAAATCTGCCTTAAAATATGTCTGCTCTTCATCTAAGGTATGGTAGTGAATAAACTCAATTTGTTTCAAACAACAATGCGCACATTTTTGTATTGTTCTTGTACATATATAACACAGAAGAAAAGCACCATGAATACTTTCGTATGTCAGTATTTAAGTTGATGATTTGCTTCACCACATGGAACCATTCATCAAACACCGAAGAACACACATTCATCCTGTTGGAGCTGCCGTCATCACCCAATCCTACTTCTTTTCTCGGAAACTTTCCACTTTGCACGGACATATCTGTCTCAGATTTGCTTCCATTTCATCTTGCATGTTTCCACATTCACTTTCACAAAGCTGGTGATCTGACGCCAGCTGTTCTGAAAAGCATGATTGTCACTATGAAGATATTTATAGTAAACAACAATGCTGATGTACAAAAACCAGAAAACACACGCCACCCAAATTTTTAATGGTACTGCAACTCGGACACATGTCACATTTATTTTGTGATGACGTGTTCAGAGGACTCATCAAAATAGTGCTGGGAACGTGTGGCAGCCATGATGCATTCTGAGCATAAAGTATATACTGGCCCTTAAGCTGATGGCTTCAACAAAAGCTAACTGGAGTCTGGAGTTGGCCAACCTGGAGTCCAATCAATGAAATTAGATCGGAGGTGTGGCTTAGAGCTAATTTGACCAATAAAAAAGAGTTGTTTTGAGTTTGCTATTTACAAGGAGCTTCATTTGATGTAAGAATGCCTCACAAAGAACAGATCTCAGAAGATCAACAGTCAAAAGCTGTCGATTTACATACAGCTAGAACGGATTGCAATGTAATTTCAAAGAGTTGAGATATTTGTCATTTCATAGTTAGACACACTGTGTATAGATGGAGATGATTTAGTACTGTGGTTACTCTCTTTGTAGGTGGGCACAAAGGTAGAAAAAGAATGCAAGAGTGACAGCTAAACGCCTGAGGGAATCAGTGGAGCAGGTTCTGTTAATTAGTCTACCATATGTACAACTTTGAGCAGGCATACAGTGGTGCTTGAAAGTTTGTGAACCCTTTAGAATTTTCTATATTTCTGCATAAATATGACCTAAAACATCATCAGATTTTCACTCAAGTCCTAAAAGTAGATAAAGAGAAACCAGTTAAACTAATGAGACAAAAATATTATACTTGGTCATTTATTTATTAAGGAAAATGATCGAATATTACATATTTGTGAGTGGCAAAAGTATGTGAACCTTTGCTTTCAGTATCTGGTGTGACCCCCCTTTGCAGCAATAACTGCAACTAAACGTTTCCGGTAACTTTTCATCATTCCTGCACACCGGCTTGGAGGAATTTTAGCCAATTCCTCCGTACAGAACAGCTTCAACTCTGGGATGTTGGTGGGTTTTCTCACATAACTGCTTGCTTCAGGTCCTTCCACAACATTTCGATTGGATTAAGGTCAGGACTTGGACTTGGTCATTCCAATCTCTTGAGATTCAGTTCATGGACAGATGTCTTGACATTTGCCTTTAGAATTATCTGATATAATTCATAATTCATTGTACCATGAATGAAGGCAAGCAGTCCTGGCCCAGATGCAGCAAAACAGGCCCAAACCATGATACTACCACCACCATGTTTCACAGATGGGATAAGGTTCTTATGCTGGAATGCAGTGTTTCCTTTCTCCAAACATAACCTTTTCATTTAAACCAAAAAGTTCTATTTTGGTCTCATCCGTCCACAAAACGTTCTTCCAATCACCTTCTGGTTTGTCCACGTGATCTTTAGCAAACTGCAGACAAGCAGCAATGTTTTTTTGGAGAGCAGTGGCTTTCTCCTTGCAACCCTGCCATGCACACCATAGTTGTTCAGTGTTCTCCTGATGGTGGACTCATGAACATGAACATTAGCCAATGTGAGAGAGGTCTTCAGTTGCTTAGAAGTTACCCTGGGGTCCTTTGTGACCTCGCCGACTATTACACGCCTTGCTCTTGGAGTGATCTTTGTTGGTCGACCACTCCTGGGGAGGGTAACAATGGTCCTGAATTTCCTCCATTTGTACACAATCTGTCTGACTGTGGATTGGTGGAGTCCAAACTCTTTTTGGTTTTGTAACCTATTCCAGCATGATGAGCATCAACAACTCTTTTTCTGAGGTCCTCAGAAATCTCCTTTGTTAGTGCCATGATACACTTCCACAAACATGTGTTGTGAAGAGCAGACTTTGATAGATCTTTAAATCTTTAAATAACATAGGGTTCCCACACACCTGATTGTCACCCCATTGATTGAAAACACCCGACTCTAATTTCACCTTCAAACTAACTGCTAATCCTAGAGGTTCACATATTTTTGCCACTCAGAAATATGTAATATTCGATCATTTTCCTCAATAAATAAATGACCAAGTATAATATTTTTGTCTCATTGTTTAACTGATTTCTCTTTATCTACTTTTAGGACTTGAGTGAAAATCTGATGATGTTTTAGGTCATAGTTATCCATAAATATAGAAAATTCTAAAGGGTTCACAAACTTTCAAGCACAACTGTAGTGTCCATGGCAGGACACCAAGGAGGAACAAAACAATACTCCACACCTGAAATCTGCCATCTTGACACTCCACAATGCCATTAGGAAAATGTTTTGTGAACTGATGAAATTAAAGTTGAATTGTTCAGGAGAAATATGCAGCAATACATATGGTGCAAAAGGAGCACCACATATCCATCCATCCATTATCCAACCCATTATATCCTAACTACAGGGTCACAGGGGTCTGCTCGAGCAAATCCCAGCCAACACAGGGCACAAGGCAGGAAACAAACCCTGGGAAGGGCGCCAGCCCACCGCAGGAGCACGACATACCAGTATGGAAAACACTATCCCAAAGGTGATGCAAAGTGGAGTGAACATTACGATTTTAGACTGCTTTGCTGCCTTCAAGGGCCTGCACAGATTTGCATCATTGAGGGGTTTATGTATCCTGCAATACTGTATAATGTGAAGGTGCCTGTCCACAGGTAGAAGCTCAGCAGAATTTGGGTGATGGAACACGACCATTATTGTAAACACAAAGTAAATCTACTACAGAATGGCTTCATAAAACATAACCCTGCCTTTGGAGCAGTCTAGGAGCCCAGGCTTTAACCCAATAGAGATGTTATGAAACTAGCTCAACAGAACCGTTCATATCAGACATGTTAAGAATATGACTGAGCCGTAGCAGTTCTGTAATGAAGAATGATCCAAAATTCATTGTGAACGTTGTGTGGGTCTGATCCTCAATTACCGGAAGGACGTCTTAGAGGTTACTGCTGTCAAAGGAGGTATGATCAGATATTAAATCCAAGGTAACTTTTTCACGGCACACTGTGAGTGTTTGATGGATGCGTTCAGTAAAGACATGAACATTATAATTGCTTGTATGTTATCAGTGTAAGCAAATTGGGTTTGACTTGTGACCTAGATGAAGACCAGATCACATTTTATGACCAACTAATGCAGGAAACCAGGTAGTTACAAAGGGTTTGCATACTTTTTTATGTCACTGTATATTAACACTATACTGTATATAGAAACTCCTTTTATATTTATACCTTTACAGTTTACTTTAGATTAGATTAGATTAGATTAGATTAGATTAGATTAAACCCAAGGGGAAATTTAGATGCATACAACAGAAGACACATAAAAAACAAAGATACAGACTCACAAGACAAATAATACAATCAACCAATAGACAAATACATAAATAAATACTGTAATAATGAATAAATGTGTATCATGCAGAAATTGCTAAATTAATTTAAAGAGTGTCAGCATTTAGTTTGGCCATCAGGAAGAAACATTGAATTGCCTGATAGCAGTGGTCAGACCTTAGAACACCATGGTGGAATGAGCCTGCAGCTAAAAGTGCTTCAAGAGAGCGCCTCCTGGAGTGGATGTTGAAGATCTTTCATGATGGCATCCAATTTTGCTAGCACCATCTTTTTCACAACAACTTCCATTGTGTCCACGGAATGATAAATTTGCTCAGGAATTGTGTGTCTCTTGAATTTACGTTGCTTTCACACTTAGTTTAAGAACGGTGATTTTGCTATGACCAACTAATAACAACAATCCATATGATGTGTTATATCTGATAGATGAACATTTCTAATTAAATAACTGGACAATGGGGAAACTTCATAATTACACAAATCTGGCAGTTTCTTTTTTTCTTTTTAATCAAATTTTGACAAGGAGGATACTGCTGCCTCATAGTTTGAGGGACTTGAATCTTAAGGCGGTTTCCCTATTTGGAGTCTGTCTATTGGTTGACCCCTCATTCATAAGAGTTTAATGTGTTTTCTTGACAATTGTAGGCAGATGGTCAAGGAGGGTTGTATGCATGAGATTGCCCTGTGATGGACTGGCATGTCAAACTGGACTAGTTCCACATTCAAAAAGCTAGGGAGGAAAAATATTGCTCAGAAATATTAAAAGATGGCTGAGCACATCCTAACAGAAACATTTTGCACTCTGTAATTATGTCAGGCTATTCACCTAGACAATATGAGTACAACAGACACAATTAAAGCAGCTTGGAAGCTTAAGACTTTAAACTGTTTTTTTTTTTTTGGAAAAATGTGATTTTTTCATATGGACAGACAGTGAGGCAAAATAACATTGGACAGTAGAGCAGAAGGCGTGCTGGATTAGACCACACCATTGATTTACTGTGGCACAAAGGCACTAAACCACTCTGGGCTCCAATTGAAGGTAACAAAGCAAATACCAGTTAGGCACCTCGGCATTGAGATCTTTATAATCATTTTTTTTTCATTAAAGGGTCATAGTGAGCCAGAGACTACGTTTAAAACATTGAGTACAGGAATGGAAAACAAATGTGGGGAAAAAGACCCATACAATATGCACACAAATTAATGAGCCTAACAGTAGCATTAAAGCGGCCTCTGTTAAATATCCAGCAGCTACTCCTCTTGTAATGATGGCTCATACTGTGGAACAATTTAAGTACTCAGTATTATAAATTGTCAGACATTCACTCTGTAGTGTGGATTATAACAAGCACCTCCTGCACTGTGAAGCCTTTAGAATTTGTACATTGAAAATAAGTGGCACCTGGTGACTTTAGCAAAATGAATGAATTGAGATTGTTGGTTTTAAATAGAGCTTGCTATCAATGGGATGTCAGCAGAGTATTAAAGGAATACTCAACCGAAAAATGATATTGTTTAATATGTTACTTACAGCTAGTATGTAGTGATGGGCAAGAAAAAAAAAATGTCTTCACAATTGAGACAAAAAATGCTTTTGATACAATATATGTCTATGGTGACCAACGAAGGGCTACAGCAAACAACATTAACATTTCTATGAAAAAAAATGCATGTTACTCGTGCTGCATAATCCACATGAAGTCACCCAGTTGTATGTTCACAATGTCCCAAACACAACTATTTTTAGCAAAATATTTCTAAACCACTAACAGCGCACTGGACGATAACGTGCCGTGCATACACTTGACATTAGCATTCATAGTTTTCATCCTCTTTCTCTGTACGTTTAGTATTCGTTTGCTCAGAGGTTGACACACTTGTCCTGAGCAGCTCTTCTTTTCTCCACCCTAGCAGCCCGCTTCTTCTCTTCTTGCATCGGCATTTTTCCGTGTTAAAACTGATTAAGTCAATGTTTGTATTCCAATTACTTAGTACGTTTTCTTTAATTTTTTTACATAAGTTGGCACTTAAGTCTTCAATTTTCCTCAAGAATGATTTAAGATATGAAGACGTAGGAGAAGTGATGGCGAAGGTGGTAGAGATGACAGTGGCGCCTGTACACATGTGCCTCACGGCAGCCCCTCTGGCCGCTGCCGAGAGTTGATTTTACAATAAAATAAACTAAAAATAAAAAGAGGAATAACCTTGGAAGTCAATCATCACCCCAAAAGCGGATAGTACACTTCACGTAATATATGTGTACCAAATTTCAGGCCAATAGGTCAAACGGTTTGCGAGCTACAGGTGATTTTAAACCCTGGACAGACAAACGGACAGCCAAGTTAGCGTATTATATATAAAGTTAAGTCACTTTCCGAAATCATTTTCATGAAATAAAGCCGAATGTGCTCAGAAACAAACAAGCATTTGAATTGTAGTCCCTTCTACCGTAACTACATTTACATTCATAGCCACAACTGGATTACCTTGCGATTATTTAGCAGCAGGCTGTGGGTACTGCTCTGGTGTACTGGGATTAGGCTTATTGAATTATCTCAGAATGAGAATGTCTTTAACTTTTATTCTCTTTAGTTTTACATGACTCTCAGTGAACTATGCCCTGTTGATATCACCTGTCAAGCAATGCTAGTCAATGAATAAGCTGTTACTTTGCTAGTTATATGACCAATGAATGGGAACAGGGCTTCAGTTTAAATGTGATAGTTCATTTTCTCATTTTAGTTCACAAGGGAGATTTCAGGAAGTGATTTATTTAACATTATTTTAGTAAAAATACATGTGTTTGAGTCATTCTGAGCATGCGACTGGATGACTATTTTTATTGTTGTTTTGCACAAAAACATATGATTAAAATTGTTTTTCAGGCATCATTACAAACTAGGTGAGATAAATAAGAGATATAAACATATTTTTGCTTTGCACCCACCCTAAACCATAACCTATCGTCTTTAGGGGAGGAGCAAAAACTTTAGATTCATCAAAAATTTTGATCTCTTGTTTTCGATGGATCTCAGGGTTTTAGGGTACCCGATACTGAAAGCATCGATATCTCGATGATGGGTATGTTTTTGTCTGTATGTGTGTCTGTGTGTCACGGTTTCTTGAGAATGAACTAGAGCTAAAACAGCTAGATGGAAAAATACCAAACTTGAAACTTAAACCTGTTATGATATGACAATGTGCTGATTAGTTTTTGAGCCAAATCCTGCAAGATAAAGAGGCACTTTATAGGAACCCTCCAATATCGTAATTCTGCAATTAATTATGAATTCTTATGTTAACTGTTATGACCTATTTTATGATCAGAAAAATCAGCATCAGAGAAATAAATACTGAAATGTTATTGAGTAGTTCGGGTAACTTGGTTCTTATGAGGCAAAGCTTACTGACGTTAATGGCCAATTTTTTTTTGAGTGGAACATGCCTTGAATGTGGTGGGATCATGTAACAGTATGTATCTAAGTTACAAACTGGCTTATTGATTTTCAAGAAGACCATTTCATGTAATAGTAATAGTCCTCATAATCTGGTCTCGAAGAAATGGAATTACAGTTAGGTCCATAAATATTTGGACAGAGACAACTTTTTTCTCATTTTGGTTCTATACATTACCACAATGAATTTTAAATGAAACAGCTCAGATGCAGTTGAAGTGCAGACTTTCAGCTTTAATTCAGTGGGTTAAGCAAAAAGATTTCATTAAAATGTGAGGCAACTAAAGCATTTTTTAACACAATCCCTTTTTTCAAGGGCTCAAAAGTAATTGGACAAATTAAATAACTGGGAAAAAAATGTTCATTTCTAATACTTGGTTGAAAACCCTTTGCTGGCAATGACAGCCTGAAGTCTTGAACTCATGGACATCACCAGATGCTAGGTTTCCTCCTTTTTAATGCTCTGCCAGGCCTTTTCTGCAGTGGCTTTCAGTTGTGTTTGTTTGTGGGCCTTTCTGTCCGAAGTTTAGTCTTCAACAAGTGAAATGCATGCTCAATTGGGTTACGATCAGGTGACTGACTTGGCCATTCAAGAATTTTTCAATTCTTTGCTTTAATGAACTCCTGTGTTGCTTTGGCTGTATGTTTTGGGTCATTGTCCATCTGTATCATGAAACGCCACCCAATCAATTTGACTGCATTTAGCTTAGACAGTATGTCTCTGAACACCTCAGAATTCATTCGGCTGCTTCTGTCCTGTGTCACATCATCAGTAAACACTAGTGTCCTAGTGCCACTGGCAGCCATCACACTGCCTCCACCATGTTTTACAGGTGATGTGGTATGCTTTGGATAATGAGCTGTTCCACGCCTTCTCCATACCTTTTTCTTGCCATTATTCTGGTAGAGGTTGATCTTGGTTTCATCCGTCCAGAGAATGTTTTTCCAGAACTGTGCTGACTTTTTTAGATGTTCTTTAGCAAAGTCCAATCTAGCCTTTCTATTCTTGAGGCTTATGAGTGGCTTGCACCTTGCAGTGCACCCTCTGTGTTTACTTTCATGCAGTCTCCTCTTTATGGTAGACTTGGATATCGATACGCCTACACCCTGGAGAGTGTTGTTCACTTGGTTGGCTGTTGTGGAGGGGTTTCTCTTCACCATGGAAATGATTCTGTGATCATCCACCACTGTTGTCTTTCGTGGACGTCCAGGTCTTTTTGTGTTGCTGAGTTCACCAGTGCTTGCTTTCTTTCTCAGGATGTACCAAACTGTAGTTTTTTCCACTCATAAAGGAATTGTGTTAAAAAATGCTTCAATTGCCTCACATTTTTATGCAATCTTTTTGCTCAACCCACTGAATTAAAGCTGAAAGTCTGCACTTCAACTGCATCTGAGTTGTTTCATTTAAAATTCATTGTGGTAATGTACAGAACCAAAATTAGAACAAAGTTCTATGGACCTAACTGTAAGGGTCCTAAAATGCATCAGCTATTGAATTGGAATTTTATTGTTTCAGAATATGTGGCAACAAACCTGATCATAGAATGGATGATTTCAAGGAACTTTTGGTATAAAATTCAAATGCATGTTTTTTTTAATGGAGTTTTACTGAACTTTGGATAAATCTACATTGTAAATATATAAGTAAGTGGGTGTTTATCGTTGCATAGTTGAGATATGCATTAATATATAACATTCACTTCATTGTACAGTAATATTTAATTTTTTATGTTCAGGCAGATAACAGTGAACTGTATTGCTGATTCGTGATGAGTGTCTGAGCAAATCAAGAACCTCATCCCATACATGTGTTTCTGTGCTCCTGTGCTCTCCATTTAAGGTGATGGCAGACCTGTTTTTTTGGTTGAGATGAGTTTGAGTGTGACAGCTGCATGCAAGACAAGAACAAATCCTAGACAGCATGCCAGTCTGTCACCAGGTCTGCACAGAAACCCAAACATCAGACTAATTTCTGCTCGCATACAGTATAACCTGGCCATCTCTGAGCTGATGGAGGAACCTGAAGTATGTAGACAACCCCCACAGTACACAAGAGAAGAACATGCAGAACAAGTCCCTAGGTCCAGTGGATAAAGGTACTAGATAAGGTACAATTAATACATTCTGGCACCGATAGCCATTTGATGCCCTTTTTGTATGTAAAAGCTCTATCTATTTTTAGTGTTACATGTCTGTTCACTCACAAATGTCCAGAAACTGTTTACTGAGGCTGAAAGGAAGGTGTGAGTGGCACATTGCACAGTTTAACCGAATATTATAAGACATTGTATTTAGTTCGAACAATAAGCCAATATTCAGTTTTGCTAGCTTTTCTGTATATAAGCAACTGAAATTCTTCAGATGTTACAGTAAGTGCATATTGACCACTACAGAGAGAAATGTTATACCATTACTGGTGAAGTGCCAATAGCAACCATACAAGAGTCACATGGTGGTCAGTTTTAGGACTTCCTGACTGCTAAATGTTCTTCTTAAAATGTGGGAACCCCTTTGGGATGCTGAGTACCATGAAATGTGTTATAAAAAACTAAACACATGTATGAAAAAAGGAAGGTAAAATGTATTAGCACAAAGTTTAGTAAACCTTAATGAAGTACTGTAACAGCTGGAGACATCGAGCAACATCTGCACAAACAAGCACGCTATATAAATGAGCAACGCAGAGACGTCATGGGACGTTCTTTTCCTGATTGGTTCTTTACACCTTCTTTACATGTTGCATGCCCAAAGTCAAAGAGATGTCTGCACTTTCTTTAGTTGTGAATGCTGTCTGCCAAATTAGTGCTCAGAGCATTCTAGCATAGCAGTGCAGCTCTTGGTTTCAACAACTTGATTAATAAAGCACACTGTGTTATTTAGAAGACTCTTTGGGCCTCAGCTGGAGAGAAATGAACCCTTTCAGGCAGAAAAACAAATTTACACTGGAGTCAGCAAAATATGGCACCAGCCATCAATTACAAGTGCAAATGGATGGCTTCTCGGAAATATGTTGTGAACTTCACTTTTAAGTGCACTACAAAGTAAAGTAAAAGTAATCCACCCAACCCAATTAAGGGTGACAGGGAATCAGAGTCTATCCTGGCAACATTTTTATATCAACAGGAAATGATGACAGGCATTGTGGGTCACATGACAGACAACCACCTCTGCAACTGCAGATACCATGGTGGCACTCTTAAGAATACAAAAAGACACCGTGCAACACTAAACATAAAACAAAAAATACTTAACAGAGACATACAATGAATATAATGGAGAATCATGACATGTACAGTACAGTATATGTTGTGGCAGACGGCCTGGATCCATGCCCAGCCGGGACGCCCCTGCATCATATGTTCCAGGGGAGCAAACATGGGAGACCCAGTACCTCCCCCTGGATGCTAGATGGCAGCCTCCCTGGGTTGCAGGGCTTCATGGGAGTTGGAGTTTGGTACAGCCCTGTTGGGTTGCGCAGGTGCCGCCAGGGGGTGCTGCAGTGGGAGCTGCTGGGCCTTTCTGGGCAGTAGTTTCACCACACACGGAAGTGTGCACCTGGAGCACTTCTGGGTGCCTAATAAAAGGAGTCGAGAGGAGGAGGACGAAGCTGTCTAGGAGGAGTGGAGGACAACACTTTAAATTATTGGTGTTTTGGTGTGTGCTGTGCTTGGGACTGTGTACTGCCTGTGGGACACGGGGAGGATGTGCGCCCACAGGTGAAGAAAAATAGAAAGTTGTTTTATTTTACATGTGTCTCCGTGTCCAGTCTGGGTGCCTATATAGTGCCTTTTACAATGGTTATGAGGATGATCCATGAAGCCAGCATCTAAAATATATTGGCCAAACATTCATAACAGACTGCTAGGTAGGTAGGTAGGTAGGTAGGTAGATAGATAGAACTTTATTTGTCCCCAGGGGAAATTTGGCTTTTTACAAAAGCACTTTAAATACGTAACAAGATAGATAATATACACACATATACTATGGTCTGAACACACACCAGGATGACTAAAAAGGAAGGAACTTATTAAAACGAAAGAACAGAAAAGTTCTGATTTGGCAGTCATAGTCATAGTGGAGATTATGTAGGCGAATTGCTGTTGGTATAAAGGAGCACCAGCAATGTTTCGTGACCCTGTATTTAGGATATAGCGGGTTGGATAATGGATGGAAGTCCTCAGTGTTAGTGTGTCACAGAGAGGATGTGCAGCATTGTTCATAATGGCACTCAGTTTTGTTTTAATTCTCTCCTTCGCCTCGACCTCCAGGGGGTCCTACAACTGAGCTTGTCCTTTCAATCAGCCTGTTGATTCTGTGGGCCTCTCTTGAAGTTATGATACCAACCCAGCACATCACAGCATAGGAAATCGCACTGGCCATCACAGAATTGTAGAAGTGTGAAAGGATGTCACTTCTCACATTAAAGGAGCATGGTCTCCTAAGGAAAAAGAGCCCGCTATGCTCTTTCTTATAAAGTTCCTCAATGTTACAAGACCAGTCCAACCTGTCATTAATGTGGTGTAGTGAGTGAAGCGTAAAGTATACAGGTCTATTCTTTGTGCTGTTCCAGTGTTGCTCACATCCGCATCAGAAACAGTCACACAAACTGCGGTCTGCCCAAACGATAGTCCATTATCCAGGACACCAAAGGCTCAATCACCTGCATATCTCTGAGTTTACTCCTTAACAGGGATGGCTGTATAATCCTCACAGTGCTGGCAGTTTTGTCCAGGTGAGAATAAGCCTTGTGGAGCAGACAGATAATTGCATCCTCCACTCTGGTCTCTATACAATAGGAAAATGGGTCCAGATGGTCTACCACAAGAGGACTCGTATAATCCAGCACCAGTCTCTCAAACGTCTTCATGATGTAAGATGTAAGTGTCCCTGGTCTGTAGTCATTAGGTGAAGAGGCGCCTTCCTTCTTTGGAACAGGAACAATGGCACTTTCTGAAGCCTTAAGGTCAGACTGAACAGGTGACAGAGGACACCACAAGTTGGGTGACACAGGCCTTAAGAACTCAAGGACTAACCCCTTTTCCTATATGAAGCTACACTCCTGAATTCAAGCTTGGAATCTCTGCTCAGTGAGTAGCTTTTGAGTTTGGTATTCTCCAGAATGGCTTCCAAGTCTGGAACATCTTTCTAAAGTTTTGTGGCTCCCCCATGAGCCCCAGTTCATCCTGCATCCCTGTGTCTTAATACAGAGCCTTAAATATAAACAGCAATTATCAACCATGACAGCCTCACAAATCCAGCAGCCTGGCTGTGAATCCAGTGCCTCAAAATGAATAAGAAGATAAACTGAATTGCATTTCAGATATATTAAAATGCACACAATTATTTTAAGAAACGTATTTGACATATCTCGGGATGGATAGGAATTTATTTCATTTGAAATATTTCAAATTGCACTTCTCAAATATGACTTGAGTATAATTTTGAATTACTCTGGAATGCATTAAAGATATTTTCAAATTACATGAAAAATCTCTCTAAATGATAATTCAGTTTACCACATAATTGAAATCCCAGCACTTATGTACAACGGGTTTAGCACCACAACCTACTTAAACAGACGAAGGCTCATCCACATGTGTTCTCATTTCCTTTATTCTGCCTCTTCTGTTCATGGGTCAATATCCCTGCCCATAATGTGAAGCTGTCTTCCTCTGTGAAGTGGGATTCCATCAATGGATTGTGTTCAAGTGCTATAATCATCCGGTTACTCAGTCTATTAAAATTGTATTTTTTTTATTAGTTATGCATTTTTTGCTGCTCGACTTCCTAAATTGACTGCAAGATCATTACAAATAGTATATAAGCAAATAAACCACGGCTAAATAAGTGCCAACAAAGCAGTGCAGTTAATACATGACAGTCCTCTTTGTAGAATTCTCCTATAACTTAACGCATACTTGCTGACACCTCAGACGATATTGATGAACACAGCTTGAAGAAAGACGATGACCTTTCTAAATAGTTCTTTTATGTTTTTTGCAATACATGAATATAACATAACATTCTCAAATGTTTTTAATCCAACAAAGAAAAAAATGTGCTTCAGTTTAACAGAGATGCTATAATTAGGTGTTCCAGAAGACCGTGTACTTGAAATTATGATAAAAAATATTAATTTTTTTGAAAAAAATCAGGAAGTGGTGGTCGCCACTTTAAAATGCCAGGTGCCAGTGAACAGGCTGGAGTGTAAAAGTCTATTGTTGAAGGTGCCATAGTGTTGCTACAATTTACAGTGTTAAATGTTTAAATTAAAAATGCAACTATATATTATGAAATGTAGGCAGCCGGCCAGCACAGTGGTTAATGCTTCTCTTTCAGCTCTCCAGAGAGGTGGGTTGGGTTCTCAGCCTGGCCTGTCTGGAGTTTGCATGTTCTCCTCATATCACATTTTTATTTACTCAAACATGGACATGCTAGATTAATAGCTGACTTTAAAATGGCCTGGTAAGACTGACTATGGGTATAGGTATGAGTGGGCCCTGAGCTGGTAAAGTGCCCCATCCAGGATTGTAGCTAAAGATGTCCGCTTCCCATGACCCTACGATGGATTAAGCTGGCTCAGAAACTGGTAGGATAAGAGGATGAAAAAGTGATTGAGTCTGCATTACAATGAATTTGCATCCTGTCCATGGTAGCACCTGGTATAGACAAGATATTTATTAAAGTTCTAATGTTGTTTCACTACAAGATGTCTTTCTTATATCATGTCAATTCTTAACATAGATTTTCTTACAAAGGGTCCATGGGTCCTTCCCTTTATAACACTTTATATTTAGTTCATTCATCTACATACTGTATGAATCTCGGGTGCATTAAGTGAATTAGAAAGTGGATCAATATTCAATAAAAGTCATCCATTCATGTTCTAACTCACTTATTCCACATGTAGCATCAGTCACAAGGAAGAAAGCAGCACAGGATGGGACACCAGTCCATTACAGGGAACACTCAAGTACACTTGGGACACCCATTCAAAGCAAGCTAATTCAGTGCTAATTTAGCTAATTAAGTAAGCTAATTTAATACGACTTAATCTAACACATGCATACATCTCATGTGGGGTGGAAGGAAAAGCAGAGTACCTAAGGGGGAATCCACAAAGAGAACATGCAAACTTGGCACAGATGGGTGACCAGGCTGGGATCTGAACCCAGCCACCCTGAAACTCTGTTCTTCTGTGCCTCGATTCCCACTACTTGCCAGCCTTCCTGAACTGTATGGGTTTTCAAATGCAAACAGATTATCAAAAGACCCCAATTACTATGCAATATACACATAAATATATACAAAGAAAGACAGGGAAAGTGCACATTATAAATGGAAGGATGGCTTCTGATTCCAGAATAATGCAAAGCTTTCAATATGTATGTAAAAAAAACAAGAACATACTGTGATGGTCATCGAGGGGCCTGAGTTTTTCCCGGCACTGTAAGGCTGGTACCAACTATATGCTCACAGCTTTGGCACTGCCTACTTCCCAGGCAAGTGAAAATGAGCCAAGGCAAGACAGTAAACAAATGTGAGACTTACTTGTTAAAATCAGTAACAGTTTATTCAAATTAAAATGCATTCATAAATGTGCAAACAGTGCAGTTAAAAAAGTTATTAAATAAATAAAACCATAAAATTGTGGCATCAAGAACAAATAAAGTTTTCTGGGGTGCTCAAAATCTAAATCCAATAAATACATAAAAATCCAGATCAGAAAGGTCACCTCCTTCAGTCACAGCAGCTCCCATGGCACCGTGCCCTCTCTCAGATGAGACCACATTAGGACCCTATTCTTCCTCCTGCTCCCATGGACCCCCTCTCTCCCTCTTGCCTGTTCCGCCTTTCAGCTTTGTTAGCTGCCAAGAGCACAACCGCCCTTCAGAGCTCCCCTTAAACTCTTCAGTAGTACAGTGCTGCTCAGTTCGTCCTCCTGAGACTGCCAAAATAATAATCGCTTTCTATCCGTAGTTACTTTTTATTTTTTTGCACTAACCTGCTCCCTTTTGATGCACCCTTTGGTGCTCAGCCGATGTCTCCTACCAGCTGCTGCCAGGCAATTATCATTTAACACAGACACAAGCTGGCATGTGCATGCCCCTGCACCAACCTGAGCAACACGGGTCGCTGCTAACAAGGCTAAAACGATTAAAACAATTCACTCTCCCTTCCTTGTTTTATGAAATCAACCTGTTGTAAATATCAAAAATAGTGGCCTTTATGTAAATAAATCACAAAGGGAAAGAGATATATCAATAAAAATCACAAGGCAGCACTGGACGCCTTGTCTTCAAGGTGTGGTAGCTTCCCCATTTACTCACGTTGCCTTCACCTCCCATTTGTCCCTCACTCCCTAGATCTCTCTCCTTCTTTCTGCCTCCCTCTTGTTGCAGAACTCTCCTTTTGAATCCAGGGACACCAGCCTAGAGGGCCTTCTTGTTACTCCAAGGGTCACAACCCCACTGAGCGTTGGGCATCCATTAAAGGAAGTTGCTCTAAGTTTCCTCTGTTGTGCAGCTCCGTCAGACCTCCCTCTCTATGTGCTAGACTGCCTTATACCCAGCTTTAGATTTTAGAAATATGCAAACATTTGCCAGGTGGCCACACAAGCCCCATTTAGACAGTCTGCAATGAACTCATTTAGATTCTGCTGACCAACATTAGCACTCCCATTTTCTATTGTGATGGGTTACCCAGTGAGCAAAGGTGGCACATCACTGGGACAGAGGCCCATCAAGGTTTGGCCTGCAGGTGGCCCCAAACCCAACACAGACAGACACAAGGCACAAGTCCAGCACAACACAGTTTTTACTTGGCTGTGGGAAACTCCTTCTAAATCGTTTCCCACACAAGCACAATATAAAGCACAATACAGCTCACAGCAATGCCTTTCTCTTCTCCGACTGTCTCTCCTCTCTTTCTCTCTAACTGCCTTCACTCCTGCTCTAGCAAGTTTCGTCACTTTCCTCTAAACTCTGGCCCTGGAGAAGTGGCAGCTGGCCCGTTAGCATAGGTGGAAGTCCAACAACATAGGGCTCTGAAACCCCTGCAGCACCCCCTGGTGTCACCCTCGGAACCCAACTGGGATAAGCCACCAAACTCTGACTCCCAACATGTCCTGCGGGAATCTGTGGTAATGCTCCACTTAAGGGGGTTGCCACCTAGCAATCTGGGGGAGATAATGCCCTGTGCACGTTCTCTCACCAGTCCTTCCTTTAAGAAGGTGTCGCAGTTAGCTAATGGCTCTGGCTGTCTGCCACAAAGGTTACATGAAATAAAAGAATATCGACACTGCCAGCCTGTGTGCAAACCAATACTTCAGTGTGGCAAACAGGGCAATGCCAGGGTGCAGTTAACCCTCTGCTTGTGCTGGATAAGGAGAAGCAGTAGCACTACGAGACAGAGGAATGGGTAATGTTCCCTCAGGACCGTAGGCACTTTCAGACCCAACAGGTTGCTGTCTGTCTGCCTATAATGTAAGACAGGCTACAGACAGATAGTACAATAGAATGGCAGAATACCTCCTTCCCAATAGAGGGCAGCACATGGCCCCAAGTTAAAACAAACTGGTCGATGATACCCTTTTAAGAGTTGTAACCTCCATTGAATTCAGTGGCAGTACGAAATCCCACAGTGGAAGGAGCGATAGGTGAGGCAACCTTAGAAAATACCTGAATGAACTGTGAAAATGTGAGCGGTCTCACTTTGAGGACCCAGAATGGGAGCTTAATGCCAACTCAACCCATTAGCCCTATGAGCTTAGACAAAAGGGTTGAGTTGAGTAAGGAATATATGGAGGGAAGGACTGTAAGCAAGAGTTTGAGAAGAGCGCTTGACTGTTATTTTAAGGTGGGAAGATGTGGGTTTTACAGTAGATCAACACCTGTAGGGTTAGGATCAGCGAGAGAGAAGTGCTATTATTTTCCTTTTGTTTACAGGGTTCATGGTTGGCCTTCCATGTTTATTCCTTCTCTTAGATCCAATAAACAGTCCTACATGACATTTATACTGGGTGAGGTGGGTTGACATGAGGGGCTATTACAGATCACAGAGTCATTAAACATTGTCACGCATGCGTGCCAGAGGTTCGCCTTTCAGATTTAACTAAGGAATGTGGCACCGCCCCAGAATGAGAGAGGTACTGTCACTAACAATTTTCTCTCACAGTGCTGAGAAACCCTAACCCTTGGGGGCAATGGAGGCCCACCATTTCTGGTCCAGCCGATATAAAACGGAGACACCCCCAAAAGGTGGCATCTCATTTGGACTCAAGAGCCAGACCGTAATTGGCCGAATACACCCCCAGAGGGAGATAAGAGGCCACAGCCTGTACTGTTTGCCTCTTACCATCATGCGCCTGTTAAGTTCTATCCTTGCTTTGTTTGAGATTAAAAGGAGGTTTGCCCGGTTGGTACCCTAACTCTTTTTGGACTTGTTCTTCCTCCTTGTGCACCTGCCTACAACATACAGTATGCAAGGTGGCATTTCATTTTCAATGCTATAATGATGCATTGTGGGATATTGTTTGACATCATTCCTCTCTTACACCTCTGCTAAAGCTCTCTACTTTTCTGACATCTCCTCCTCTCTATACATCAGTCTTCATACCAGTTCACTTCCCAATTCCAAACAAACATTCCTTATTAAATCTATACAACATTTTTTAGGGTTTTTAAAAAACATGTTATAGCAAAGCTCAACTCTTTTCATTTATCACATCTGTTACCCCACATACAAGAAATTCCATTGCTATCTGTAGTCTTGTGCAGACTTGCATGCTCTGAATGTTTCCATTTTAAGTGAATTTTAAAGGAGGTTATTGCGTAAGGAAAATATGTAACATTTACAAATTAAAGTGGGGCAAACTTTAACTGCAGTTATTTTACTAATCTTGATGGTCTGAAGGTGTTTGAGCTTAATTTCTTACTTTTTGTTGGTTAATAACACTACCGTAAGTAATCTGTCAGCTGCAACAGGGAAAGCCGCCTCCAGGATGCTGACCATAATTCACTTTTCCAATCATCTGCCTGTGTTCTTTTGGAGGTTAAACGATGGAAGTGAAGGGCAGGAGCAAGCGAGAGCTGGTGTGAACAAGAGGAAGCAGGTGGATGGGAGTGGTGCCCTAGAAAAAGAGTGTGTGGCTGGCGCTCCATGGAATTAAGCGTTGCTCATGTTGAGGGTTGAACATGGGAGCAAGAGCAACAACAACACTCCAGAAGACTCCCCCGCAAGACTGGCGAGGGCAACGGGAGTTGAACGGGTGATGGCTTGCCAGTGCCCCGTATATCGACATGGGACGGGTGGTGGAAACATAAGCAGATCAGAAGATTGTCTGCGCCTGTTAGATGACGTCTCTCCGTGCTGTAAGACCCGAGCAGGGTAAGCAAGAGAGACGTCAGTTTTAAAGAAAAGCATCGGGGACTGAGATTTTTAGAGAAGATTCCTGCAGTGTTTTATGGATTTTTGCATAGGATTTTAACCTCCACTATCACCGTTTTATGGATTATTTATTGAATTTTGGATGCACTGTACTGTTGGACACTTTTGCTGCTTATTTGGTTTTCAAATAAAAGCATTGTCTTTTTTGCACATACCCCTTGCCTGGTTGTATATTTCCTCATCTTGGTAACGTTATCGATGGTTGAAGGTCTAACAGGCTCCTGGAAAGAACAGGTAGCGTGGAGCAAACCCACACCGTCACAAGTGCCTTTCCCATGCTCAAGGCACTTAACACCTTGGTAATATCTCTACATATAGAAAATCCAATGTCTGTCTGTATGTCTGTCCGCTACTTAACAGATTTAGATCGGGTCTTTTTCTATAATTTACTTGAAGATTGCGGTTGATTTTGCGACTACTCTGATCGCACTTAATATCATAGTTCACTTACGGCAGCGATTTATTTGTGTGAATCTGCGAGAAAGGCTGCGGGCCGAGGGGAGGGGCAGCGTGATGTTAGGAGTGGGGAGCCGGGCAGGACCCTCCTCACTCACACGCCAGCCTCCGTTCGAATTGCTCTACCTCTGGTCATGTTTTGGAGTGGACCTTGCCTCCACTTAGCTAGTGATACCTGTTTGTTTATTGAATTTTAAGTTTGTCCTGTTTCACTACTATGCGGGTGGAGCCATAAGAGACGGCTAGTTTTAAAATAAATTTAATAATACCTTCATAATAAAAGTATCAATTTCTATCAAAAACATAAATTCCTGGATGACCCTTAACTTTTGAATGCTGGTGTATGTGTGCATTTTTAATATGGCTATGGTTAGAAACCATTCCTTTATTTCAATGATGGGACAACATGGTTGCTCAGGAGTAAGCACTGCTGCTACACGGATTTTGTTGTAATCCTGTGCCCAGTCATTGTCTATCTCTTTGTATCTGCATGATAATTTCAACAGACACATCAGGTTTCCTCCCACAGCCCTATCTTTAGGTTGATTCTAAACTGGCCATGTGGGTGCGGACCCTGCCTTATCTCCAACATAGTCTTAACAACATCATAGGCAAAGTAGTGTGCTGGGGCCCCAGTTTTAATAGCAAAACAGGAACATTCACAGGCATCAGAAACATTGTGAGACCCTGTGCTCCTGGGGTCCACGGCCAGTGCCCATATGTTAAGGTGGCCCTGTCCAACATTAGGGCAGTTGTGATCCTGAATAAAATTAGGCGGATGGGAGAAATGTTGTAAGTTTTGCTCCCACTTACTGTCTGAAAAAATTCTCAGCTTGCTTCTGTGCTATTCACAGCTTTTATATATACACATATATTTTTACAGGCCCTATAAACACTTATTATTCATAGATGAGCAAATAGGATCACGCTAGTCTTGCCGTTTATTTTGTATATAAAGTATCTTTCACATGCTTGCAGCTCTTAAGACTAGCAGCCCAATGTGACTGTAAACATAGGCAAAGAGTACAATTTTTCAGTACAGCCATACTGTTTATTATGAAACCTGCTCATCAGATCACCGACAATCCTGCAACTGTAAGTACACCAGAAAATGGAAAAATACATCCAATTGCTCAGAGCATGATGTTAATAAAATTAGTAGGTTTATTTCTCATTTGCAAAAAATGATCTTTTTTGCAATTGCTGAATGCCACACAGCTTCAGAGTCCTAGGTTTGGATTATGAGTTGAAGACAAAGTCTGTGCAGAATCTGCATGGTCTTCCTGTGCCTGCATGCCAGAGACATGCATGTTAAGCTAGCAGGTGAATGTAATGCGTAGGGTGGGTTTGTGTCCAAATGTGCCCTGTGATGTTTGGTGTCCCATTATGGGTGGCATACCGCCCTGTGCCTAGTACTGCTGGGATAAGCACTGGCAACCTGTGACTCTGAACTGAATACGCTGGTCAGAAAATGGATGGGTGATTCACATGCACTGGTGAGCTTATATCTGTTGCTGAGCTATTTAACAAGACGTCACATCACATTTAAAAAGGCGAAAAATAGAACAGACGACATCACGTAAAAACAAAAAAGGCTATATAGAAAACCCCATCGAAGTCACAGTTCAGAGTTCGCGGCCTCAGTCATTTGCAGATTTTTCCTTAGAACCTAACTAATAATTGTTTGTGGAAACCGCAAATATCTTCCTCAGTTTTATTATGGCTTTTTTCGTGGTAATAATGTACTGTAGATAGAACACAAAGCAACCGTGGAGGAAAAGGCGGCTTGTGATGGTGAAAGTAGCCAATCCGAGAGCGTTATTCATTTCTCCTTGCTGCTGATTGGCTGCTGCCCTGTGACATATCTCCGGCAGATTCAGCCCAGCATTCCCGTATCATAACAGTTTACCACGTGTAGCTATCTCGAGTGCATCGCTGAGTGTTCTCGTGGTTTTGGTTTTGTTCTTCTTAAAACCCTAAGATGCCGCTCAAACACCCTGCACCTTCTAAGACTTCTGGCAATGAACCAAAGCACCAGAAAAAAATTTAAGACAGTGCAGGAGAAGGTTGAACTCCCGGAACTAAAAAGTTAGGCCACAGTAGCCACCAGGGGAGTTGTAAATCCTCTGCTTTGCTGTGCAGTCAATATCTTCATTACATACCTTCATTGTACTGTACAGCTAATTCATCATCATCATCATCATCTTCTTCAATCAGTATCATTCATTATTGGTGAGTACCCATACATTTTACTTTATTTTTATTAAATTAAATTATTATGTACTTACCCTACTTATACCAACGAAAACGCGCTTGCATGAATTACAGTACATATAGGGGTAACATTTGGAATTTTACATTCTAGCACGGCGGGAGACAAAGCAGTACAGTACTGTACAGTAGACGGGTTTAACTTTACATTCTTTTTTAAGGATAATGTATTAAGTTGAGTTTGACATGAAATTAAAGTATTTTGGGGGCATATTTAGGATTTAAACTATAACGATAGGCATTAATAGGTATTTTTTTGACCACATCCAAAATTCGCGGTTTTTCACAATTCGAAGGTGCTCTAGGAACATAACCCCTGCAAATTTCAGGGGTTGTCTGTATTAAAAACACACAGCCATTACAAAATGGGCTATTTGTGGCCCTGTAGAAGTGCACATGTTTAACAACAATACCCAAATATTCCATGGCATTCAAGCAATGATTGATTTGTATTAACCGGACCAAAGTGGGCCAAGAAAGCATCCCCCACACCATTACAGCACCACCACCACCAGCCAGGTCTGTTGACACAAGGCAGGTCGGGTGCACGGATTCATGCTGTTGGTGCCAAGTTCTGACCCTGCCATCTGTGTGCTTCAGCAGAAATCGAGATTTATCAGATCAGGCTACGTTTTTAACTGTCCAGTTTTGGTGAGCCTGTGCCCGCTACAGTCTTAGCTTTCTGTTCTTGGCTGAGAGGACTGGAACTCATCGTGGTCTTCTGGTGTTGTAGCCTATGCACCTCAATGTTCAACATGTCATGTGCTCACTGCAGTTGTACTGAGAGGTTATCTGAGTTAATGTAGCCTTTCTATCAGCTTAAACCATTCTGGCCATTCTCCTCTGACCTCTACCCATTGGACTGCAGCTCACTGGATGTATTTTTCATTTTTTGTGTCATTCTGAAAACACTCTAGAGACTTGTGTGTGAAAATCTCAGGAGATCAATTAAACCTGCTTGTCTGGCACCACCAATCATACCATGGTTGAGATCACATTTTATATTAGAAGTGTCCCTAATAATTTTTCCCAATGAGGACACATGTTAAGAACCTGACTTATGCCCCATCAGATATAACACATAAGGACAGGTTGTGATCATATTTCAAAGGCAAGAGATAATATGCATGCAACTCTAAATTGCAATAATAACTTCAGAGACAATATCTACGATGGCTTGGGACCAAGACAAAAATCCTGAGAGAAATGTTTAATTAAAGAAAACGTTAAACCCAATGGAAGGAAACTGAAGGCAAAATTCGTGCTTGGTAGTTTAGAATGCTAAATATGGCACCACACTTGGTCCTGCTCCTCTGTCACACAACGCTATTTGTTGCCACTTGCTCTGACCCCGCGCTCCCTTGGAATGCCCAATACTTCCATGTCAAAAATGTGACTTGTGGTAATAAATACCTGTGGGCTAACTTTCAAGAAGGTAAATTGAAAAAAAAAGTTGTGCATTGAAATAAAGATGACTTTGATTATTTCTAGGAACACTGCACTGTGTTCTTATTTGAAAGCACGTTTAGGCCACAACACTTCCAACACTGACAATTCCACATGGGCTTTTTACTCCAGAATTCTCTTCCACATACATGCCCACCAGGATTATTAGAGTACTTCAGAAGTTCTGCTGCCTTGAAATGGAGATAAGTGATGACTCCACAGGTGTCTTACTATCATTTCGTAATTAAAGCTTCTGCCAGGAAATATTATGTCATGGAATATTGCTGGATACGCAAATCGGACCACATGCAAATTGCACAGCAAGGCTAACCTGCGTTTTGAGAATCCTTGAAAGGCTTACTAAAATGTTCTTTGGATTACTGGGAAACGCCAAACTTTTTAAACCTAAAAACTAAAACAAAAAAAATCATGCTAAAGACTGAGTTAGACTTCTCCGATCGAGTCACCAAAATAAAAATATTTCATTCGCTAGCATTGCATTTCACACTTTGGCTGCACTTTAAAACCCAGAAAGAGCAACCGCTTCTTTGCTCGTCCAGCGCGATTAGCGGATCGTTGATTCAGACAGCGACACAAACGGCTTTGTGGGAGCGGAGGGTCGCGATGACAGTGTCCTGACCTTGTAGCCCCCTGCATGTTGAGCTCTGACGTGACACTGCAGCAAACCCGGATTCGGCCTCTCTGTAACATGCTTCATATACAGAAGGAATTCGTGCATTAATCTAGTGTGCGTGTGTGTTTTTAATTATTGTTTTTGTTATTTTCAAACCGAGACATGCCGTATGTTCTCTGAACAGGCATCTCTCATCGACCCGAGAGAAACCCCATCTTCCAACACTAAGGTTTATTAATTAAAAGAGATGTGTGACTTACAGAATCGCTAGCGTTCTTCCGCAGGCTACCATGATCGGCGGGCTCCACCAGCCTCTCGAAAGAAGCAGATCCCAAGGATGAGCTTTTCTGGTGGGACAGCACTAAGTGAGACACGACGGGCTTGCTGGGACTGCCGTGTTTCTGCATTTTAGCTTTGCTGCCGACGTCCAGTCCCGGCGATCCGGAGAGCTTTTCGGTTTGCACGAGCGCCCCGGGCTCCTCTCCTTTACTGCAGAAGAAGCGCTCGTTGTCCAGCGGCTCCGATACCGAGCAGCACAAATTGGGCTGAGAGGACGAGAAGACGCGATCGAGCACTTTATTCCTTTTAACCTTAAAGGTCCATTTGCCTGCCTCTTTCTTGGGCTCCGCACTGCGGCGATCGGTGCTAATTTTTGGGCTCAAGAAAGGCAGGTTTTTCCAGATTCTCTTCTGGTAGGACAGGGACTCCTGCTCGGTGCCGGCAGCGTTGTCATCCTGAGGCTTGTCGTCCATGCTTCGCAGGCAGGAGCAGTAACAGCCAGCCAGCCTTATTCGGACCAAGGGGACCCGCGGTTTCTGCAAGCTGAGCGGCAGATTGAATTGTCAATGGCTGCTCTGGGGAAGGAAAGCGGGGGTTTTACAGGCTTGATAAAGTTGGCGTGTGCTCTGCAGCGACCAGAGAGCGATCACCTGCCGGTTTCCACCTTTACCGAAACTGAAGTACAGTAAAGCGGCAACATTTCAGAGGAAGCGTGCGTGGCTTACACGCTCGAGCCGCTCCATTTCACCCAGCGACCAGCGGAGTGGAAAGTTTGAACGCACGTGCCTAACACGACTCGCCTTACCAGCTGGCTCGCGCAGACGGCACGCGTCGATTGGCAGAGCGCACAGAGGATGGGGAGAGGCGGAGGAGCAGCGGTCCAGATGTGCCATTGACTAAATTCAGGGCTTCATCTGCGGCTCTGGACTATTGATTAGTGTTACTACTTAACAGGGGCGTGGGCAGTGGGACGCCCTCATAAATTCATGTTTGTCAATATTTCACTTTTGTATCTAAATGAGGATCGGACACCCTTCGAAGTAAAACTGGCCTGAGGTCTGATATCCGCCTGTCATTCGCATGTTTCTCTTGAGCCCCGCATTCAAGAAACTTCACATTAGTTTCCCAAACTTAATTTTTAATTACTTAGCAATTATCTCTATAAAAACTCCACTTACATTAATAAAGGCCTTAAAAAAAATAAATAAATAGCTGAGCGGGTTTAAAATGGTTCGACGAACACGTTAATTCTTTCGAGGGTAGAAGGGTCAGATCAGCTGTCCGACTACCCCGGAGGCTTGAGTCGCCCTCTGTGGTCTGTCTGAAGTTTGAACATCCACACTGCGCCTGTGTGATTTCACTGCTCATGGTCGTTGCCACACCTTTTTTTACTTGTTCTGTTCAATCACACGGAATAAATTCACCTACCGCAAAACACAGCAAGTAAAAATAGCGATATTAAATGCATATTATAATGTCCTTGGCCCGGACCTGAAAGTGATTCAGGGTGCACTTTTAATGCGCCAGAGTGGTTCATCAAAGCGGTCACATAAGTGCCGTTTGAGATTCCCAAAAAAACATCCACACGAAGGCTTCAGGCAGAACCTTGATTTATATAGATCAGTAACAGGCTCCGTAAATAGCCATGAACGGATGATAACAGATGCATGAAATCCCAGTGGCTTCTTGATTTTAAAAGGATTCGCGCTGCACACACTCACAAGTTCTGGCTTTCTTGATCTGTTCGTGTTCTGCTAGGTGGTCTGCTTTGTACATTAAAGATTTCTCGATTTTCCACAAGTAGGATGGGTAAACAGGCATATATAATTTCAATTAGCAACACATGGTCTGTGAACTGGGTACTTGTTGCCTCTTTAAAAGACTAATTCATCCACCAGTACATGAGCAATTAGAATAGTAAGTGTACTGTACTGTTGCGTTTTCCGGACCTGCATCACGCACATAAGGTCCACTGGCTTGCACGCACGCGCGAAAAGTGTCACGGGATAGTAGTGCGCGCTCACGAAACAATGTCCCTCGGTTTTACGGGCCACTGTCTTGCTTTGCATCACAGTTTACTGAGGTGCCTTCACACACTCCTTAGCACGCCGGGCAGTACGGACCCCCAAATAACACAGGACATTCATTACTGCGCTACCGTCCCGTGACACTGTTCGTGCGTGCGTGACGTAATAGTAACAGTACACAAGGCTTTCTCAGTGTGAGAAGATCGAGGTCAACAGCCAACTCGGTATATGACTTAACAGTGGCAAGAAAATAATAATAAAAAAAAAAACACGTGCCTCAAGTAGCAATTATCACTTTTATATGTAGTCTATTAATTATTTATAATAATATATATACAGTATATTTCACTTAAGAAATATAGCAAAAGTTAGACATTGCAAGATGCTGAGAGATTAGTTCGCGCTTTTGTTTTCAGTCGACTAGATTACTGTATTGCATACGATACCCCCTACCCCACCCACTCCCCGGACTACCCAAAAAAGACATCAATCGATTGCAACCAGTACAGAATGCAGCTTCTAGAATCTTAACTTGGAAACAAAAATCCAAGCACATCTCTCCAGTTTTGATGTCACTACTTTGATTACCTGTGTCATTTAGAATTGACTATAAAATACTGCTTATGGTTTACAAAGCCTTAAATAATCTTACTCCATCTTATATTTCAGAATGCCTCTCACCTTACACTCCAAATCGTACCCTTAGATCTTCAACTGAGTGTCTGTTTAGAATTCCAAGAACTAAACTTAAAAGAAGTTGTAACGCAGCCTTCTGCTGTTATGCACCTAAAATCTGGAATAATTTACTGATAGAAGTTTGCCAGGCTAATTCAGTGGAGCAATTTAAAAAAACTGCTAAAGACCCATTATTTGAACATTGCTCTCCCATAGCTTCATTTTAGTGTAATCCTGGTATTCTGTATATGCATTTAATTATCATTATTACTCATGGTGGCTCCGTAATCCGTATTATCCCCTACTTTCTCTTCTGTTCTTTTTCTGGTTTTCTGTGGTGGAGACCTGTGCCACCACCACCTAATCAAATCAAGGACCGGGGTGAGAGTATATTTAAGGCTTTACCTCCCCCAGAATGCGAGAGCAGCTCCCTGGCTTACAGCGGGGTCATGGGTTTGGAGCATGGAAGCTCAATGCTACTGGAGCTTGTTGCCGCTGCCAGGGGGCACCTGGATGATTTCTGAGCCCTTTGGTGCAGCACCTACGCCACATCCGGAAGTGCTGCTGTAAGAAAGTCATTGAGCACCTGGAGCACTTCCAGGTGCCCTATAAAAGGAGCCAGCAGCCATTACTCCAGAAGCCAGAGTCAGGATGAGGTGGACAAAGCAAACCTGGAGGAGTGGAGAGAGAGAGAGGGTAAGAAGAGGAAGTAGAGAACTGTGCTTTGGTCCTGTCTTCGTACTGTGTTGCTGTTGGGGAGATGAGACAAAAGCGTTTCCCCATAGAAATAAAGTGTGTGCTGTGCTGGAACTCGTGTCTCTGCCTGTCTGTGTTGGGGTTGGGCCGGCTCGAGCACCCTGGTGGACAACAGTATGTTTTGTTTAAAAACATCCGATTTCTAAAGGGAGACAGTAGTGTCCTTAATAACAATAATATCAAGTGAGCTGTCTCATTATGGTATGGTATCTCTCCTTAAAAACTAAACGTCTATTGAGTAAATTAAGCCAACACAAATGCAGAAATAATACATATAATTAGGTGCAGAGGTTGGGTGTAGTTTTGAAGAGGCTACATGGCATGAAGAAAAATGTATAGTTTATAAGTGGAGCTAGAAAAGATGGTAGATGCACCATTTGACCAGTGGTGAGATAATAATACATCAGGAGATCAAAGCTGAAGGCAAAAAGGTATTCTTCAATCTCAACAACATTTCACATTGGGTTTGATGGTAAATTCATCCATATCAGTGCCCATATTTATCAAGCATCTCCTAGGAATTGCAATGAAAGTCTGACTAGAATGAGAATTTCTCCTACCTCTGAGTAGGCCATGAGATGTAGTTACAAAGCATCCTACTCGAAGTCCCAGCCTGGAGTAGGAGGCCATATCTGAGAATAAATTATGTCACACATTTATGGTACTCCTTGCTGCAAAATAGCACTCATGATAATGCTTTGTAGTTTTCTGATACAAATGCTAAGGCTTCACCATAAAGATAATAGCAATAACAATCTAACAGTAGGAGAAGAAGAAGGCAAACATAATAAGGTAGAATATTGCGCTAAGCTGCAACGCACTTCTCAACAACTTCATGAATAATACTGTAATGAGCACCAAAATGGAAAGACTGAGACACACACACACCGAATGAGAGTTAAGCCTGATAACAGGCTTGTTTATTTAACAATGACTGATCCACAGCTGAGATGTACTTCCAGAGGAATCAGCATCCCACTGTTATGGCCACAAGAAACACCTCATAAAGTCACAGTTGCTGAAATTAGCCGTACTCTTCCTGAAGTGGCGTTCACTCTTCCTGTGTTCTTGATTGCCTTCCAGAGTTGTGTGCCATGTCTGTCTCCATGATCCCTCCTTATCTTCTGTGATGTTCTATTTTTATAATACCTCAGGAGTCGCCTCCTGCCTTCTTGAACCTTCCTGAGCTTGTGAAGTGTAATGCGAATGTTCCAGGGTTTTGTGGAATACAGAGCTCAGCATACCTGTGTGACATTTCTCTGTTCCATCTGACCCGTTTATCTTTAATGTGATGTTTGCTACAAAACAGTTTGCATGCACAGCCGCTTGTGTGTCAGTATTGTGATATTCACATAGGCAAGCTCATTCACCTTTGGGGCAATCATCTTTATAGGCATACCAATTTGCAAGAATGCAGTTTGCATTAACATTACCTCACCTGAAGTCTTTGAGAAAAAAACAAATCAGCATGCTACCTTGTGCTTTGTAAGGGCACGCAAAGTTCACTGCCAAATTAGAGAAATGGTTGTGACATACCCAAATCCTTGTTATTATAAAGCTGCATTTTTCCCTGTGTCCAAAATGTGCAACATTGTCAAAACATCCACTTTTGCTTACAGCACGTGACGTCTATGTGAAGACAGACCAATTATGGAATCTGCAAGATTTGTTACAAATAGCATTCCATCTCTGTCAGATTGAGATAATTTTATGAGTTCATTGTTGTCCAGCGTTTCCAAAACCTTAAGCCTTTCTCGGGATGTGCGTGCCAGTCTCAGCTTGAATGCCATTTTCTGGCTGGTGCTAGCGAGTCAGGACAGCTCACGAGATCTCCTGAATCTTGGTTAGGTTTGGAGTAGTTTCCTAAACTAGTAAAATGCAATTACACTTACTCCTAAGAGTAGGACTAAATTTGTGTCACTCAGGGTTTTGAGCCTGGTAGGACTGTTTTCCTATTGATTATTATGGGCACATGTTACCGGAGATACCTAATTACCAATGAGTTTGAATTATTTAATTTTATAACAGACTCCCTTACATATAATTAATACCTAATTTCTAACTGAAAAACCTGAGCTCTAATAAGCATTAGACGTAGCTACCATGTCTAAGGACGGTAGACGTGAGATGAGCTGAGTTGCTCAAAAAATGGATGGTACTGCACACTGTTGCTCATTCAGTAACCAGCATTAACATGGCATGTGATGTGGAAAAAACTTTCCTCTGTTTTCAAAGTAGTCATTCACGGTGACCAGGCGAGAGTGCAGAACAATTCTTTATTTGCACACAGATATGCACAAATGTCTGAGTAGTCATTAATACAATTCACTTGCTTTTATGCTTTTTTACTACCATTACCTCATTTAATACATCACATCATCTGACTCTTAATATGCATAGCTTTATCATGTCATCCAATCATCTGGTGACACTAGTATTTTTTTGACTCCTTTCGACTCTCCCATTTACCTGAATGTTGCTTGCTTGCAATAGGGGTGATTTGAGGAATGTACTATTGGTCTTAGTACCACTTAATAGGAGGGGTCTTTGGGCTTTCCCATTAGTTTATCCTTGCTTTCTAGAGAAGTGTTCATTACTCATTTACCTCATTCTAACCTTGGAAAATCAAGCTGCTGGTTTCTGTAAGGTGAGGCAGACCTCACGTACCTAAGCTTTAGGCTACATTTAATTAACCCTTGAGTTACCTTTTGTCCTTTATGTTTTAGTAATTCATTGCTACAACATCATTTAAATATATACATGGGCAATAATTTATATTATATACATTAACTAAAAATTCCATAGTGATTCTCACAAGTTGCCTAGCATGTCCAGAAAAAATGAAAACAAGCAATATAGGTCTGTATATTGTGACTGGTGTCGCCACTCTTAACAGTAAAACTTTGGCAAAGAAACACAGCTACCCTTCAGAAACTCCATCTTAAACAGTATTTCAGTCGGAAACAAACACACTCTTAGGCCGAGTTTATACTTCACACGACGTGATGCAAGCGCCTGTGGATGCTACTGCTATGCAAGCATTGTACTGTTAATACGAGTATTTACGTAAATCTGGAAGATTCCACAAGGCGGTTGTGTGAAAAATCATCACGGTGAGAACAGGTTCGGCTTTGCCGTGTTGTGAATTGCCCGAAACATCCATTAAATTCCCAGGACACCTTGCCACAATATCTCTGAAGTGGATGGATATTTAATGATTACATTCATCAATCCAGGGATGTGTCCATTCCAGCTAGCATTGGGAGCGAGGCAGAAACAATCCCTGGATGGGGCATCAGCTCATCGCAAGGTGAATTCAAGCACACACATACACTAGTGTCATTTTAGCATCACCAAGGGAACAGGAGCACACTGTGGAAACCTACCAAGAAAACATGCAAACTTCAGCCAGGGAACGCCAGGGACGTGACTCCCTACTTTGAGACAGCAGCGTTACTGCTCTGCCACCGTGCCACTCCACATGTGTAATTATTAACAGTGTTTATTATTTAAGTGAAGTTAATGAGTTATCTGTAAAATGTAATATACATGATTTAATGCATTTCATCATGAAAGTAAAATCAAGTATAAATCTAAGGATTGTAAATGTGCAGAGAGCCGGAATATCATAATGTATTCTGTGCAACGATTGCTGCTTGCCGCTGCTGTCAGTGCAGGAGGAAGCCCCAGAAGCACATAGCAATTAAGAATTGGGTCGCTTTTAAGATCACGTTTATGATGGTCTACTTCAATGATAAAATGAAGTATGAGATTAAAGTGGAAATTTCGAGACTTAAGCAGAAATTTCCACTTCAATCACAAAATACACCTTTTTACTGTATCCCTAACTTTTTTTTCTCTTTAGTTGAAATACGCTACCGTACATTCTGATGCTGTTGTGAAGGTACAAAAAAAAGACAGCACAGAAGATGGAATATGAGACCTTTAAAATGTATGGCGTCATTACGATGGGGAATATGTGACGCTTGTATGTCAGCATTTTGCTTCACCACATCGAACCGTTCATCAAACATCTAAGCGCACACATCGATTCTGTAGGATCTGCAAAGCGACTTTCTGTCACATGTGGAAACTAAACAGAGACTCTGATGTCACATTCCAGCTTGATCACACTGCACTCCCCGAGTTTTTGCTGGTACTTCAACTCTCGCACGCGTTGCGTTAAGTTCTGAGGATGTGCTCAGAGGAAGTATCAAATGAATGCTGGGAACGCGTGGCAGCCATGATGCGTGCACATATGCGTTCTGAGCATGAAGCCTAAACAGGCTCTTACCTGTCCCCTTTGCAGGATCAGCTGCACGCTTGCAGGCTTTCTGCGCGACGTACGTCTTGCACAAGGTTTGGAACATTTAAAAGATGGAACCCCTGCCAACCTAACGGCTCACTCTCCTGTCCTCTCTCCCTCAGACTGCGTCTGCTCCAGTTGCTGCTTCTGAGCCATTGAACCCACTTGATGAGAAGGACTGTGTTTTTCTGACCTGGAGACAGGAGCTGAAGCACCACGTTTGTGCTTTTCTACTGTTGACGAACTCCAGCTGGAAAAGGTCTTTTACTGTTTATGTGCAAATGGGTTATTAGGGGAACCTTTCTAACTGTAATAGCACCGCTGAAACTTGCTGTTTTGTTTACTTGGGTTGCAAGGTACTGGCATTCCTAAAGTTCAGCTCTGGGTTTGAAAGTGGCCAAAATGATACAGCTTTCTGAAGAAACATGTCAGTGTATTGTTTTCTTTTTGTTTGTTTTTTTTGCAGATGAGGATTGATTCATGTCACAGATTGCCAAGAAAGTAAAGATTTTATATAAAGCTGTCTGTTCAAGAAGAGGGTGAACTGGATTTAACTAAAATAGAAAAACAAGGGGAAGGACGAGATGCGCAACTACAGTACATAAGAGGATAAGGACATTGAAGTGTGCAGTGTGAGAAACAAATACCTTACAGGTCCTCAGCTGACTTTCTTACTAAATACCCACCAAATAGCTGTATCAACTGCAACATAGAAAAGCCGACTCCAGGATCCTGACCATAAAACACTTTTTCAGTCATCTGCTGTCCAACATCTGTGTTCTTTTGCTCACTGTAACCTTTTCTTTTTATTTGCCAGATTCAAGTATGGCTCATTCTTTGAGACTCTGACGCTATGGCCAGTATCCCAGAATCATCATTTCTCGTCATTCTTTCTGTGACACACAGATTTTACACGTCTTACTTATGACTGACACACTACACGCTTTTGATAACATTTAACATTTCTGCCACTGCCTAACCACCACCAAAAAGTTTGCAGATGATACCAAGATAGGAGGATTAGCAGATAATTTGGAATCCGTTATATCATTACAGAAGGACTTGGATAGCATACAGGCTTGGACAGATTTGGGGCAGATGAAATTTAATATCAGTAAATGTAAAGTATTACACATAGGAAGTAAAAATGTTAGGTTTGAATACACAATGGGCGGTCGGAAAATTGAGAGTACACCTTATGAGAAGGATTTAGGAGTCACAGTGAACACTAAGCTATCGACTTCCAGAAAGTGTTCAGAAGCCATTAAGAAGGCTAACAGAATGTTAGGTTATATAGCACGGTGTGTGGAGCACAAATCCAAGGAGGTTATGCTCAACCTTTATAATGCACTGGTGAGGCCTCATCTTGAGTACTGTGTGCAGTTGTGGTCTCCAGGCTACAAAAAGGACATAGCAGAGCTAGAAAAGGTCCAGAGAAGACTGACTAGGCTGATTCTGGGGCTACAGGGGTTGAATTATGAGGAGATTAAAAGAGCCGAGCCTATAGAGTTTAAACAAAAGAAGATTAAGAGGTGACATGATTAAAGTGTTTAAAATTATGAAGGGAATCAGTACAGTGGATCGAGACTATTATTTTAAAATGAGTTCATCAAGAACACGGTGACACAGTTGGAAACTTGTTAAGGGTAATATTAGGAAGTTTTTCTTAACACAAAGAACGATAGACACTTGGAATAAGCTACCAAGTAGTGTGGTAGACAGTAAGACGTTAGGGACTTTCAAAACTCGACTTGATGTTTTCTTGGAGAAAACAAGTGGATAGGACTGGCGAGCTTTGTTGGACTGAATGACCTGTTCTTCTCTAGAGTGTTCAGATGTTCTAATGTTCAATACTAATGGCATTTTTGGCATGAAGAGTCTGGTTGGACTATAATAGAATTTTTGTTTATGTGTGCAGACTTCGCTAACATTAACAATAACGTATGTAATTGATGATATCTAGCCCTCTAATGAGTAGTGAGATGTACAAGTCCATGCATGGCTCACATCACAACAAAATCAAACAATCGGTGCCTGGTCTGTATTGTTTGTCATCAGATCTTCGTGATGTCCTTTGACACGGTCATCATCTGACAAAATACAGCCATAAAAATGTAAATGTTAAGGAAACAGTGAGCCTCACAATCACCCTGCTGCCCAGTAAAACATAGTATATTAGCTATAAGAGTTTACATGAAGGCAGAAAGAAAGATGAACCCTGCAACCTCCATTCCACAGTGAACAATACAATGACAGGGCTAAACTGAAGGGCTCCCAACATTTGGTCAGCTTCCTTTCTGAGTTTGAGGTGATAACAGAAGGTGTTTATCAGTGATGAGCTGACATTCTGCAGAGACTCCTCCACACAAAAAAGCGTCAAGTGCCTAAAGTGGCAATCCACTTTCAAGCTCATAACTTGCAGTATGATGAAACAGCAACACTCAAGGTTAGATTCAAAAGGCTTTCACATGAAAATGGACAAGCAATAATAATATGAAATAGATATAATCATTACACATACTGTACTGAATGACTTGAACCCAACACTCCAAGGCTTTCTGTAGCAGCGCTAACCGCCATGTGGCCAGGTATTAGCTGGAGATCTCAAGGCTGACAATCAAACACACAATTTACTACATACAGTACCTGATATTTCTGCACCAGGACTCTGCACTTCCCTGAAACAGGAGCCTCATACTGCTGCCTTCTTTGGCACAAAGTAGAAGGACCACACATAAGACTCCCTTAAATTTAGCGTCATCATCTGGTCCTCCTCAGCAGTGGGTCGTTCAAGATGTCACCCCCACTCCATTCTGTTGTGGACCACCCAGGCTAGCACTGCCAGCTTAACCTGACACAGACAGGCATGGGGCACAAGTCCAAGGAAGACACGTTTTAATTTTTTTTTATTTTTCCTCGTGGGAAATGCCTTTCCCATTTCCCACAGGCACAACACAGTCCAAAGCGCAATGCACAGACAATTCTCTTCCTCTTCTTCTTTTCCTCTTTCTTCCTCTACTGGTCAAGCTTTGTCTTCCTCCTTCTGACTCTGGCTCCCTGAGTAGTGGCTGCTGGCTCCTTTTATAAGGCACCCAGAGGTGCTCCAGGTGCTTGATTACTCGTTTCCAGCAGCACATCTGGGTGTGGCAGATGCACTGTCCATAAGGGCTCAGCAGCTCCTGCTACAGCACCCCATCGCAGCGCCTGCAGATCCTAACAGGGCTGCACCAAACTCCAACTCCCATGAAGCCCTGCTGGAGTCTGAGGCACCGCTGCAACCCAGGGTGGGTTGCCATCTAGCGTCCCAGAGGAGGTAACGCTCTGGCCATGCTTGCTCCCTCTGCTCACGGTCCCCGGCTACACGCTACACTGTTCAGCGTTGAAGGAATTAAAGTGAGAGGACTGGTGGCCTTTGCTGGGCTGAATGTAAGATGGTGTGCTTCATGCATTCATGATATTGATCTGTTTATTAATAACTGTAGTTTATTTAGGGTGCTCATAAGAAATGTAACGATTTACTTCATGAGATAGAAGTACATAACAAGCAAGAATTGCAGTGTCAAATATTTGAAATATTAAAATGTATGCTTCCATTTAAATATTTAAATGTTTAAATATTCTCAGTTGTAATAGAAATTTATAATTTTTCACCCTCTGATAGAGGTCATTTTTAACCTTAAGGAGTGTCACTTATGGGCGGCACGGTGGCGCAGTGGTAGCGCTGCTGCCTCGCAGTTAGGAGACCCGGGTTCGCTTCCCAGGTCCTCCCTGCGTGGAGTTTGCATGTTCTCCCCATGTCTGCATGGGTTTCCTCCGGGCGCTCCGGTTTCCTCCCACAATCCAAAGACATGCAGGTTAGGTGGATTGGCGATTCTACATTGGCCCTAGTGTGTGCTTGGTGTGTGGGTGTGTTTGTGTGTGTCCTGCGGTGGGTTGGCACCCTGCCCAGGACTGGTTCCTGCCTTGTGCCCTGTGTTGGCTGGGATTGGCTCCGGCAGACCCCCGTGACCCTATTCGGATTCAGTGGGTTAGAAAATGGATGGATGGATGGATGGAGTGTCACTTAGAGAGCTAGGACCACCAGCAAATATAATCAGATATCAAAACATTTGCCATATTTGTGATCACCAACCTTAAAGTAGCATAAACTGACACTGCACATGCCTGTATTACTAATCCCCATTTCTTCAAAGTTCTTGAAAAGGAGTAACTTCGACTCCTCGTATCCCCTAAGGTGGTGAAGCCCTGGGCTAAGTTGACGTGGCTCAACTAAAGTGACAAATTGTCAAGTCCTTCTGATCGTTTAATGGCTTATTTTTTATAATAAGGGTGTAATTTCCTGTACAAAATATTGACAGTGTTTTATGTGTAGAGGGCCAAAAATGGGGAAAATCCTCAAAAAACCTAATGTCTTGCATAACTGAACATCAAGACGAGAGTAACGGTGTACCATACAGGGAGTTTTCTAGGAGTGGTGAGTCAAGAGTCACCAGAAGACAAAAAAATGGAAGTAATTGCAAAGTATTCATAAGTAATTCTTATTAACACTCAAAAATGTTTAAAGGATTTAAAATTTCAGGGTGGTCATAAATATTTTTAAAATAAGTTAAATTACTGAGGGAAGCTTATACTTAACTTTCACAACATCTGGTGGGCTTGCGCCCCTCTGGCCTTCAGATAAGCCACAGAAGGCTTGCTACAGTGCATCTGTTAGTCACTTATTACTACATACTGTACCAGAAGCAAAGCCTTTGTTGAGGTCGCACAGTTGTAAGAGGCTAATGGACTCACTCTGTGAAGTTCTTTAGTGCTTTTTAAAAGCTTTGATTGGTTGTGGTAAAACTTTAACAAAGGTCAATTTAACTAAAGGTCAACTGACTAATAGATGTACAGGGGTAGCTCCGGTTCTTAAGTGTAACTTGTCGCCACTCTTTTCTTGCTTTGAAGTGTTATATTTTTGTTCATTTTACATGGCAGTCTTTCATATTCATATTATGTAAATATATTACAGAATTTGCCATTTTTCAACATTGACCACTTAGACCAGCATGAGCTTTTATTTTGACTTCAGAAAAAAAAGAGTTTCATGCTGGGTTTCATGTAACTTATTACCAATCCCTGCACTTCAGTTTCATAAAAAATTTTTAAAATATCAAAAACTGAAACAGCAACATAGTAATATTAGATAGATAGATAGATAGATAGATAGATAGATAGAAAATACACTATATAATAGATAATTAATTTTAAAATAAACTTTATTTTGCATAATAATAAAAAACATGAACAAAGCAGTAATATGCAGTTAATAAATATGTAACAATTTCACAAGAAAGCTAATGATTGCATTGCTCCACTACTATTGTCCTGTACACGTCTCCTTCTCCGCACATAAGTTATAGAATTGTCCATAATAAGTAAGTAATTTATAATTAGTTAATTGTACCACTACTCCCCTGTACATGCCTCCTAATCCACACATAAATATAAATAATTGTCCATAATAAATACACATTTCATAATCAGTTTACTTCTCCACTACTCCCCCTGTACTCGTCTCATACTCCGTACGTCACTCTCCATTATACACACAGCACTGTATTCCCCAGGACGTCTCCTGTTCTGCACTTTCAGCCATCCATCCATCCATCCATTATCCAACCCGTTATATATCCTAACTACAGGGTCACAGGGGTCTGCTGGAGCCAATCCCAGTCAACACTGGGCGCAAGGGAGGAAACAAACCCAGCCCACCGCAGCGCTTTCAACCATCCTGTATTTAAATATTTTGAATGACATTTAAAGAAGTCACCACCCAGTCACCAGCTTGCCCCTCTCAACAGAACACGAAACCCTCCCAAGCCCCCATAAATCGCAGAAGGTCTGCATGTCTCCAGTAAGGTGGTGGTAAGTGAATTCCAGCTTCAATTGGCACTTCACCAGCATTTTAAACATTAGGAGCACATCGGTGGTCTTTGAGTTTTTTTTTTTTTTCCTCCTGGTTTTAAAGATTGAGAGTTTTGCTTGGCCCAGAAGATCATTTCCAAGCACACACTTGCTTCTCTGTCTCAGAGTATACTTAACCCCAAAAATAAAGCAAACAGCTGACCATGACAGTGCTGTCCCATCAAAAAGTGTCTTGAGAAATATATAAAGTAGTTTAAGTCTTTTGCAGTTTACATAAAGGTGAAAGAGTTTCTCGCTGTTGACAAAAAGGACAACAGTCTGATGTTCCCGGTGAAATAGCCGATAAGAAGGAGCTGGTGACGAGAGCCGCATGAAGAATCCTCCATTGCATTCAGCAATTCTTTTTTGCAGTGGTTGTTTGTAAAAGGTTCTCCACACTGGAGTTTCATTCACTCCAACATACAGTTCTTGTCTCCACCGTGTGTCTGACAAGTCTCTAAGAAATTTGTAAAATGTCACTTTAACACATACCTGGTAGAGCTCATTTTTTCCCACCATGTCAAATTGTTTATCTATTAAGCTGCCAATTCTCAGAATGGAGCCCGGCCGGTCAGTGAAGTCTGTGACATTGGGCTTGACTTGAATGACAAGCTTCTTAACATCCAAGTTGAAAATCTGATTGTCTGGAGAGACGCTTTGACATGGTGACCCTGCGCCTAAGGTGACTAAGGCCTCCTTAAACTGTGTGATGGACAGCCAGCATTTCAGTCCGGTCGGGACGTCCCTCAAATGAAGACAGCAGCCTTTACAGGACAATACATCCCCCAGGACACTAGATGGCAACTTCTTTGGATGGAAATGGTTCCCCGGACTCCCACAGGGAAGCATGGGACATGGAGTCCGGTTCTTCAGCACTGTTGGGTGCCGTGGGTGCCGCCAGGGGGAGCTCACCAAGAACCAGGGGGATATTACGGTGATGTTAACCTGTAAGTACTTAGGAGTCAGGAGGACAGAAACCCGCAGTACTTCCAGGACAACTGAAGAAGGTGTTTGACCCGGAGACGGAATACTTCCGGGTCAGAGACTTTAACAGGATTATGGGAAACCCCAGTAGATCGAGCCAGAGTTGGGTGGTAGAGGACGGAGCTGCTGGGAGTGGAGGATTGTGTTTATTATTATTGATTATTGTTATTGTATTTATTGAAGAATTGTGGAGAGTGCGGTGCTTTGTGCACTTTATTTGAAGAATTATTATTAAAGAATCTTCCTGTGCTTTTACAAGTGTGTCTTGGACATCTGTCTGGTGGGTTCAACGGGGCAACAGTGCCTCTAGAGGCTACAACTGGCACAGAAATTGGTGTATGAGCCGTCCAGACCTCATGCCCAGGACTGATGTGAGGCGTGCTGCAGTGTGCCATGTGCCAGATAGATAGATAGACATTTGTCCACAAAAGATAAATAAATAAGAAAGCACACATACACACAACTTAGTGTCTTCATTGATTCTTTGTGTGTAATATATTTTGCATGTACTATTAATGGATAATGGAGTATATTGTAGTTTGATTAAATAAAGTTATCACAGTCAATTCAATTCAATTCAATTCTTTATTGTCATGTGTACAAGTGCCATGTATAATGAAATGTTTGCTTGCATGTGACCCCGCAGACAGTGAACATAGACAAAAAACACACAATAAATAAATGAATATAAATAAGTAAATAAATAAAGCCAGCATGATTGGAATAAATAGAGACAGTGGCAGAAGTATATGTGCAGGTAGCAGTGGAGGTGACACAAGGTAAATGTGTCAGTTCAAGACAAGACTTCTTGGACAAGAGACTGACCACTTCTTGTCGTAGGGTGTGTCAGTATTGCTGACTGCTGTTGCTGATCTCACTGCTGGGTCATGTCAAATAGACGACTGAAAATCACATTTAACAATCGCGTGTCAACCATCTAGCGCTGCCAAACGTTTCAATACAATTTATCCTTTATAAGTCACAGTCATCTTGTAAATGTGCATTCATGGAGGCTCCTCAAAACCCGTTGTCACAAACTCGAACAAGAGCCATAGCAAGGTTTGGGGCAGCCACCTGTATATTGTGTATCCTGGCTGCAAAATTGAAAAAACAAGTGATAGCACTGGTGTGCACAGATCAGAGTCCAAAACAGAACTGCCCTCCTGCAGAGAGGAGTGAGGTTTTATAGGGAGTCTTGGGGAAGTGACTTCGTCCTTGGGGCCAGGACAGGAAGTGACGTCGTCCTCTGGGCAAGGACAGGAAGTGACTTGTTCAAAGTTGAGGCACTGGAACCTGGTTGGATTTCCCGGGAAAGGTCTGCAGGGAACTCAGAAAGAAACTTAGTGCATCCCACCACCCCCTGGTCGGGTGAGTCAGTACTTTTCTCTAAACCCTTTAGCTGCCTCCTACTTGCACATGTGTGACATCGCCCAGTTACATGCTGAAACAACCATATATGAATCCTACTAATTGTTTTGTCTCGTTAGAGCTCCATATTACTCTGCTTTCTCCTTTTGTATTCTTTAACCTATAGCCTTTGTCAGAATGCTTCAAATCCCATAGACTTACCACTGTTTATAAGGTATTGTACTTTATAGCTTTCCCCAACCTTCAAGCAAGCATTTAAGTTACAACTTAATACTGTACAACTTAAATAATGTATTATCGATAATATTCATAAAATAATAATAAGCAAAGTACATTTGAATATTGGCAACCATACAACTTGAACAATGCCAATGTGTAGTTTCAGGAGACACACAGACTTGTTGTTACTGTAGTAATAATTTTATTGCTTTCTCAATTTGGCTGCTGAGTTGTGCTTCTCAGTGTTGTCTTTATTTCATTTCATGGTGTGTGAGATGCTCCTTCATCATGAAGGTGAGAGAGATAGGGAGGGGTAAAGCATTCTTCGTCCAAATCCTTACACCAATAGGGTGTCGTGCTACAGAACGGCCTCTAATTCAAACCAATCCCAGACAGCCAATGGGGGCACACAATACCTTTCACACCTGCCCCCAAAACCATTTGTTGATGCTGATGCTTGCCAGCTAGGTAATTTGGCTTTCCTGTGGGGGTTGATTGAGAGAGTCCAGTAGAGAAACACTTGCCAAACTGGTTTATGCACTGTCTGTGCCTGTCATAAAATTACAAAGACTCAGTCCTAAAAGGGGTGGAGGGTTAGTCAAATATCAAACCACTGCTGTTCCCATCAATGATATAACACTAATATTACATTGCTTTGTCTAAGTGACAAATAAAGATGTACAATATATTTAGCAACTTATATACAAAATTTAACACCACAAACACTAATCAACCTCATACATATGCAATCAAGATACAGCAATCCTTCATTGGCTGGAAGAGCAGCTTCCTACATGACATATCTAGTAGCAGTGAGATTTAAGTTCTCATCTCTGAATTAGAGGCATGCAAAGAACCTTCATTTGGTGGCCGAAGCACGTCTGTCAGCTACGAGCCCAAATATGCTGAATGGCAACGTGTTACTGCAGCTGTGAATACCGTGAGGTCCAGCCACACCATGACTGAAATAAAACAAAATAAAGGGTTTGATCTCTGAGAACGAAGAGGATCAATGGTCACCAGCAGAGTGAGTGTAAAACGGGAAGAGGAAAAAACCTCATTCATGCTCATCTATAATTAGAGATGCATTTTAATGCGGCATTATGCCAGAGCAGTCATGACGATTGGCAGTCTCATCTTGGCATCACAGATGAATTATGCATTAATGGACTGTAACAAAAGCAGCTTCATTCTCTTTAGGTGCCCTTATTTCAATATAAGTGCTCTGATTACGTTAGGAAAATCTACACTGGTGCAATTGCCTTTTGATTTTGGTAATTTCAGGTAATTTCAATTCTCCTCAATTCAGGAAGAGACGAGACAGCCTATAGGGATGAGGTCCAAAGACTGAGTGCACGGTGCTCTGAGAACAACCTTACCCTGAACTCTACAAAAACAAAATAACTTATAACACAAACCACAACCCAATATACATCAATGGAGAATGTGTGGAAAGAATTCTTACTTTGGGTTTCTGGGTATACACGTTGTAGAAGATCTCTCCTGGTCCACAAACACCCCAGTGGAAGTCAAGAAGGCACAGCAGTGAATCTCCTTCCTGAGGATCCTCAGAAAAACAACCTGAAGGAGAAGCTGCTGGTGTCCTTTTACCGCTACTCCTTTGAGAGAGTGCTGTCATAATGCATTTCTACGTGGTATGCCAGCAGCTCAGAGGATCATAAACTCTGCCCAGAAAAAGAGGACTCTTCAGGTCTCGCTGCCATAACAGAGCAGTCAACATGAAAGACCCTTCCCACCCTGGACATCACTTGTTTGAGTTGCTGCCCTCTGGAAGGACGTTCAGGTCCATTCAGTCACGGACAAACAGATTTAAGAACAGTTTCTACCCCAGAGCCATACAAGAACGGAATATTACTAAACACTTATAATGACTGACAATGACCAATGTGACAACAGTCACTCTTGCACTATGAGTACATGTTTACATGCTTTGCCAGTTACATTATTTATCTATTTCTATTATTGCACTCAATTCATATGTGCATTATACCTAAGTGCAATATTTATTGTATTGTACTGTATTATAATTTAATTATATTCATTATATGTGACTGCTGCAATTTCATTGTACTAAGTGCAATGACAATAAAAGGAATATGAGTCTTGAATCTGAATTAATGTTATATGTTACACCCAAGTCCAAAAGCACACACGTTTATTTCTGTTCTTCTACTCACAACACATTGTACCAAAACAGCCACAATAACTCAGTCCTTTTCTTTTTTTTCTTTTCCTTCTTTTATGCCGCCCTCATTCCTCCACTCGCAAGCTCCGTCCTCTGCCTCTTGATTCCGGCTCTCTGAATGGAGTGAGGTGGCCTCTTTTATGTTGCACCCGGATGTGCTCCAAGTGCACTCTGATGAACTTCCTGGTGTGGTGGAAGTACTGCCATCCAGGGCTCTGAGATCGTCCAAGGGGACTGCCCTCTTGCGCCCTGGAGGAGATATTGCCCCTCTCTATTGGTACTCCCCTTCTCCAGGCGTCCCTTTGGGGCAAGATCCCCGGTCATCTGCCACAGTATATACACCCACAACATAATGGCTTCCAGTACAGCAGGCATGACAGACTGAAGCTTGGCTGAGATATCCCTGACCTACCGGCCAGTTCCCAGAAAAGTGACCACAAGTAATTGATGAAAAACCGAAAAAGTTCTTCAGTGCAAATACGCAGCATTGGCCCTCTTAAAACGGAACTAAAATACAGTGTGTGTATCATATTCATTACTTTTGAGGTGTAATATGTTTGTCACAGCAATGCAAACTTATTAATAGTAATAACAGCTTGGTTATATGAATTATAATACATGTGAGTCTTCATTTAGCTGTTTTGGCTGCATTAACCAACTTGATCAAGGGTGTTGTCATTTGCCACTTTCTCCAAAATGATTTTACAGATGGATCAGAGTGGCCATAAATATACACTTTTCCCCCGTCAAGTTTTCTTTTATAAATCCCATCATTTACGAGTTAAGCTGCATATGCAAATTTCGAGGCTCTTTTTTTATGCAAGATTTATAAATGAGGATCTTTGAGTCCATCTTCGCATTAAGAGATAAGTTCAGTGATTTTCAAGTTGAAGTTATTTGTTCACAATCATGGTATATATTAATCTGCCACATGTAACTGTGTTCCAAAAATGAGGCATTTTTCTTTATAGATTTAAAAAAATATCTATACTTTAAAATGGAAGTGAAGGATGCTGGGGTTCGGATATTGAAAAGAAAAGCCATAAAATTTCCAGATGTCCCTTTTTCAGGAGAAAAGTGTTATTGAGTATTGAACACTGTCAAAGACGAGACAAAAAGCCAAGACAAAGATTTAGGGCAGCCACCCGTATAATGTTTCCTGGCTGCAAAATGGTTAAATGGTGTACAGTTGTGTACAGGTTTGAGTCCCAAAACAGAACTGACTTGATGAGGCAAAGATGGTGGTTTTAAGGGAGAGTAGAGGAAGTGAGGTCATCGGGGGCAGAAACCAGAAGTGAAGTCATCAAGGGCAGAAACCGGATGTGAGGTCATCAGGGGCAGAAACCGGACGTGAGGTCATCAGGTGCAGAAACAGGATGTAAAGTCATCGGGTGTGAAAAGAATTGACATCATCAGGACCAGGTGGAATTTCACACAATTGGTCTGCAGTGGAAAGTGAAGAAGGATCAGTGCACTCCGCCATCCCCTGGTCTGGTGTGGAATTACCCTCATTCAGGCCCTTTAGCTGCCTCCCTTGCGCACGTGTGTGACAACACATTTTGCAAAACGGTGTATCCATGTTGTTTTAGAAAGGAAAAAAGGGAAATATTTTTGTGAGATTTAGCCATTTTGTAGACACCGACTGTTCACTTTACTTTACTGCTCATATTCCTCCGTCGCAGCATTTCAGCCTATACTTGTCACCTTGAAAAATCATGTCCATGTGCTGTTATTGACAATATTGAATGTTCATACACAAGTGTGAATTCCTGTTTTAACTAAACTGTTAAAATTTCAACCAATCACTCAGAGTTTTTATACTGCCATACAGTAACAGGCCATATACCAGAAAAAGGTGGATGTGTGTAAAAATGGTGATCTTGCACAGTGAAACCCACTGATTGATACCAAGCGAACCATAAATACACGGGGAAATGTATATGCGAAGCCTGGTGCTGTGAGGCAGGAATGACAGCTCTGCGCTTATGCTTATTTAGATGCTTATGCTAAAACATCTCTACTAAATTTGAACCTGATTTAAACTAAATGTAGTCCATGGCATTGGTTAAGCTGTCACTGGACTGCACATTATTCATGAACTCACTAGACTGTCAAAGTATTTGAATACACAATGGTAAAGTCAAAAGCAAGCAATATCCTTGCAAAATAAAGCAAATTATTTTTGGAGTATTGGGAATGAGCTTCTGTATGATGTAGTAAGTATGCCAGCATTAGGGGTGTCAAAACTTCCCCCATAATGCCTGTTCTGAGCAGATAAGCAAATAGGAAACATATCTTTATCTCAAGAAAATGGTACTAAGAATCTGTGATAAAATGTTTTGTTTCCAGTTTAAATTTGTTGTCACAAGCATACCTTAGAAACACAGAAATCGAAACCTTTGTTTCCTCAAAGTGGATGATTCTGGTAAGTTTTAAGGCTTTTGTTTTCATGTTTGGACCGCAGTACCCTTTACTTCCATCTGTATTTTAAAATATATAAAAAATGCTTCTCTTTAAGACACAATTTTATATGTTGTCATGAACTAGGAGTCCCAAAGCACTTACTGTAAGTCCCAAAGGCGCTTCCAAAATGCCCACCAGAGTGGGAAAATCCCATCAAAATCTAGATACAAAACAGTTGTGGAAAATCTTTATAAAATAAAATGTTTATTTCCACAAACTACCCAGAGTCTCTGTGGAGCACAAAGGGCAAAATGGAATTGCCTGTAACACAAAGGCAATCCAAAGCTAACAAATCCCCAAACAGATTCCAATAGCAAGGCCAAAACACGGAGCAGAAGGTTGAAAAATCACAGTGAAAGACACACAAACTCACCAACTCCAGAGCGCATTCACAATGGACCTCCAGGAACTGTGGGAGACCCTCCGAATTTATAGGCAGAGGGCAGTTCCTGGCGGTGTTTGGCAGGTGGCTTGACTTCAACATATATTGAACATCACCAGGGCATTGAAACATAAACCTAGCAATAGCAAATTGACATAAATAAAATGAAAACATACAAAAGAATCAAAAATGAACAAAGATGACATAAAACAAAAATACTTATTCTTTAAGAATGGAATCAACCCTACCACAGGACATCACAGATGGTGACAAGAATTTCTTATGAGTTGTTAACTGTTAACTTAAGATACTCCACAAAATACTAAAGGAAACCTTAATAGGAGGATACGTGTGTGTCCATCCAGTTGCTATATCTGTGTCATTCCAAAACATGGCACATCACAAACATTAGCACTGCTTTTACAAATCCTATACCAAATAGCATATAATAGAGACATATCCATTGCAAGGTGCACTGCAAACATTAACGCTGAGGTCTGCAGTGATTACTTATGATTGCAACCCATCTTAGATGTGCAGCACAGCTAGTAACTTTAATAAGTCTTAAAAACATGTAATGCTTAATAAGTGACTATGCCAACCCCTTAATGCTTATTAGTTTGTGCATATTCAAATACTTACAGATTTTACTAAATAACTAGTGACACATGAAGTCCTAAAATAAAGAAGGTTCATCCATCCATCCATCCATCCATCCATTTTCCAACCCGCTGAATCCAAACACAGGGTCACGGGGGTCTGCTGGAGCCAATCCCAGCCAACACAGGGCACAAGGCAGGAACCAATCCCGGGCAGGGTGCCAACCCATCGCAGAAGAAGGTTCATGTTCAGCAAAATAAGCTTTTCCATTTTGTCAAGAAATTCTTTTGTTTTCACCATGAAAAACTAAAGCTTGACAGTGATCACAATTTCCTAAGAAGTGCTCACTTGTTGGTCTGCATTTCTCTCTTGTTCTCCTTCTTGTCTTCTCTATCCTGCATTTGTCTTGCATGCCTTTGAGCCTTTGGGTCTGCCTTCTGCTGAACTACTCTCTCTAAAGCACCTTCTGTGATGTGCCTGACGCTCAGAACATGTTGCAGATCTTCTTTTTTCTTCTTTCTATTACAGATTTCTTTGTCATGTTTGATGATCAATAAGCACAATACTTACACTTGATTATGAATTCTCAACATGTATGAACTGTGTCCTAGGGATTTATCAATGGATGGCCCTGCAGGAACCACACCTTTATTACAATTAATTATTGTTCAATAATAAAATAGCTACCAGGTTGTTGCACCTTAAATTTTTTTGAATTTCCGGAACATATCAGGCTATATTCAGCATTACATCCTGCTTTTCTGTGTGTCACAGTATCTTTCCTTTTTTGTCTTTATCACTTAGTCACGGTCTGTGATGTGCTTGATGCTTAGCACATAGTGTCGCTCTTATTCTTCTCCATTCTATTATGCCGTTCATCACGTAATCAGCTTCTGTGATTTGCTGCTCTTCTCTTTCTTTCTGCCAGGTCACTTTTCTCAATCACTTTGCCGTGAGAAACACAAAACTAAGTCACCATACTCAGGTTGCTACTACCTCATATTTTTTGAACTTCTAGGACATATCAGGCCATAAGCTTTCGATTAATATGAAGATCACAGTTTTAGCTCCATTAGTTTACAAGTAATTGCATGACAGACAGACAGCCCTTAGCATTTTATGTATATATTTAGATATTAGTAACACATAATGTCATGACTTAGTCATTCACAAACATTACATTATACTTTTTAAATGTATTTATTTATCATTGGTAGATCTTTTTTCAGTATGTATTCTATTATTCCTTGGAAAGTAATAAAACTTCTAAAGTTTTCCCAAACCAACTATAACTTTAGTGGCAGACCAGCATCAGTTAATGAGCATTTTCATAGCTGTTCCATCCATTTTTTAAAATTTTTTGATGTGATTCGGAGTCTACTAGATTTCAGATAGGTGTCTAACCTGGATGTGGTTCCAGTATATCACTGAGCTTATTGTAACGTAGGGTTATGGATGACCAGAGTCAGTCTGGATTGCATCAAAGTAGGAAAGAACCTTGGATGATATTGGAGTCCATTATAATCAGGTACACAATTAGACTCATTCCAGTTGGACCAGTTTTTAGTCACTAGGTACACTGGGTGTGAGAGGAAGCCTATGAAAACGTACATGAATACGAGAAGACCATGCAAAGGGCACACAGCTGGAATGTGAGGTCAAGTCCTTGGTGTTGTGACTGGGTGGGCGGAATTGCTCGAGCCACTTCAAGATGTTGGGCACTAACCAGGTGTCTCCATTTAATAGACATAAAATAGTAAACAAAACTGTGTTCAATGGCATCAATACCATAAATCATGGCATGTTGGCCGGCCGAACAGTAAAATGATCTTCTAATGAAGGTTTGGGGATCTTGCAGGTGTTTGCTTCAGGCTCAATTCAGGTCTAAAGAGCACAGACTTTCTCTGAGGTCTTCCTGGAAGATTGGAGTCAGCTCTGGGTGCCGTAGTCAGGTCACTTGTCCTCTCGTGGTGGTTTCTCAGAGCTGTGGATGGAAAGGGAGAAGCCGTTAATGTGAATGCCCCCTTTGGTGCCATCGTGGTACTGCTCACCTCAGCAGAACCAGGAACGTGATCTCCATGCACACATGTGTGACACTGTAGGCAGCAATGCCTCTCAGCACTGACAAATAGAGGAACTGAGCAATTGGGATTTGAAGTTCTCACATTTTTGTCTGTGTGAAATTTTCATACTAGAACAGTTTTGGAGGGGTGGTGGTGGGGGGGTTACAGTTGTTGATCTTTTTTGCCATTAGCACATTGCCCAGACAAAAATGCACTGTAGCACATATGAAAAGGGGAAAAAAATAATATTTTTTTTCAAAGCATAATTAAAATCTGTTTGCTCTGAACACATCCATTATATCAGCCAGTTTTTGGCACCACTCTTTGCCTGCCCCTTGGTAATCTGCTCGGCTCCCACTGAGGCGACGGATTCTCTGTTAAGCAATGTTTTCCCTTTCCCTATAGTTTAGCAAGTACATTTCAAATCTCATTTGTAAATAAAGTTAGAGCCTTTGCCTCCGGGTTAATTTGATTATTAAAAATCTGTAATGCATTTATATATTCATTTTTTCTGTAATGAATTGACGGTGTCACAGCAATAGAATTAGGTATTCATTTATTAGAATATTTCACAAGGAATTATTATTAGATTCTAGACAGTGCAGGATGTGTTAGGCCATGTTAGTGGCCCTCACCATTTCGTGATCGGTGTCTCCTTAAAGAAGACCCACGGGCAGTTAACAAGTTTTAAAAACAATGTCTGACACAGCCAGACGTCTGCTCGACAGCCTGTAAGTTAAATGAAAATGATTATGGTAATATGAAAGCATACTTCATCCATTTATCTATCATCCAAACCCGCTTCACCCTGAGCAGGGTTGAAGGGAAACAGGAGCCCATACCAGCAAGCACAGGGCACAAGGCAAGAAAAATTCCTGGACAGCCCATCACAAGGTGAACACACACATCGGGAAAATCTTTGGAATGATGGAGGAAGCCCACATGGACTCAGAGAGAACATGCAAACTCCATGCAAACACTTCATAAACAACTAATTCTATCGCATCCATCCAAATTGCCTATCATGTGAAAGAAATCATCAGAAAGATCTTTGGGCACTCTTCATGGGGCGTTATGAGTTTGTAGATCAGCCATGACAACAATGAATTGTAGCCCCAAATTACATGACGAGTACCTTCTTTGACAGCCCTGGCCCTGACTCCCTAAGAATACAACAATACAAACTACAAGGCTTAAGACTTAACCGTGACATTTCCTGGACCCTAACAGTTAGGGACTGCTTTACAGATCTCGCCTGTGGGGCACATCCACTCCACAGAGTATCCGTTCTTGCTGGCAATAACTTGTGTAACCACAGGTGGGCGAAACTGAGCCCCAAACCTCAGATACGATGTCACGCAACACAGTCGAAGGTTCAATTTCAAGATTTTGTTACACCAAAATAGTTCATAAAATGTGCACAATCAACAGTTATAAAACAAGTGAATCTTCATTCTCTCCTCCAGCTTCTCCTGTTGAGTGCTGCCTGCTGCCTCGAGACTCCGACTCCCCGAGGTGAGGCGACCAGCTCCTTTTAAGCTGAACCCAGGAATGTTTCCAGTACCATAGTGTGTCCTATTGGAAGCACTTCCAGGTAAGAAAGTCCTCCCCCCTCAACAGTGCCCTCTAGTGGCACCCAGGGACCCCAAAAGGGCTGCATTTCCAGACTCCAACTCCCATGTTCCCCTGCAGGTGTCCAAACTGCAACTCCTCAAGAGGACCACTGCCACATGTTGTATTGGGGATGAAACTATTCCTGGACTGTGGCTTCTGCTGGTCCATCCCTTATTTTCCTCAGGCTGGGCAAGAAGTTCTTTTCTCATTCAACCGGTCATGCCTGTTTGTCCTTCATGGCACTTAACTTGAAATGGTAGCTTTTCTTAAGCACAGCCCATCAATGGTAATTTATTTGCTATTTTCAAACAATCCTTACAAAACTGGGCATGAAAAGATGAAACCCATTCATATTTGTCTGCTTCTAAAAGCCAGGCCATATCCCCCCATGTTCCCCTACACTCCAGAGTCCAGCCTCCCAGATACTTCAAATTGATGAATTCCCCATAAGTGATCCTCTTGGGAAAGTATTTGTATTAGTCAGTAACTTAAGGAGGAGAATTCTCTTGTGGTTATGTTATCCAGTGGAATACAGAGACAACAAAGATCATAAGAAGTTGGGGCACCTATTGTAGGTGATTCCCATAAAATTGAAAAAGATGAAAGTAATGAAAATAAGAGAATGTCTTGTTCAGGCGTGAGTCACTTTGAGACTGAGTTCAAGATGGCGGTGGAGATGGCCTTTAGGAAGACAAGGTGGGTTCAGGATGCGGGAAGAAGGAAGTGACATTGTTGGTGGTCTGCCTGTGAATCATACACTCTGCAGAGGAAGGAACTAAGTGACTATGCCAACCCCTTGCTTGGAGTGTGATTACCATTAGACGAGCCCTATCGTTGTCTCCTATGCACTCGTGTGAGATCCTAATAACTAAAAAAGCTTGCCATTGAAACACTAGACATTCAAGAACACCTTGTCAAGTGCCTCAGTAGGCAGCAGACAACAGGAACACCCTAATGGCAGGTGCCGGAGTAGAAAGCACATACAAGATGCATGGATCTAGTTAGTAATGTCAGGAAAGCTCTCTTCGAGTGTGCAAGCAAGAATGTGTCTAAGATGCACAAGTATACAACAGAGCTTACAGGGATCCATTTTAAAGGCACACAGGGAGAAGGATTTGGAAATTGCACTGCAGCTCGTAAGTGTGTCTGTGCCTTCACTCTAAAGGTGGGAATTTGATGATCCAGACGAAGAACCCAACCATCATTGTGTCTCCTACTCCATCCCCCGTACTTACAAAGCTTTGGGAAAATGAACATGGCGTCAGTAGTGAACAGAGTCTAGCTGATGTGCCAGTGATCAGATCAATACAATATTCAGAGATAAGTTCCAAGGTAATGGACAGTGTAATAGGATGATGTTCCCAAAAAGCCTCAGCTTCCATTCACGATGACGAGAAAGCTTCAGTATCACTTTAGATTAGGTGTCCTAATACACTGTACTTACCATGTAATTACTAGTATAATTACCAAGGAACTAGGTGTTTTAGCGTAATGCTCCAATTAAGCATTCAATTGTAACTGTTATACCACAATTTTAGTAAGTATTTACAGTATGTACAGTTAGGTCCATAAATATTTGGACAGAGACAACTTTTTTCTAATTTTGGTTCTGTACATTACCACAATGAATTTTAAATGAAACAACTCAGATACAGTTGGAGTGCAGACTTTTAGCGGGTTGAACAAAAAGATTGCATAAAAATGTGAGGCAACTATAGCATTTTTTAACACAATCCTTTTATTTCAGGGGTTCAAAAGTAATTGGACAAATTAAATAACTGGAAATAAAATTTTTCATTTCGAATACTTGGTTGAAAACCCTTTGCTGGCAATGACAGCCTGAAGTCTTGAACTCATGGACATCACCAGATGCTGGGTTTCCTCTTTTTTTAATGCTCTGCCAGGCCTTTACTGCAGCGGCTTTCAGTTGCTGTTTGTTTGTGGGCCTTGCTGTCCGAAGTTTAGTCTTCAACAAGTGAAATGCCTGCTCAATTGGGTTAAGATCACGTGACTGACTTGGCCATTCAAGAATTTTCCACTTCTTTGCTTTAATAAACTCCTGTGTTGCTTTGGCTGTATGTTTTGGGTCATTGTCCATCTGTATCATGAAACGCAGCCCAATCAATTTGACTGCATTTAGCTTAGACAGTATGTCTCTGAACACCTCAGAATTCATTCGGCTGCTTCTGTCCTGTGTCACATCATCAATAAACACTAGTGTCCCAGTGCCACTGGCAGCCATGCACACCCAAGCCATCACACTGCCTCCACCGTGTTTTACAGATGATGTGGTATGCTTTGGATAATGAGCTGTTCCACACTGTGAACAGCTGTTCTTGCCATCATTCTGGTGGAGGTTGATCTTGGTTTCATCTGTCCAGAGAATGTTTTTCCAGAACTGTGCTGACTTTTTTAGATTTTCTTTAGCAAAGTCCAATCTAACCTTTTTATTCTTGAGGCTTATGAGTGGCTTGCACCTTGCAGTGCACCCTCTGTATTTACTTTCATGCAGTTTTCTCTTTATGGTAGACTTGGATATCAATATGCCTACCAAGCCCTGGAGAGTGTTGTTCACTTGGTTGGCTGTTGTGAAGGTTATGGCAAGCCGAATTAACACTTAGAGATATCTCAAAATAAATTTGAGCTATCTTAAAATGTAATTTACTTGTTAAGATATCTGAAACTCGCTTTGAGATATCTTAAAATAATTTCCTACACATTTTAAGATATCTTCAATACATTTTGAAATATCTCAGATGCATTTCAAGATATCTCAAATGAAAATGAATTTTCAGATATCTTAAATTGACCTTTCATGCATTTTAAAATATCTGAAATGCATTTCAATATATCTTAAAATCATTTCCTGTAAAACTGCGTATTATTTCAATGGGACTTCTTGTTTATTACAAGATATCTTAAAATGTATTTGAGATATCTTGAAATGAGCAGGAAGTGATGTTGAGATATCTGAAAATGGTATTGAGATATCTTGAAATAATTGAGTGTCCTTTTAAAGATATCTTAAAATGCATTTTAGATATCTTGAAATACAATTGGAGATATCTTGAAATACATTGTTAGATATCTGAAATGGAGCAGAGACCCATTTTAAGATATCATGAAATTAATTTGAGATATTTAAAAATGTATTTTAGATATCTCAAACAACAGTGAATTTTAAGTTATCTTAAATGTTTTTTGAGATATCTTAATTATTTTTTGTATAGCAAGCTGAATTAACATTTAGAGATATCTCAAAATGGATTTTAAGATATCTGGAAATGCATTTTAGATATCTCAAACTGAATTACAGATATCTAAAAATGCATCTATTTTAAGATATCTAAAAAGCATTTTATAATATCTTAAATAGATGTCAAGATATCTTGAAATGATATGCTGTACATTTTGAAATATCTGAAATGCGTTTTAAGATATCTTAAATGCAATTTGAGATATCTTGAAACAGGTTCCTGTGCATTTTGAGATATCGCAAATACATTTTGAGATATCTCGAAATCACTTCCTGTAACATTTCCTATTCTTTCAATGGGACTTCCTGTCTATTTCGAGATATCTCAAAATGAATTTGAGATATCTTAAAATACACTGGAAGTTATTTTAAGATATCTGAAAATGTATTTGTGATATCTTAAAATGTGCAGGAAGTTATGTTGAGATATCTGAAAATGCATTTCAGATATCTCAAAATAAATTTGAGATATCTTAAAATGATTGGGAAGTTATTTTAGGATATCTCAAAAAATATGGCAAGCCGAATTAACATTTAGAAATGATTCTGCGATCATCCACCACTGTTGTCTTCCGTGGACGTCCAGGTCTTTTTGTGTTGCTGAGTTCACCAGTGCTTGTTTTCTTTCTCAGGATGTACCAACCTGTAGATTTTGCCACTCGTAATATTGTAGCAATTTCTTGGATGGGTTTTTTCTGTTTTCGCAGCTTAAGGATGGCTTCTTTCACCTGCATGGAGAGCTCCTTTGACCGCATGTTGTCTGTTCACAGCAAAATCTTCCACATGCAAGCACCACACCTCAAATCAACTCCAGGCCTTTTATCTGCTTAATTGATAAGACATAACGACGGACTTGCCCACAACTGCCCATGAAATAGCCTTTGAGTCAATTGTCCAATTACTTTTGAGCCCCTGAAATGAAGGGATTGTGTTAAAAAAATGCTTTAGTTGCCTCACATTTTTATTCAATCGTTTTGTTCACCTCACTGAATTAAAGCTGAAAGTCTGCACTTCAACTGCATCTGAGTTGTTTCATTTAAAATTCATTGTTGTATTGTACAGAACCAAAATTAGAAAAAAGTTGTCCAAATATTTATGGACCTAACTGTATATAAATTGTGGAATAACCATTACAATTGAATGCTTATGAAAATTGTGGTATAACAGTTACAACTGAGTGCTTAACCACAGCATTACATTGTGTTACACAGTAAATACTAGCTAATAATGTCTAGTTCCTCTGTGATTATACAGGCAAATACATCGTAAACACAGTGTATTAGGGACACCTAATCTAAAGTGATACCAAAGCAAAATATGATGGAAAGAGAAAGCACAAATTCTGACCTGAATGGAAGATTCAGAATCAAGGAGTGCAGCTACACACCGACATTACGTCTGGGCAAAACAAAAAGATGTCCAGTTGTAACACCCCTGGTGCACCTGGCTAGCCTGGAAATTGTCACTGATTCACATAAAAGACAATCACATGGTGTCACAGTTTAGAGCTACAAGTTAGCAGAAATTGAATTTCTTTGGGATGTCGGAGGATAATATGGAGTACCAGAGGAGAAAAACAGGAATGGGATCCTAGATGCTGGAACTATGAGAGAGTAGCGCTAACCACCACTCCATTGTGCTCTTAGGCTGTGTATTTCCATTAATGTTTTACTTGTATATGACTCACCAGTTCACATTCTGTGCATCTGGAGTTGTTATATCAATAAAAAAAGAAAAAAAAACTAAAGAAAAATATAAGTAAGCTCAGCATTATTTGGTATATTAAATTCTAATAATATCATTTTACCCTTACCTGTCAAGCCTAGCCTGTTTAACCCCATCAATGAGGCCCATTGTGATCAACATTACAAGAAATGGCCTCCTACTGTTTTGGTCTCCATTGTTAACAGACATCTAGCAGAAGCAAGTGAAATTTCTACTGATGGCTTCAGGACGAAGATGTGGGTGCTAACCAAGGCTTGTTGGATGAATTGCTACTGATCAGCTTCTAAAACCTTCCTCTAGGACCTCCATCACCTGGCTTAGCTGTGGGCCACATTTTTTTCAGGATGACAAATGAATTATGGTATTGAAAGATACAACTAGTGCCTTTGGGTTTTCTGAACTCAAAACATCAATATTAAAATAAATAACTGCACAATGACACAGTTTGCTCCTTATCCTAAACATTCATGTGTGTTATATTGTTATTCTCTGTTGGATTACGCAGGTTTGAGAATGTTACATTATGTTGTTATTCCCTACTAGTGAAACAGAAGCTGTTTTTTTATTTCTTATGTTTTGTACTTACTATGTTCTTTATTGACGCCGTGCATTTCTGTGTCTTGTATGCTTATGAGCCATTGTGTTTGTCTTCTGACCAATTGCTCTATTTTCTCGATTAGTTCTTGCATGTCAATGTGTTTAGTTGTCTTCTCTACCTATTCACTTAACTGCCTTCTGTGATGGGTTTGACAGTCACCAGATGTCACTGCTTTATGCTTTCTTCCTTTCTATTATGGTGATCTTCATCATGTAAACAGTCTCTGTGATTTGCTTGACACTCAGCAGATGTTGCTGCTGTTCTTTGTCTTTCTGCCGTGTCACTTGGTTTTGCACTTAATTTGCCATAATGAACACAACCACAGATAACTTTGCTGCTAAACTTCCTAAGATGTGCTCTTCAAACAAACATTGATCTTAGGGAGTAAAAAGCAATGTTTGCATATGATTGGAAGCTTCGAGTATTTGGGAATCAAACTTTTCTACTTTGACAATACATACCGGTACTTACTTTTGTTTTCAACATGAAATATACAGCGTGATGATGATCAGATTGCTAATGTAATTTTGCTAAGTAGTTATCCTCAAAGAAACATTGATGCAAGTACTTTCATATGGCTGGAAGTTACGACTATTTGACAATCTTCTCGATTTTCGCCATGCAGTTCTGTCTCTGCGCTGTTCTTGCATTCCATATCCTGGACTTTATTTAACATGCCTACGAGCCATTGCGTCTGCCTGCTGCTGAATTGCACTGTACTGTCTTGTTTTTCTTAGGAGGCTGTGTTCCTTTAATGTGGGAAGTGACATCCTTCACATCTTCTACAGCTCTGTGATTGCCAGTGAGATTTTTCTATGCTGTGGTGTGCTGGTTTGGTAACATCACTTCAAGAGAGGCCCACTGAATCAACAAGCTAATTAAAAGGGCGGGCTCATTTATAGGGTGCATTCTGGACCCCCTGGAGGTCGTAGAAAATGAGCAAATTAAAATAAAATGGAGTGTCATTATGAACAATGCTGCACATCCTCTCTCTGCCACACCAACACTGAGGACTTTCAGTTAATGAATTATTCAGCAGAAGTGAGTCAGGAAACAAATAAAGATCTGTTTATCTATTCCAGATTACTTCTTACGTGTCAGTGTAGTTCAGTGTCTTGTCTGCTTATTCTTTCTCATTCTGTGTCACTTCATCACTTTCTGTGTTGTGTTTGATGCTCAGCAGATGTTGCCGCTTTTCTTTCTTCTTGTTATGATGTTGTTAGTCACATAAATCGCCTTTTTTATTAATTTTATATTGTAATCATTCCATACAAATCGATCAATTTTTACAAAAAATAGGATTGAGAACAAGTTGATAAATGGCCTTTGCTATTTGCTTGGCGCTTAGCAGTTGTCACTGCTGTTCTTTTCCTTTCCACTATGTCACTTGGTTTTACGCTCATTTTGCTGTAATAAACACAGGACCAAACTACCACACCTAAAATCTTTTGGAATTTCAAGATTGTATAAAGTCCCTAACTTTCGATTAAGACCAAGATTAATATTATAGACCCCAGCAGTTTGTGAGTAATCATTTGACAGAAGGACATACCTTCACATTTTATTATATATGATTGTATGTTGCTTTATTTGCTGTACTGCATGTGTTACATGCCTACTGCCTCTTTTTGATGCACTTTTGATTATGAATATTCGGCAGTTGGACATCTTAATGTATATCCATATTTTACAAACCAATCTGAACAGCAATACATGAACATTAAGGATGAATAGAAGAGGAATGTTGGAAGTGAGCTTTTAGCTCACACATTGAGAGGTTAATATAATAAAAGCTCTGTAGGTGTTAAAGTCTTCAAGATAATTGTGGAAAGGGGTCATCAAAACTGGCTGGAGGGTTTCTAGCCAGAAGTCAATACTGATTTCTTCAGAGCTGGCCCTTGGGTGCAATTTGGAGAGGTAATCTAATTCTGCTTTGTTGGCTTAATGTCGAAATTTGCCAGCCACAGTTCACGGGTACAGTAAGAATAATGAATGCTTGTTGACATTTGGTTCCTTTTTGTTGCTGAAGATGCGAGTGCTTAGCTTTCTCATGCAGTGGGAACAAAATGGCCCAATGGAGGGAGGTTAGCCCTAATTCAATGTTGTGTCTACATTCAGCTATGCAAAATCATGTTTTGATTTAACAAAATGGTAACATTTTTAAAATTATGTTTGAATTATCAATAGGCATGTGTTTCCTTTCTCAAAGCACCGCTGACTCTTCTCATGTTTTTCAGTTGTTAAAATGGCCTCATAATGAGAGTATAAGATATCATTTCATTGTATCTTTCCACCATAAAATAATTTATCCTTAGTTATTTGGCTAACACTTTTATTGAAGGAGACTAATAACATTTATGACACAACGGCTTACATTTCTTTTGGTTTTCCAATTGGAACACAGGCAGGTCAAGTGACTTGCTCAGGACACTCAGTGCGAGTAGGATTTGAACCCACATCCTCAGCGTTTGAAGTCCAAAGCCTTAACCACGACGCCACACTGCCTCCTAACTTCTCTCAAGTTTGTTAGAATATCAGGTGAAGATCTGGATGACCATCTAGATCAGGGATCTCAAACTCCAGTCTTAGAGGGCCGCAGTGGCTGCAGGTTTTCATTCTAACCCTTTTCTTAATTAGTGACCTGTTTTTGCTGCTGATTAATGTCTTTTGAATTAATTTTACCTGACTTGCTCTTGAAGAGTCAGACCTCTTAATTGTTTCTTTTTCTTTAATTAGCAGCCAAATAATAATGACATACAAAATCAACCAAGACGTGACCATCATACAATACCTGAAAATAAAAAGGGTGGAGGTCTCAGGAATGTTGGTCTGCTCAGGTCCCCAAAACATTTCAACAGTAAAGAGAAAATCAACAATTTTGGAAATGTCTGCTATTGCACAATGAGAGCAGCAACACGCCATTGGATTAAAAAACAGGTTTAATTAACAACAAGAATCAGAGCCTAATTAAGCAACTGGTTGGAGTGAAATTGGTTGGTGTTTGAGGCCCTGACTTAGTTGGTCTTCCGTTGGCTCACTCACTTCATATTTCATTTCTGTTTAAGGAAAGAAATGAAGCAATTCAGAGGAAGGATGAAGAAATTCTGGGGAACAAATCTTACAAAACAAGTCAATTACAATTAATTCAAAAGAAGTTAATTAGCAGCAAAAACAAGTCACTAATTTAAAAAAAGGGTTTTAATGAAACCCTGCAGCCACTGCGGCCCTCCAGGACTGGAGTTTGAGATCCCCTATCAAGATTTGGACCCTTAATATTTATTTTGCCATTTATCGAAACCTATAGGCATCCATCCATCCATCCACTATCCAACCCGCTATATCCTAACTACTGGGTCACGGGGGTCTGCTGGAGCCAATCCCAGCTAACACAGGGCGCAAGGCAGGAAACAAACCCTGGGCAGGGCACTAGCCCACCGGAGGGCACACGCACACACCAAGCACACACTAGGCATTCAGAGGTTTATTTTATTTTATTTTATTGCAGGATCTCTGCTAATGGGCATTTAGTTAAATGATTCTGTTTTGCCTCCTGGTCTAATTTTATGATAAGGCTTTTATATTAAATTACCATTTACCGGAAACCTGGGATTAAATCCTTAATCACTCACTGTCTTTTTGGAATCTTCACATTATCCTTGAGACTTTTTTTGTGGTGTTTTGGTTTAATGTGTCTTGGACGTGTGTATGAGTGATCTGCTGTTTTCCATCTAGGCTTGGTTTCTGACCCTCAATTGAGAATTTTAGAAAATAAATGTATAGATGGCCATTAAGGTCTAAAAGTGAGCAGGTACTACAGGAATGTGCACAAGCAGGTGGATGTATGATTCTGCATATACTGGATGGTGATTTGCTTTATTACATCTTTAAATATGTACAGCCAAAGGGAGAGGTGCTAGATAACCATAAACCCGTCGATCCAGCCGTCAGCAATCCGGAGCAGATTCACAGAGGCCACAGACTATTCCAGAAGCATTGAGTGCAAGGCAATAGCCAACCTTAAACAATGAAACTGGACATAAAAGCCAAAGCAGCTCCATGTTTTATCTGCGAATTCCAGGAACCCTGCCTGGGAAAAAAGTGGGTTTGGAGAAAAGATGTATGGACTATAAACTATGGCAATATAGCCAACTCCTCCACAGTACTCTAAACTTTCAAACTGTCAGGACCTCCAGGGGATGAAGAAACCAGGCACTGGAGACGTATCATGAAAACACATAGATCCCAAAAGCACTTCCACAAATGCCCATCTAGATATAGAAGCAAACACAGAATCTTTATAAAAAATGTTATTTTTCACAAGAAATACTGTGAAGTTTCAAAGATCCCAAAAGGCATAAAGGAGTTGCCTAAAATAAGGGCATCCAAAACAAACAGTCCAAACAGAATGCAAGTAAAAAGTCAAAAACAGAGCAGAAGGTCAAGTATCCAGAAATCAAACAAATCACTAAATAATAATAAACACAAGTAAACGCGCTGACTCTCTAGTGCATTCACAACGAACTGCCAGGAACTGTGGGAGACCACCTGGATTTAGAGGAAAATAACACAAACAAAGAAAATACAGCAGAAAATGAATAAAACTAACATTAACACAAATGAATGGCTCAACAAAGACCAAAAAGGACAGAAAAGAAGACTTTGAACCCCATCCAGGGAGGAACCTTGGCTGAGTTAGAACAACATGACGCTTGTTATACCATCTGATGCTCAATGTGATATTATTTTTTGTATATGACACATTATATCTGTCAGATTCATTACAGATTCTGTTGCCTCATATCTTCTGTAAAACGTAATTGACGCAATTAATTATTAATACAAACTAAGCTTATCAAATAGCTATTACAAGACTTGGGCTAGAATAAGTAATTTTCTAGCTTTGTTCTATATTCTTTATATTTCATAATTATTCAGATGAAGGTATTTCCTAAGCATTTTATGTATTAATGTTTCATGGGCACTACTATTTTTGTGCTTCAGGATTTTGTGGGAAACACCATTTTGTGAGTTGATTGGGATGGTTGTCTCAAGTGAATCATTATATCCATGTTATATTATTTGGCCACTTACATAAACCAAATCCAAACTTGGCCCAAAACTGACTGACTGAATGACTTCCCAACAATCACACTAATGGTTTAAAACCTTCTGTTGGTTACAACTTTGGCTTTGTTGGCAACCTTGAATTTAGCCAACTTGAAGAATCATTTGTTGTCCTTTAGTGTTTTAAGGAGGGTGGTCTCTTCAGGCAGCTGGTTAGATCTTCCTGTGCTTGACTACTTTTCTTTATACCCTGTAAAAGATAGCTGGGAGACCTACCTGACCGGGACTCCCAAGAGATGGAAGGATGAGGGAAGGTGGCTGCTTTAGCGCACTGCCTCCCCCAAAATGCTAGATGGCAGCAGTGCCCCAGATTCCCATAGGGCACCATGGGACTTGGACTTCTATATCTCAGCCCTGTTGGGTACTGTGGGTGCCGCCAGGGCGTGCTGTGAAAGTGGAAGAGACATGTGGCATGAGGTTTCCACCTTGCAGACCACATTATTGGAAGAGTAGAAGCACTTCTGGGTTGGCCAATATAAGAGGACTTGACCGACCTCACAGAGACGAGCCAGAGTCGGTGGAAGATGGACAAAGCTGTTGTTTACTTGTGGCTGTGGCAGTGGGAAATGCTTTTGGCAAGAGTTTCCTAAAAATAAGTAATCTCTTTGTACTTTCAACTTGTGCTCTTTGTCTGTTGTGTTGGGGTTGACAAGCAACAGTGCCCTCTAGTGTCCACACCCCCTTCTATATACAGGTTAGGGCAGTAGCAAAGTCCGTAACAAGGTGGATTCATGGAGCCTTCAATGAATGGCTATAAAACACATAACAACTGGAAGTCATTCGACCTACAACCCCATTTAAGATATTTAAGATAAGTAGAGTCAAAATGATTGGATAAGTAGAGACAGCAATTTTTGCTTACTTAATTTAACACAAAACTCCATCTATGAATTTTCCAGAATTGATTTTCTCATCATTGATATGAATCCGCACAGGAACCTCAAGATTAATTTTGTATTGTTTTTTGACTATTAGTATTGACTTCTTCTTATTATCAATATTAGAATTATTTTTATTGCATCATTGCAGTGCCACTTTGTGCTTATTTTGATCACAGATGCTGCCTTTTTGGACTTGACGTTTATGGTAATGGTGATGTTGTTTATAGCAATGATAAAGCTTGCTGGACATATGTTTTGCTGGCATCTAATTTTGTTATGTTGCAGCCTTATGCTAAAATCATTTCAATTATTTTTTTTCCTCATCAAACAACACTCAGTACCCCAGTATGCCAAAGCAAAAAAGGATTTTCAGGAATATCTGCCTAAATTTATGTATTCAGACCCTTTGCTATGACACTTACCATTTGGCTCAAGGGCATCCCATTATCTTGATCATCGTTGAAATGTTTCTACATCATGTTTGGAATCCATCTGTGGCCATTTCAATTGACTGAACATTATTAGGAAAGGTTGTGGAAGAATACTTTTAGGGCAACATAGTATTCATCTTAAAGAAATAGCATAAAGGGTTAATAAATGTCAGAAACATGTTCAGGTGAACAACAAAATGTACACTGAAATATAAGAATTGGTTTAGGAAAAATACTGAGATGGCCAAGTAAATAAAGTACCAGAAGAAAGGTTGAAGTAATATACAAAATACACTGAAGGATGACTAATAAATCAGCAGATATCCTATAAACGAGACTGGATAGTTGTTATATGGACAGAAATTTCAAGGGTGGTGGCACAACTGAAAGGTATAAGAAGAAACAGCATATACTATAATAGACTTTTACTTTATATAAATCATTTGGTTGTAAACTAATGAACCAACCACAGTAAAATGTATACATTGATTGACACTGTATGTAAATTCAATAGTTTATAAAATGAACCTTAATTCTTTGTTTATCTGATTATTCTGACCATGCTGTAACAGACTGCTTTTTGAAGGATGCTCCCTCCAAGGCATTTTGCCGAAGAGCAATTAAAAGATACAATGAACAGTTTTTCTCCTGCCTGATAACTGATTTGTCCTGTTAGTGGAAGTTTGTTTCTTTCTTTAATAAGATGTTAAATTTCTACCACAAGGTACACAGTTGACAATGTGTATCAGAGCAAAAACCAAGCCATAAGATCAAAGGACTTGCCTGTAGAACTTAGAGACGGGATGGTGTCAAGACACAGGTTTAGGGAAGGCTATGAAAAATATCTGCAGCATTGAAGGTTCCCAAGAACACAGCAGCCATACTTCTACAATGGAATAAGTTTGGAACAACAATGACTCTTCCTAGAGCTGAGCAATCAACGGATAATGGCCTTGGTAAGAGAGGTGACAAAGAACCTGACTGGAAATGGGGAAAACTTCTAGAAGGACAACCACCTCTGCAACGCTCCTCTTATCTGGGCTTTATGGCAGAGCGGTCAGACGACACACAAAAAGCTTAAAAGAAGTTTGCAAAAAGACACTTAAATGACTTGCAGACTATGAGAAACAAGATTCTACAGTTAGATGAAAACCAGACTGTTTAGCCTCAGGTCTACAAATGACATCTGGTAGCAACAGGCACCACTCTTCATCTGTGCAATACCATTGCAACGATGAGGCATGGTGGTGGGAGCATCATACTGTGGGGCTGTTTTTCAGTGGCAGGGACTGGAAGACTAGTCAAGGCTGAGGGAAAGTTGATCACAGCAAAGTAAAGAAAAATCCTAAATAAAAACCTGCTCCAGGGTGCTCTGGACAACCAAAAAGGGCAGAAGGTTCACCTTCTAACAGGACAATGACCCTATGCACAAAGAAAAGACAACACAGTAGTTTCTTAGGGTCTTCTCTGGGAATATCATTGAGCTGAAAATGTAGACTTGACCCCAATCAAACATCTCCAGAGAGACCTGAAAATAGCTGTCTACTCCTGGCTGAGCTTGAGAGGGTCTGCAGAGAAGAACGGCAGAATATCCTCAAATCCAGGTGTGTAGAACTTGTCACAATATACCCAAAGAGACTTCACGGTGAGATTTCTGACAATATGGGCTTCAAGCAAGTCCTGAATGAGAATCTGAATACTTATTACTTAATTTTTTTCACCAACACCTCTTCCAGCAACGACCCAAACTTCTCCTATGGTCTCCCATCCAAGTACCGGGGGGCTGAAAATGCTTAGCTTCAAGTGGATGACCTCTTCTGAAGTGCATGTGGCATGGCTTAAATCATGAGATGAACAGTTAACATTTGCACCAATCATGAGTCAAGTCTAAATGATGGTTTAATTTTTATTGTGTAATTAGCTGTCCCCCACGGCTCAGCCTGCTTAGTAGTGAAACTGGACAAACTTCAAAAATCAATAAAAAAAAAATTTAAAAATGTAATTTGTATTGAGACAATTTTATATTGATGGCTTTCGTATCCAAGGGTCTCTTGATATACAATATTTTTAGTTTTGCTATCAGGGCGAGAATGTAGCTGTGATCTCTTACCAGAAATGTAAAAGTTGGCAAGATATTTCTGGCCAAGCGGAAGGTATGTACGCTCCAATGTCAAACGTTGGCGCAGTATGTGATCACGTCTAGCTCTGATGTGAGAGTGTCCATCGCGTGGGGATAAGAATTTGTGGCCGTGATATCTCTGCCAATGAGCAGCAGCCCTCTAAAACACACATAACTGTGATCTCTAGATGATAATGTCTGCTGAACAAACAGGTATCGCTAGCTAAGTGGAGGCAAGGTACTCCAACACGCAGTGAGAGGTAGAGCGACTTGAACAGAGGCTGGCGTGTGAGTGAGGAGGAACCCGTCTGGCTCCCTACTCTTGAGGTCCTGCCCCCCTCCTCAGATTTGCATGAAAAAGTCAGTACCGCAAGTGAACTATGATTCTTAGTGTGATGAAAGAAGTTGCAAAATCAACTGGAATGTTCAAGCAAATTATTGAAAAAAACCCAATCTAAATCTGTTAAATAGTTTTCTCGTGGAAAATGGACAGACAGACGTTGGATTTTATATATATATATATATATATATATATATATATATATATATATATAGAGAGAGAGAGAGAGAGAGAGAGAGATATGTATGATCTAATGTTTTACCTCAATTCTATTTATTCGTAATAATTTTGTTGACAAGTTTAATGTTCTCTGTAATACCAGCTGGCCTTTTGGAACAATAAAATTGAATTGAAACATACAAACATTCCTATTGTGCGGATTGATAGTTATCAATTGATATAATCTGCACAACTATGGATAGTTTGAAATCCTAGCCAGGATTTGAACTCAGGTCCACAGCTCATACAATCATGCCAGCCTTTAACACAACATACTTTCTAAATTAAACATTTACAAAAATGAAGTATGACAAAAGAAAAGGCGTGTTAGACTTGAGGGAGTGAATTCCAGAATAAGTGCACTTGTTTTTCCTTTTATAAATATTTTATGGCCTACAGTGTAGATGTGTTCAGCTTTTATTTTAATCTTAACTCAAACACAAGCACTGCACATTTTAATATTGTCACGGAGCTTGTCAGTCCTCTCCAGACTGATTGTTCTTTTTTTTAAGATATAGTGCCTTGGGCTTTCAAACCTTTAATGTGGCAACACCTCCAAATAGCAGAGCTGCTTTCTCTTATAGGGCTTAATGCATTCCTTTCTTCAAGGAGAATAAATCATCTCTAATAATAAAACTCTCTTGATTTTTAAAAAAAAAAAAAACTGCCTCCAGAAGGAAGCAGCCTACAGGATTTATTTTTACCTGACACTCGACCCCTAAACAGCTCTGACAAAAGAAGCTGGCAGCACTTCCTTATTGCTCGGCTCCTGGTGTCAGACGGCCACACCTTACTGGGGTAAGAGTTACACGCGTTACCAGGAGACCGACGCACACAATAGCAATTCAGAGGCCTAAAGCCGGCGGGCAACTCTCTGGGGATCTACACTGGGAGCATTTAGTGGTGAAACTAAGAGGGAGGCGATCTGAAGGGCCACCTGGTCTCCCCCCACTAACTCTAGCATGGCCTGGCGGCGAGACAGCTGGAGCACATAGAGGAGCACCGGTGTCACAGCTATAGAAGGACTGGGAATTTGGTACCACTTAGCAGCTGACAGCAAACATCCTGGTGAGTTTTTGAGAAAGAAAGCAAGAAAGTAAAATGTGACGACAAAGTGGCCTGGTGGCTAGTAATACAGCCCAGCTTTGACACCTGGTCCTGCCACCTTCTTTGTTAAGTTTGCATGTTCTCCATGTGAGAATGTGGGTGTTTTTTCAGGTACTTCTATTATCTCCCTCCAGAACATGCAGGTTAGGAATGTATTAGTGATACTACATTGGCCCAAAATATGAGGCAGGGCAGGTGTATCCATGGCTGTGCTCACTGACAGTCTGGTATCCTGTCTAAATGTGGCTCTTTTCTTGAGCCAGAACAATATCCAGCTACCTTTTAACTTATCAATATGTTACTTCAACGGTGTCTAGTTTGTAGCAAAATCGTAATTACCCCTGGATTTAAACAACACTTCTTTACATAGATGATATGATGTTTCTCTGTTTAGGTGTTTTGTACTTGTGTTCCATGTCTTTCAGCTGTGTGCTTAAGTGCAAGTGTAATTAATAAGTATAAGCTGAAATAAATTAAAGATAAACTCCCTTTGCAGCAAACAGGTAGGTAGTGAAGCTCAGGGGTACAGCTTGATATGAGCACATGGGGGAATCTTTATTTAATTATGTTTTGAACACAAATTTTCATTATGTGTATAACGCAATATTGTTTCAGGCTCCCCTTGAGCATTTTTGGAGAAAAGCAGATGTGACTTTGGGTGAAATTTTAAATGTTGGAATGTTTCTTGTGATGCACTGCTGGAAACGTATCTTTTGTTTGCTTTAACCTCATCACCTTGTTGTGATGAAGGCTCACTTACCAAAAATTGAATGGATCGACTTCAGGTGCCCTGCTGTATCAGGCTTCACGTGGTCAGTGTGTCTAGGACTTTTTCATTTACAGAATGTACGTCAGAAAATTAGAGATCTGAACAATATGCATGACGTATCCAAACGTCTTCTGAATATTAAACAAGTTAAATTGGCAGAGTTCTGTTTTCTTGCAGTAGTGACGAGTATTATTTTCACAAGTGGCCACCACCTGCCCCATAACTCAAAATGAACATACCGTATATATACTCGTGTATAAGTCAGGTCTTGAAACTTGAAAAAACGATCATAAAACCAGACCCCGACTTGTACACATGTTCAAATATGTGACACTTTTTTTTTTTTTTAAATCTTCTTGCTTCCTCCAGTCTCACCCCAGTTTCTCAGACGAATCGAATTTTGTTGCAGCAGCACAGTTACCAATTTCTTTTGCCACTTCAATGACTTTTAATTTAAAACCAGCTCCATGTTTTCTTCTGATTGAACTCTCCATTGTAGATAAGGGATGCTCTTACGATAAAGGTGTATGAGGGTTTGAGATGAAAAAAACACAAAACAGTGCAAACGTCGCTTCGAGAATAGTTCAGGGTATTACCGTGTGGTCACGTAGGCACAATACATAAAAAAAGGCCGTGTGCTCCATGGTTACTCTCAGGCAGGCGTTAGCAAATCATAATCTCTTGGACCAATAGTGTGTGTTTTCTGCATTCATATTATACGACCGACATTATAAAATACCGGAAATTATACGATAAAATCAAGTCCTGACTTATCCGCAGGAGAACTTAAACGCGAGTATATACGGTAATTTTGACAGCGGATTGCTTGCAGTCCCATCTGATGGACTCTCCTTGTCGATTTTTGACTGCCAAAAGCGGTGTACTTTCCACAATCCAACATTTGCGTTCCCAGATAGGAGTCGTGTTCCTGTTCAACTTATGCTTGTCAAAATGAAAATCATTTTTACAGTTCATTGAATGCTTCCTTATATGGGGAAAGTGTAAGGACTTAGTGGTGAAAATGGAGGTACTGGGTGTATTTGGGAAGGTTTTTCCTTTGTGTACTCCCACACCATAACCTATTGTCTGTCAAACATTTCAATCTTCGGTTTTCAATGGATATCGATGTTTTAGGGTCCCCTGATACCGAAAACATGTATCTTAATGATGGGTGTGTGTGTATCACAGTTTATTGAGGAAAGTCTAGAGCTAATACGGCGGACGGAAAAATACCAATCTCGAAACTAAAATCTGTTATGAGATGATGATGTGCTGAAAAGTTTTTGAGCCAAATCGTGAACGAGAAAGAGACAATCTAGGGAAACCCTCAAATACCATAATTCTGCAATTAATTATGGATTCTTCTCATCAATTGCTATTGTAATGACATATATTATGATCTGAAACTGAATTACTGAAATGTTATAGAATAGTTTGAGTAACTTGGTTCCTAGGGTGCAAAGCCTACCGATGCTCACATTCGAATTTTATTCCTTTCCCCTGTTATTTAGGGCTTAAAGTTAAATCAGTGGTGTTTCTTTTTGTATGGCTATGCAGGTCTCAGAGGATAAGAAGTTTTGAAAAATGAACGATGTGTAGAAAATTAGAGGTAGGGATGTCACAGATATTCAACTAAAGATTGACTGTGTTTCTTTACCATCTTTGTGCAAGGCTTTGCATTTGGCCGTTGTACACAAATTTCAATATTTTGTGGCTCTGTGGTTCACATCAGCAATGAGGACTCTGACAGTGTGGTCAAATTTGACACCAAAGGCAGAACAGAGACCAGGAGGCTACGAATATGCAGCAAAATTGAAAACAAAGTAGAAGGAATTTGCAGATGTTATTTTGTGCTGAAAACAGAAAGATTTATATAAGGCTGTCAGGCATACAATGGAGTAGGGGGAGCGTCTGACAATAAAATCTGAAATGGGGATATGGACAGTGGTACAGCCGAAACAGCTGGACAATGCTTTAAAGGACTTGAACTGGATGATGGCCTGGGGATGTTTGAGCGAGAGGATGCATACGTGAGGTTTTACCCAGACAAGGACATGTCTAAAAGCAGACTGTGCTAGGTGGAGACAGTCTGACATGTTTTGGAAGTGCAGGTGGACACAAGAAGTGTGGGAGAATGTGAAAGGATTTTTGATAATTGTAACCGATTACGTTTGGAAAGGGGAAGGTCTAGCTGGAAATGGCAGAGGTTGAAGGGAGGCCTTTAAGTTATGGCTTGTTATTAGCCCAGCCAAGAAGTACATATGGGAGGTCAGGTGTATCTGGTCTGTGGCCAGAGATGTGCACTGGCTAAAACGATTTTGGAAAAGGAGCTTGAAAAAAAAATAAAGAGGGATATTGAGAAGTGGGTTTACAGCTGCAAAACGGAGATGAAAAGGATTGTGGGAAATGAGGAATAAGGCTTTAATGGGAAAAAAACTTGTGTGAATAGTATGGATGTTTGGTCCAATGTTTTAGAGGGATGAAGGTTTTGGTTAAGAGACGTAAATGGAACACAACTGTGTTTGTTATATGGTAAAGTGGTATTTTGTAATATGTAGATAAAAACGTATTTTTACAATAAAGAAAAAAAATCTCAGCTTTTTTTAAGGTGATGATATAATTTCCAGAAATGAGCGTAATTTTCATAACTGGTCACTTGTTACAGTGAAAATGAGTGTCATTTCCAAAACACGTGGGAGAGGTGTTCCCCCTTCAATTTCACCATGTAGATGAGCATACCTTTCACAGTTGTTACAGTGTAGTTGAGCATCATTTTAAAAGTCATTATCTGCTACTTTACATTCACTTTTTGAATTTTTGCAATGAAAACAAGTAAAATTTTCATAAGGGTTGCTTGTGATGTTCCATGTTAACTTCTTATAACGCGAGTGTCATTTTTCCAGTGAGTTGCTTGCTAACCTATCAGATGTTCCCTGTTGACCTTCTACACTCAAACTAAATTTAAGTATTAGCCAATCTAACAGAAACATTTCCTCTTGACATTTTATAGCCAAAATGGCTTTGCAGCTTTATCTGGTTGGGGTGGACGTATTCCTTGGAATCATTTTTCTGTCAATGCATCGGTGGCTTAGCCTGACATTCTGCCATCCCAGTCTCTTAATAAATCTATAATATCTCAGCTATTTTGGCAAATGCCTAACCTGCATGCTTATGTTAAAAAAAATACAGACAAAACATTTGTCTTACAACAAATGGCTTTTGGTCCATATTTTAATGCCATGCTTAATTTAGGATAATTTAGTAAACTTACTCAACAAACAAGTCTTTGTTTTAAAAATGAGTTTGGTGCATAGAATGAGCTTTACAAATCTGTTGTTCAGCCATCTGTCAAACCATTGCTGTTGGCAGTAAACAGGAAGAGTGCTCTTTACATTGCGAGTTTCCTGGAAGTGCAAATTTTGCACTTTGAGCTACATTTTTTTGTATGAAAATGTGCTAAATAAATAAATGTTGTTGTTGTTGTTATAGACAGACAGACAGACAGAATATGAGGATAAATCAAACTTGATCATCTAAACTTCCTTCCCAAATGTTAGTCAGTCAGTCAGTCACTTTGCAACCCGCTATATCCTAAAAGGGTCATGGGAGTCTGCTGGAGCCTATCCCAGCCAGCACAGGGTGCAAGGCAGGAATAAACCCCGGGAAGGGTGCCAGCCCACTGCAGCCAAATATTAGTGATAGATAGATAGATAGATAGATAGATAGATAGATAGATAGATAGATAGATAGATAGATAGATAGATAGATAGATAGATAGATAAATCAAAGATAGATCATCTAAACTTACTTTCCAAATATAATTAGTAAATGGTAAAAATGTCAGACAGACAGATAGATTAATAGAATATGATGATACATTAAACTTGGCCATCTAAACTTCTTTCTGGACAATCTTTCATATTCATATTATGCAAGTATATTACAGAATTCACAGTTCTTTAACATTGACTACTTAGACCAGCATAAGCTTCTGTATGGCTTCAGAAAAAATTACTTTCATGCTGGGTTTCACGTAACTTGTTACCAATTCCCGCACTTCAGTTTCATAAACAAAATTCAAGGCATGCAAAATATCAAAATCTGAAACAGCAACATAGCAATATTAGATAGATAAACCTTGGACAGGGCGCCAGGCCATCGCAGCCAAATGTTAGTGATAGATAGATAGATAGATAGATAGATAGATAGATAGATAGATAGATAGATAGATAGATAGATAGATAGATAGATAGATAGATAGATAAATCAAAGTTGATCATCTAACTTTCCTTCCCAAATGTTAGACTAATTAGTAAATGGTAAAAATGTCAGACAGACATATACATTAGATGGATAGAATACGATGATACATTAAACTTGATCATCTAAACGTCTTTCTCAAATGTTACAGAAATGAGAAAATGGTAAAAATGTAATGCTGCGTACTGTGCTGTAGCAAACAAGATATGGTAACCCTTTACTGATGCTTTGTATTATGAAGACCCAAAGTAGTGTACGTTAAGGTCTTGTCACATACTAGTAAATGTGTAATGGATGTATTTTTGTAGTAGATAAACTAAAGTGTTACACAAGATATAAAATGCTTCAGATCGGTGTGGACACAGACAGCCAGTCCATATATGAACTAACACACACAGATCCATTATTTCATTGGATATGACTAAAGCTGTTATAACCCACCATAGAACAAGTTACTATAAATGAGCTTTTGTGAAGACCTTTTGTGTATTATATATCAGTACTTCTCAAGTTATTTGTCCTTAAGGGCCAATTTTGTTTATTTGTATTCGGTGATGACGATTTGCTAGCAATAATTTTAATGTAATCTAGCCTACATTTTCCTCTGAATGGTACACACTACCAAATAATGGTAAATACATACTGAGAATTTAAAAACAGTGCACATAATAGGTGAGCTACACACAGTATTCATTCAAAAATAACCCAGCACATGGGTGTTTCATATTTCTTCACATTTAGTGTCTTTTTAATTGGTGACCTGGGACTGTCCTACTTTCACAAGTTTGTCGAAATCAGGGGTAAATGAAAAGAGTGCAGAGAGGAGTCTGTTTTAACTTGAAGCCGTCTGACTCATCTGGAATTTTGGTGTGCACAATTATTGCACAAGACAAGATGAGCTGCAAAAGTGTGAGCTTTCATATATTTGGCGTGTGTGTGATGTGCAACAAAATGATACCCGGACTGACTACTGGCTTGTTCTATAAACACAACAAAAATTATTGTTATTTGTGAAGTGTTAAGATTTTCATTTGAAAAAGTTGAACAAGTTACTTTAGCATGTGCTCTGACTTCAAATGTCTTTAAAGCTGAAGGCTTAATGATTTTGCCTGGTAGCACCACTCCACAGATAATGCCGTTGCTTGCCATGCATGTGAGTAAATCTACATCTGTTCTTTTATCATTTTGGTTTGGCTCAGGTTTTTGGAATGAATCTTGTGAAGAGTTTGGAGTAGGTGATGTTAGGTGGCATGTGAGGAAGTTGTTTGTGTTCTTTTGCTCTCTTAATGTAGTTTGTGGTGTATAACAGGCTGCCATCTGCTTATACTGTAACTGGATTTACTTATGTCAATTCATTTCCACAGTCTGCAGTAGAAAAACGTGCCTTTAAATGGGTGCAGAACTGAAATCTGCATCCATTCGACTTTCAAAGCATTAAAATGATATCTGATTTCCTTTTGCTGTTGTTTTTTAACGTAAGATGAAGACCCATCTAGGGCGTCCAGGACATATGGGTTGAGAAGCACTGTTAAAAGTGTACATTTGAATCTGCTCATATAATAGACTTAAATGGCTGGAAACCTAATATCAAACAGACACTCACCCCCCAGGTCCTTAGAAATGTTCTCCAAACCTTTACAGTCATAAGCAGGTCACTGAGACACTTGGGCAAGTGATGTCATATGATTCTTCATAAAGCTCTGTTGATTTGTAGAGCAGTGTATGCTCCGGGCGGTGAGCCAGACCACTTGGATTTATGCCCAGCAGATCTCCTCATCCTTCCTGATTTCCTGTTTGGGGAAACCACAGATGGCCTCAGTGTGGATGCAGGACCTTCCGTTATTGCTGTAATATGGTGCAATTAAGAATTCAAGTCACAGACTATTATCTTAAGTACTGCTGGGTCATTCAAATCACTCTGCAGACTTGCTGTATGCAGTTACAAAATAAACAGTCAGTCAAAATATGGGCAACAAATGAGGCCGTCTCATGACAGAATGAGCTGTGTGACCTGATGGTATCCCTGACACTGTTTTAATTACATGTATAAATCTTTGCCTGCCCTGTTCTCCAAATCAAGTTAATGGTGCCACAAACGGACTCTGTCACACTGCTCTTCTGTTGCACTAAGAAATCATTCATTGTGTGTCATGTGACTGATCCATCTTGACTAACAGGAGTCTTTCTCATTCAGCCTGTGCAGAGGCCTAAGCACTCTCAGCGAGTCATTTGTGTCTTTCAAGAAATCCTTCAGATTATTGTAATCTCTTCATTTTCTCAGCCCTAACCTTAGCTCTTCTTAGCACCTAACAGATCAACTGCGCTATTTCGGGACAAAATCAAACTGCAGGGAAATAAATAGAAATCAACGTGTTTAATGAATCATTTCACATTGCTGAGGGCATAAGAAGTAGGCAGGAACATGAGTCACTTTTGTCTAATCCAGGGATGATGAACTTTATCAAGCAGACCCTCAAGGAGGGTAAGTGCACTTACGCAGTACGGCTAGTCTGGTTATTCATTCCTATTGGTCATCAAGTTAAGTAAAGGGGGCGTGTAATCTTCTGTGGGGTTGACTACACTGCTTTTTCAGCTATTGGGGCACTGACCAAGACAAAGATTTTGGAGCCCTTTCTGACATTTAATTGGGCGGTCATGAATTAGTGACTTCTGCCACTTAACATTTCTTCTTCTACTGTTGTGTTATTTTTTTCTTATTGTCCTAATTTTAACTTTTATGTTCTTGATATCTTCCTATCATCATTTCGGGGGTGCTGTTCTTAATTTGGGTATTATTTTGTATGTTTTTCTTCATGATTATGGACATCTTTCTTATTTCATTTTCATGTTTATTTTTCTTTGTAAGCATTTTATTGATTTTATTGAAATCAAATATCATTCCATAGAAGCAAGTCAAGTTTAACAAAACTACATTTGAAAACCCCCACCCCATGAGAAAGAGAACTAGACCAACAGAATAAAACTTTAAACTAGGAACAAATAAGTAAATAGATAAATTAATAATGAATAAAAATAAATAGAATAAAAAAGAGTGGAGAGAATCCACTTCCTCAATTTAAATGAGTATTCTAAAATGTTATTAATTAGTTCCTGCCAGGTTTTGAAGACGTTTTGTACATATCCTCTAAGTGAGAATTTGTTTTTTTCCAATTTAAACAATATATACAGTGCTGTGAAAAACTATTTGCCCCCTTCCTGATTTCTTATTCTTTTGCATGTTTGTCACACAAAATGTTTCTGATCATCAAACACATTTAACCATTAGTCAAATATAACACAAGTAAACACAAAATGCAGCTTTTAAATGATGGTTTTTATTATTTAGGGAGAAAAAAAATCCAAACCTACATCCCCCTGAACCTAATAACTGGTTGGGCCACCCTTAGCAGCAATAACTGAAATCAAACGTTTGTGATAACTTGCAATGAGTCTTTTACAGCGCTCTTGAGAAATTTTGGCCCATTCGCAGAATTGTTGTAATTCAGCTTTATTTGAGGGTTTTCTAGCATGAACCGCCTTTTTAAGGTCATGCCATAGCATCTCAATTGGATTCAGGTCAGGACTTTGACTAGGCCACTCCAAAGTCTTCATTTTGTTTTTCTTCAGCCATTCAGAGGTGGATTTGCTGGTGTGTTTTGGGTCATTGTCCTGTTGCAGCACCCAAGATCGCTTCAGCTTGAGTTGACGAACAGATGGCCGGACATTCTCCTTCAGGATTTTTTGGTAGACAGTAGAATTCATTGTTCCATCTATCACAACAAGCCTTCCAGGTCCTGAAGCAGCAAAACAACCCCAGACCATCACACTACCACCACCATATTTTACTGTTGGTATGATATTCTTTTTCTGAAATGCTGTGTTCCTTTTACGGGACATTTGCCTTCCAAAAAGTTCAACTTTTGTCTCATCAGTCCACAAGGTATTTTCCCAAAAGTCTTGGCAATCATTGAGATGTTTCTTAGTAAAATTGAGACAAGCCCTGATGTTCTTTTTGCTTAACAGTGGTTTGCGCCTTGAAATCTGCCATGCAGGCCGTTTTGCCCAGTCTCTTTCTTATGGTGGAGTCGTGAACACTGACCTTAATTGAGGCAAGTGAGGCCTGCAGTTCTTTAGACGTTGTCCTGGGGTCTTTTGTGACCTCTCGGATGAGTTGTCTCTGTGCTCTTGGGGTAATTTCGGTCGGCCGGCCACTCCTGGGAAGGTTCACCACTGTTCCATGTTTTTGCCATTTGTGGATAATGGCTCTCACTGTGGTTCGCTGGAGTCCCAAAGCTTTAGAAATGGCTTTATAACCTTTACCAGACTGATAGATCTCAATTACTTCTGTTCTCATTTGTTCCTGAATTTCTTTGGATCTTGGCATGATGTCTAGCTTTTGAGGTGCTTTTGGTCTACTTTTCTGTGTCAGGCAGCTCCTATTTAAGTGATTTCTTGATTGAAACAGGTGTGGCAGTAATCAGGCCTGGGGGTGGCTACGGAAATTGAACTCAGGTGTGATACACCACAGTTAGGTTATTTTTAACAAGGGGGCAATTACTTTTTCACACAGGGCCATGTAGGTTTGGATTTTTTTTTCTCCCTAAATAATAAAAAACATCATTTAAAAACTGCATTTTGTGTTTACTTGTGTTATATTTGACTAATGGTTAAATGTGTTTGATGATCAGAAACATTTTGTCTGACAAACATGCAAAAGAATAAGAAATCAGTAAGGGGGCAAATAGTTTTTCACACCACTGTAACATCAGTTACCCAATGATTTTAATGATGTGAGTTAGGATTCTTCCAGTTGATTAAGATAAGTCTGTGTGCCAATAGTGTAGTAAAGGCCATTATAGTTCGTTTGTCCTTCTCCACTTTAAGCCCACCTGGATGTACCCCAAACACAGCTGTTAGTGGATTAGGAGGGACTGTGACACCAAGGCTGTCTGAAAGGCATTTAAAGATTTTGGTCCAATATGATGTTAATTTGGTGCAGGCCCAAAACATGTGACCCAGTGAGACTAGAATGTTCTGATATACTGCTTATTCCAACATTCGCAGATTGGATCTTGCCCTGGAAACATTTTGGACAATTTTAAACAAGACAGATACGCTCGATAGATAATGTTAAGTTGAGTAATTCTATGCTTTGCACATAAGAAGCACGAGTGAATACTATGCATTGCTACCTTCCACTCCTTTTCTGAAATATGGGATCTTTGAAAGGGAGGGACATTAAAATGGTTTTATATATTACGGAGATGCTGTCTGATATTTTTTCTGGAATAGAGGTAGGTGGGAGGTGAGTAAAATTAGGCAGGTTTTGTTTGACAAACTTTCTAATTTGAAGGTAGTGAAAGAAATGTGTTGCTGGAAAGTTAGATTTGGAGTATAATTATTCATAGGATGCAAAGACGTTGTCTATGTATTTTAAAAGCACTTTAAAACAACAGGAGGTGAACCCAAAGTGCTGTGCAAACCATATACCAGGTAACACAAAAAAGCAAAAATTAAAAAAAAAAGTTAAAATCAGGACAAAGGGTAAACAAACAACTCTCAAACTGACTTAAAAAAGAGGGAATAAAAATAAGTTTTAAGACGCTATATATAAGCAGGCAGTGAGTGGGCCATCCTACCATACAGGGGTAAAGCATTGCACAGTTTCAGAGCCAGGACAGAGAAAGCCCAGTCTCCTCCCTGTGTTAGCTTAGCCTTTTGAGCAGTCAACAAAAACTGATCAGTATCAATATGTTCAGTTCATCACAATAACTATTCATGGTGGCGCTAAAATCCTTACTGACCCCTACTCTCTCTTCTGTTTCTTTTTACTCAAAGCATCATGTTGCACCAACATTGATGGACTGAAAGCCAGAAGTCTACGTGACCATCATCATCAGGTCCTTCGATGAAAACCCTAAATACAAAGAGGACTGTTTCATTTATGTTAGGTAGATTGCCCAGAGGGGACTGGGCGGTCTCTTGGTCTGGAATCCCTACAGATTTTATTTTTTTCTCCAGCCTTTGGAGTTTTTTTTTTGTTTTTTCTGTCCACCCTGGCCATCGGACCTTACTCTTATTCTATGTTAATTAATGTTGACTTATGTTTATTTTTTATTGTGTCTTCTATTTTTCTATTCATTTTGTAAAGCACTTTGAGCTACATTTTTTTTGTATGAATATGTGCTATATAAATAAATGTTGATTGATTGATTGATCAGCAGACCTGAGAGACCTTGTTGGAATGTACGGAATAATCAGGTCATTAAATTAGTTTTAAAGTAAAGATGAGAACCTTAAAATTTATCCTAAACTGTACTGGAAGCTAATGGAGGGATGCAAGTATTGGGGTGACATGGTCACGTTTCTTAGTGTCTGTTAAGAGATGTGCTGCAGCAAATTTGTACCTGCCGAAAGCGGCAGAGGGAAGCCCGAATAACCCCAGAATACACGGCATTACAGTAATCGAGCCACAACAAGATAAAAGCATGTATAACTTTCTCAGAACCATCAAATAATAAAAAGGGCTTGACTTTGGATAATTAGTTGGAAAAAGCTTGACTTTAACATCAAACTAATTCGGTTGTCCATTTTAACATCGTCATCCGTAATCACACCCAAATTCCTTTTGGAGGACTTAACAAAAGGTTCCAAGGTACCTTGGTTAAAATAGGCGGTCACACTGGTCCCACTACGTTGAAAAATGAAGACCTCAGTTTTACTCTCTTTAAAGTTATGAAAATGTAAGGCCATCCTCCAAGCAGTACAAACAATGGCTTTGAATAATTGTTATCTTTCCATTTATGGTTGGTACGCAGGTTGCACCAGTATGAGTAGCCACCTTAGTGTCTTGTTTAAGTATGGAAAAACAAGCCAAAAATGTTGAATTATTTAACAGGAAATAATGTAACAATGTAGAACAAACATGTAAATAGTAAAATGTCTACATAAACAAAGTAGGAAGAGTATGCCTAGTGTCCACTGCTGTGCTAATGCAGATTTAGTACATGTCCTTCATATGATATATTTTGAAACAGTCACCAATGCGCAGACCAATGTTGCGACTGGGACAGTACAAGCGTGTTTCTTTGTGCACTTTGCTTCCATTTTATCTGTTGCTTGAGCACGAGAGGTTTGATTGTCAATGTCTGATCTGCAGGAGTGACACCCCCCATTACCCCTTTGTGTCATTGTAATCCACAGCACAAGGCCTAGTGACTTCCACATTTCGAATTTTATACTTGATCCTGTAAGACACAGAGAGTAGGTGAAGGTGAAGGCGAAGCAGGATGTGTGTTATGTGCTCGCTGTTGCTGGTCTGTGTGCGGACTCTTGCAGCAGAGTTTTGAAATAACTGCGAGCACCTGCCAGTAGGGATGTGATAATAGCACGGACAAGTCTCTCGGCATTAGAAAAGGAGAGGAATGAGCGAACACGGGATATGTTATGGAGGTGGAAGTAAGAAAGTTTCTTATTGTGTTTTACGTGGTCAGAATAAGAAAGGAAGGAATCAAAAATGACACCAAGATACCTAACATTAAAAGAAGGTCTGATGCGATCATCACCAAGAGTCATCGAAAAGGAGCTCATTTTCTTAAGTTGAGCTTTAGTGCCAATTTGCAGGAGTTCAGTTTTGTTGCAATTTAATTTTAAAGAGTTCTTCTCCATCCAGGTTTTAATTACAGTGAGGCAAGTTGTGAGCAGAAAAAGTTCACTTTTAATTACAAACAATTCATAAACAACTAATCTGTATGCAAAAGTGCTCCCCAATAGTGCTAACAGCAGTAATTAATTAATCAAAGAACATAGCATTAAGTCCAAAAAGATCGACGATAAACACCACAATACAAAGTCCAAACATAGCCAAGGTGCAGGTACAGGTTGGAGGTGATGAATGAACGGAAGTGGCAAGTGAACAGCTTTCAGTTTAATATGTAAAGTTTTGTCTTGCTATGATGGGAGCTGCGCTCCACAGTCAAAGACCTCTACCAACTCTGATCAGACCACAGGGGCATCAAGCACGAGACCCGAACGTAAATCCAGAGACTGTAACCCTGCAGTAAACTGTAGTAATCTGATATTGGGGTGAAGTGTGGAGACACACAAGACAGACGATTGCGCTTCTTCTGCCTTCTTTAAAGTCCATGGCAGGCCTTATTTTCCCCCAGCAACCCCAGTGGCAACACCCAAAGCTGACCAAAGCGAAGTACTATCGGCTCTGCTGGGATTTGTAGTTTCTTTAAAAAGCGCCGTTACCAAAGTATGACAATATACCTGTATAACTGAGATGTGGCCAGTTAACAATGAAGAACAGAAAAACAAAAAAGACCAGGCCAGGTAAATCTTGAATCTGCGCCACTTGTAAGGAATTTCCTCAAGCATATTCTATTTGGCACTAATTAGTGTATGATATGTTGGACAATTATGGCTCAAGTGTACTCTTTGAGAGTTTTCAAGCTCTTATTTAAGTGCATAACACTGGACAGAAAATATTTTGCTTCCTGGACACTGCATCCTATACATTTTAGCCGACTCATCACAACATTCACCTTTAAATTCTCCTGTCACATATTGTTTTATTACAATCACTTATTTTTGTGAGGTGGAAGTGAAAGGGGTGTCAGCTCAGACAGCAGCGTCATCACGGTTTCTCCGGATTGTATTCCTTCACTTTAGGGGCAAACAGAAATTGAGTTACTGGCTGTGTTACCTTCAGATCCTACCACATAAGATAAGGTGATGTAAATCCCGCGTGACGTGTCCCAAGCTTGCTTGTTTGACACCCTAAATTAAAATTTTCCCTGTTGTGGTAGAACAGCTGGATGGCAGGAGGTGTTTTTTTACAATGTGTTAAAGTCATGAAACCGTTTGGGGACTTTGAGATTGTAAAAACAAGCTTGTGCCACCACTTTGGGGCATAAATCAATATTAAAGACCAATGGAGTTGCCCTAACGCAGGCAATTACACTATGGGCATTTTGATTGAGGGGTTTTTAAACCCAATTCTGTACATATATTGCACTTGTGTTCATTTTACATTTTTTATTTTTATAACTTTATTGTTCCACCACTTGTGCATTGTTTATGAAGATGGAGTATTGGCCATATTATTGTTAATGACAGTACCCCGTTGCTACCAACAAAAGTTGAGACATGTGACATTATCCATTCAACATTTGGTTATTTTGAGTGTTTTTGTATTTGTTGCTTAAACCTTGATTCAGTAAGTGTGGCTGGTTATTCAAACCAACTTAATTAGTTTGGATTTTTCTTGTGGTTATTTTATGTTTAGTTCGATTGTTAGTTTGATTTTTTCCCCTTCTGTTGGCTAAGACCCCCCTACTTGTTGTTTGGACTTTGATTTTTGCCCTTCTACGTTTGGTTTTGGCATATTTTGCTTTTTGGGTTAAACTAACTACCATGGAGTGGCTCTAAGGCTAGGGATCTGTGCCGGTTCGAATCCCATAAATGCCAGGAAGTAACTCTACTCTGTTGGGCCGCTGAGCAAGACCCTTAACCTGCAATTGCTCCATCCTGGGTATGACTTTAATCATCATGCAGTTCTGCAAGCAGGTCATCCGACTTGCAGGGACAACTTAGGAGTTGGTGGCAGGATTGGTGCTCCAGCCACTGTAAAATAAAAAAAAACTCACAGTGTTTAGATAGATAGATAGATAGATAGATAGATAGATAGATAGATAGATAGATAGATAGATAGATAGATAGATAGATAGATAGATAGATAGATAGATAGATAGATAGATAGATAGATAGATACTTTATTAATAGGTTTGGTGAGGTGTCACCCGTTGCATGGCTGCACTCGGATCTCAATCCGGGTGGTTTGCTGTATGGTGGGTGCTGCAACGTGCTGTAATCAGCACATGTGCCCAACCTCCTCCTCCTCCTCCTCTAACTACCATCCTTGAATATGACTAACCCTAATTTTCTCTTTTGTAGTGATTGAAGTGGCTGAAGCCTGACCATACTGGGAGAAGAATGTCAAGGGAGACGTCGCTACAGGTGTACCACCAAAGCCCAGACAAGTAAGTCTGAGAGAACCTGTCTGACCAGGCTGTGTCATGGTATAGGAAACAACTCTGGCAAGAAAATAAAGTTTAGTATGCTACAGAAGGCAAAATCCTGTATGTGTATTAAGTATGGAAACTGTAAAATGTCTTTTAACCAAATATGAAAAATATTTCAAAACCAACCTTTTAAGTGCTGCGGCCATAGCTTTCTTTCCAATGTGAAATGTTTCAGCTAGGATGTAAAAATATTGAAGAAGGACAAACTCTACAGGAGAAAGACGACACCACAAAAATGATAGAGTTAAGGTAAATAAATTCAACCTCACTTGTTAATTAACAGGGCGGCCCAGGGTTTAGCACTGCTGGATCACAGTTCCAGGTACCTCGCTTTAAATTCAATATGGCTCACTGTGTGTGTGTGTTTTTCTCCAAGCCCTCTAGCATCCCTAAAGGCAGTTGGATTGTTATGGCTTGGCACGGCTGGATGAGTTCCTTGGTGCAGTATGGCCAGACAGGGAAATGCCAATTTATAGCTTTTCTTTTGTTATCACATGTTTATAAGACTTAATAACAACAACGTATAAAACACAGCAGTCAACAGATTTTCCATAAAATGAAAAATAAATAATAAGAAACAATGGTAATTATCAGTAATAATAACCCTCCATCTCCCCCAATGTCCTAACCCACCCCACACACAAAATGTGTGAATAAATGTGAATAAAAAAAAACAAGCAATGTTTGAGCAAAATTAAAAAAGGAAATGCAACCCATAAATACAAAAATTGGAAATAGAGAGAGACAGAGAGCACGACAGCCATCACTGGCCACCCAGCTCACACAGACATTTCACCAGAGCATGAAAGTGCCAGAAGAATAATGTTGAACAATTAAGCTTCTCAACATATTAAAGAAGAGAGACATCAGGTTTTCAATGAGAGACTAGAAACACTTCTTACAGCTGTTGCACCAGGACAAAACAATCCCTACTGGACGACAGATCAAGAAAGTGAGAAGAGAGGTCCACTAAGAGAAAAATATGGGGAGGGAAAAGAATGGTAGTGTGAAAAATAGTAGAGTAGATCATCATCTAAGCAATACACAGAAGCTATCACAAAGGCAAATAAAATGTTACATCATAAAAGCTGTTAAATATAAATCAAGTGACAATATGCTCATGTGTGTACTGTGTGCACTTCTGGTCACCACGCTACAAAAAAGACATAACAGCACTTAAAACTGTGCAGAAGAGAGCAACCAGCTCCATCTCAGGACTTAACGATGTGTCCTACTCTAACAGACTCGGAGAGCTAAACCTGTTTAGTCTCGAGCTCAGGGCCTAATCCAGGTCTTCAAAATCCTCACAGGTGTAGATAAGGTAGATCTAGCAGAATTCTTTCACTTTAGGGGTGAATCACATACTTGAGGACACCAGCGGAAATTAAGCAGAAGTATATTTAAGACTGAAGCCAATGTCATAAACTTGACAAAAAGACACAAAAAGGTTTCGGGCAGCCATCCGTGTATTGTTTTCCTAGCTGCAAAATTGGATGAATAATGGTAGTGCAGGTTAGAGTCCACAACAGAACTGGTTTGCTGACACAATGAATGGCACCTTTAAAGGAGAACGGAAGAAGTGATGTCATCATTGGGCCTGGGCCCAGGTCCAGAAGTGACATCATCAATAGGGTGGAACTGGGAAGTGGCAACATTGAGGCCGGAAGTGATGTCATCAGTGGCCAGATGGAATTTCCCATAACTGGTCTGCAGAGAGATGAGAGAAATAGTTAGTGTACTCCGTCATCCCTTGGTCTGGCATGGAATTACTCTCATTCAGGCCCTTTAGCTGCCTCCCATGTGACACCAGGAAACACTTCTTTACACAAACAGTTGTGGGACTCTGGATCAAACTAGGAGTCATCCAGGGTTGGCTTCTATACTACACATCATGCTGTTGGGATAGATACCATCTCCACACAAATGGTGCTGAAAACAATAAGGTATGAACATGGTGCGTTTAGGATTGGAGACAAGAAGCACTTTACACAAAGAGTTGTGGGACACTGGAACAAACTATTGAGGTATGTAGCTGAAGCAGAAACCTTGGCAACCTTTATAAAGTATCTGGATTTGCTACTGGGACAGCTGAGCTAGTGGCTAAATAAATAAGCCTCATAGACTGAATGGTCTCCTCACATTTGTCCCATTTCTTATGTTCTTATGCAGAGAGAAAGTTAGTAATAGAAGAACAAAAAGCAGATACTAGAAGACACTCTCAAAACATGCAAAAATCAGCTGGGATGCTTGCTTAGTAGAAGGGACAACAAGAATCAATGGTTAAACCCTCAGAAGAACATTTTTTAGGTAATAAGCAGCCATACCACATGTTCTTCAGAAGAGGTCATCCATCTGAAGCTAAGATTGTTTGGGCCCAGCCAATACTTGGATGGGAGACCATCTTGGGAAAGCTTGGGTTGCTGCTGGAAGAGGTGATGGTGAGGGCAGCAGAGGGGTGCTTGCCCTGTGGTCTGAATGTTGATCCTAATGCCTCAAAGCAGTAAATATAGTGCTGACTTTCGGATGAGACATAAAACTGGGGTCCTGGTTCTCTGTGATCATAGAAGATCCTTGGGCATCCTTTGTAAAGAGTAGGGTGATGTCCAGGCTGAATTGCCACCCATGGCCTAGTCATTCTTGTCCTGCAATCATCCCCAGTCTCTAATTGGATATCTCTTTCAGCTAATGTTTGGTGAGCATACTGGCACAGAAATGGCTGCCTTTGCATACTCCAGGTGGACGTTACACATTAGAGGTGCTTGAAGTGCCTCGCCACTCACCTTGAGTACTGATTAATGCACTATATAAATGTAAAGAATTATTACTGTTATTATTATTAGGATAAGCATAGTGAACCCTTTCAATGGTGCTTATTTTCTTCTCAACATTTTAAGAAGATATGGGACACAGGCACTTGGGGGAAAAAGGCCGGAAAGTTCATTTTCATGTTTCTTAGCTTAAACTTAAAGACTCAAACAATTCCCAATCTCCACAAAGCATGTTTAGTTTCTGGTTCAGAATTTTAAAGATGGCAAGATTAAACCTTTGAAATTACATTTCAGGTTCAATTTCATATTATCTACAACCAAAACTATATACCTGCCCCATTTTTTGGAAAAAATGAATGGACTGCAGATATTTAAAGACATAAAAATGGGAGCATCAGTTTAGGAACTTTGTGGGAATAAACAAAGCCCTGAAGCTCACCAAAAGTGTAACTCTTGTTCATATCTGTCGCTTGTCATATCATTGATTACTTGTTCAAAACTAAGCTGCTAAATGTAATGTTTTTATTTTACTGCCCAGGGGGCAACACTTCCTCCCCATGATTTCCGGGAGCAGAGTGAATGTCGTGGAGGACCGACTGTCCCACCAAGAGAAAACCATTGGAACGTTACTGGAGCAGGCCTTCAGGATCAAGGAGGACATCATTTTAAACCTACGGACACAGCAGGGAACATTTCAAGTGGAGAACACCTCGCGCAAACTTCTGGAGAACCATATCCAGACCATCACCAACATTGTCAAGCAGCTCAGTAAGGACATAGAGGTAAAGACAGAGACAAACACCCTTTGGGTTAATTGTTCATAATGTATACAGAATAGAAATTGCAAGGACAAATGCCAATAATGAATTAAGTTACTAGAGAATGTCTGAGCTGACTTTATACTAATCTTTTAGGAAACGTGAATTTGTTGAACATTTTAAAAGTTTAGGGTTGTGTATTTCTACTCCAATTCGTTCTAAGCTACCACTTCATGATCTTTCCGCTTATATTATATGAGTCAGGATGAATCAAGATCAGGATCTGAAAGCATTTCTAAATGTTTATAATAAGTAATAGATTTAATTTACCTTTTTAGACTCTGGAAAAGCAGATTATCCAGAGAGATAATGTTTCATCTGGGACGAGCTTCTTTGTCCAGAGCCTGGATCAAAAGCACCTGGCTGGCATTGGAGATTTGCGGGGTAGAGTTGCCAGGTACAGTGTGACCTTCTGATAGTGGACTCAGTGTTTTCTTCTTTATGTATACTGTGATTGTATTTGCTATTAAATATTTTTGGGCATAGGTTCTTCCTCTTGGTGTCTGTTTAGGCTGCATTTCTCATTTTTACTTTTAGTTGTTTTATTATTTTATAGCACCATTTACTTTATGTGTCTGATAAGGCAGTATAATCTTATTTAATGTACGAAGAACCTGGTGATGTTAATGCTGTGTAAAATGAATTTTGACTTATTGATTAAGTAGCTACTGCTAAAAAGATTCCACACCACCACTTAAATCAGAGGGTGGTCCAGAGTTTGAACACTAGTAGTCACCAGTTAAAGATGGGGATGTAGATAGACTGGTAAATCAAAAGGTTACCACGAACACTGTTGTTCCTGCCTCTTCACCACAATCCTCAATACTGCTGCTGCTCAATGTCATGATCATCACTACCCACAGCTGTGAACAAGACCCCCAAAGTGCTTAAAGTCCTTCACTTGGTTCACTTCCATGATCTGAGCGAGTTTTGAAAATTCACATTTCAATTAGAGAACGTCAAGACAGGGAATTGGACAAAACAAGTAGAAAATCACGGTATGAACCCATTTAGTTTAATGTTAGGGAGAAGTCTGAGAAATGTAATCATCATAAGAGGAAGTGGTTAGTGGTATGGCTACTAAACAATGGTGTCATTACTGAGCTGTCACCTCATAATGGCAACGTGACTAAAGATATTCAGCATCTAGGAGTAGATCTTAATAAAAAAAAATTAAATATGACATAATATGCAAGACCTGGCAAGGCTGCATCTTTACAATAGCGGCTTTGGCAAACTGCACACACTGGACAGTTAGACTTGCTCGTACTTCAATATTTTATTATTGTCACATTTCTCTCACAATTGACCTCCAAAACATCAAACAGGTCAGTGAGAGAAAGAGAGCCACTCAAGCTGTGTGTGTGTGTGTGAGAGAGACTAGTAAATCTAAAGGCCTCGGAGTACTGATCAATGAGCACAGATAACTTGGGCAGATTTAATACCTAGAGGATGCTGTACCATTTTCCCAGAATTTTACCCACCTATTTCATTTAAGTTGATACATGTGAAGAGCAAATGAAGTTAAATTTAGTCATTTATATGATGACATTGGCTCTTGAGGAGTGACACAGTGGTTAGTTCTCCTGCCCAAGAGCTCCAGAGCAATATGTATAAATCCAGGCACTGGCCACATTCTCTCTCCATGTAAGAGTTATTTAAGTACTTTGGTTTCTTTGCACATTGCACAGACATCCATGTTAGGTTAGGTCAGTGCTTCTCAATTATTTTCTGTCATGCCCCCCCTAGGAAGAAGAAAACATCTCGCGCAACTATAAATCATCATCATCAACAACAACAACAACAACATTTATTTATATAGCACATTTTCATACAAACAGTAGCTCAAAGTGCTTTACATATTAAAGAATAGAAAAATGAAAGACACAATTATAAAACAAAATAAATCAACATTAATTAACATCGAATAAGAGTAAGGTCCAATGGCCAGGGGGGACAGAAAAAACAAAAAAACTCCAGACGGCTGGAGAAAAAATAAAATCTGTAGGGATTCCAGACCAAGAGACCGCCCAGTCCACTCTGGGCAAAAATAGTAAATAGTATCATTTGTCTATAAAATTGTTATAAGTACACCTCTGCATAACACTGTATCCTTATTAACGTATAAGAGAATAAAAAAAGAAAGAAATATGGACCAATTTACAACAAAGAATAGCTTTATTAAATGTAACAGAAAAGATTTAAAGTGCATTCTAAATTCAAAAAAAATTTAAAAGAAAAATAAAAAAGCATGTTCCCCGAGGTCAAATGAGCCCCCCTTGACGGAGCCACTGGGAGGCGCGCCCCACTATTTGAAAAGCACTGGGTTAGGTTGACACTACACTGGCCCAGATGGAGTGATTGTGAGCCATGGAACCACGGCAGATTCTGACTGCTACAGCTGCCTGCTATCTTGGACAGTACGGTCTAAAAGGAAAATAATACAAAAAAAAAATGGGTGTTGGATTTTAAATGAAGACTGTACAAGTTGATTAACATGGTTTGAAGAAAATAATCTTATCTCAGTGTTACAAAGATAAACACGTCTTAATTGAGCTAAAACAAACGTAAGAACTGTGAGAAAATAAACTACTCAAACACAAACGATGAGAATTGTGTCCTCAACAGACACCGTCGGATAAAACAGAAGTGCGGTAAATGAAAATGCATTTACAGAAGATATAAAGATGAAAACCAAAGAAAAGCATGGAGGAAATAAGTGGAAAAAGACTCTGACAGTAAAGATAAAAAGGGACATAAAAAACGAGGTGGTTTATGAGTGCTTGGCAGCATTCATAGCTCAGGCGTGACAAACAGTTTAACTTCTGCAATCATGCATTCCTTCTTAAGGTGACATGAGTTCAAATGCAATGTGACAGCATTGGATTGAAGATGTCTAATGGTGTACGTACGGCATGTATAAGGAAGGAAGGGCTGAACTTGTCAACTCCAGTGCTACAAGAATGCCCCTCTTGCTCAGCTGGCATCTTCACTTTTATTCCACTGCTTGGCTGATCAGGTCAGTGCAAAATTCAAAGGTTTAAGTCCTGCTAGCAAGTCAATAGTGGCTTATTTACTAATAGCATGACAATCTATTGATAGATGAGGGCAGTCTGAGATGTTTAAGAAGTGAACTCGACACATTGTGTTGCGTCATGGCATCACCAGCTCACACTGAAGAGGGGCAGTAGCTACGTGGGTTACAGGAATATTCCAATTGTCATTCTGCTTTATTATTGTGCACTGTGTACTCTGTGAACGCTTAGAATATACCACCATACACACAGGCCCTGACATCTGTGTATATAATCAAGACCAGCATGATTAAATGTGACCATAAATTTAGAAGACATGAGCAACGGAAAAGGATTATGCAGCTCAGAGGCCACATTACTAACTGTATACACAACAGACAGTACAGAAGACTCTACCAACCAAAGAATCAAAATGTATTATACAAAGTAGACAAATAATGTAAACTGGCATCACAATGCATACACCAACAAACAAACATGAATCAGATCGAAGAATCAACCTATTACTTACCATCCCAATGCCTTATACAGTGAAAAGTTCACAAAATAATTACAGAATGATGAAAAGGAGGAGGTAAATGAATTCCTCTTTCCAACAGAAAATAACAATTTCATTCAACGGCAGAATGGCTTTGGCCTGAGGAGCAGCTCAATCCTGGAGATTACCTTCAGAGGCGCGCCTCATTTTAATTGAAGTGACATATTCTCCTCTGAAAACTTCATCAATCCTGGAAAAGCTTGTTGGGTCCCATAATCAGAGCAGTCAGTCTGGATCACAACATTTGCCTCTGTGTTGGGTTGGTTGTCATTGGCAGACTCTGAATTTTTTTTCATTATAAAAAACAAAGATTATTGATAGGTCTGTATGCTCTGACCAGAAACTTCGATGTTGTTGTCAACCATTTGTCTTTGTTTTGTGCCATGAATTGTCCATTTGCTCTTGAAAAGTCTGGGTAGTTTTCATCATTTTCTGACAAATAAGTGGTCTACGTCCATGAGACTGAGGGATATCCAGGTGTATTGCCATATTCACAACAGTACAGGGCTATTCAAAATGAAAGAGTAGATTTCAAAAATGCATTTCAAACAAACTGTATAAGACAGAAACACATTCTGCACATCACTGGATAGAGGAAAGTTCAAAGTTTGGTCCTATGGTCCTTGAGGTTGCACGCACTCAACATAAGCACCATGTGTAGTGCAACATACATCAAAACGATAGGCCATTTCTTGCCACACGAGACAACTGGTCCCTAGTTACTGAATTCACAGCTTCCTCAATCCGATGTCCCAAATCTTGAAGATTAGTGGGCATATGTGGAACAAACATTCTTTCTTTAATGTACCCCCATTAGATAAAAATCACAGGGGCTAAGGTTTGGAGACCTGGGAGGCCATAGACAATGAGCAAGATCTTGTTGTCCACCTCTTCCAATCCATCATCCTGGAATGGTGTCGTTCAGGTAACACTGGAGCTCCAAGTGGAAATGAGGCAGGGTACCATCTTGCATGAAAATGAAGTTGGTGGCATTCACTGGTACTTTTAGGTGGGCTTTTAAATTTTCCTTTATCAAGTGATGTATGGAATGTGTTTCTGTCTTATACTGTTTGTTTGAAATAACTTTTGGAAATCTGCTCTTTCATTTTGAATAGCCCTGGTATAATTTCGCATTCAGTAAAAAAGGTCTGCTACAAGTCATCAGCCTGGTGTTAGAACTCATACACTGACTGTATAGCAATTTCTGTAATTAACTGAGTGTACATATTTCAAAGTTTAGGCAATACAATACTGTATTAGTTTTTAAGGGACACACACACACACACATAGTTGGTAGATATCAAAATTTCTGTCTCAGGACTCATCACTGTCTCCTGTCATGATGGTGATGTTATGCTTTTAGGTCACCAGTGTTGGTGGCTTCTTGATGCTTATATTAGTACAGTAATCCCTCCTTGATCGCAGGGGTTGCGTTCCAGAACCCCCCCGCGATAGGTGAAAATCCGCGAAGTAGAAACCATATGTTTGTATGGTTATTTTTATATATTTTAAGCCCTTATAAACTCTCCCACACTGTTAACATTATTAGTGCCCTCTAGACATGAAATAACACCCTTTAGTCAAAAGTTTTTTCTCACAATTAAAAGAATGCAAACATATCTTCCTCTTCAAAGAATGCGTGTCAGGAGCAGAGAATGTCAGAGAGAGAGAGAGAGAGAGAGAGAGAGAGAGAGAGAGAGAGAGAGAGAGAGAGAGAGAGAGAGCAAGAGAAAAGCAAACAATCAAAAAATCAATACGTGCTTTTGGGCTTTTAAGTATGCCGAAGCACAGCGATAAAGCGGCATTTTTTAGAGGAGCGTCCGTATCCTCTAGGCAAACCGCCTCTGTGCAAACAGCCCCTCTGCTCACACCCCCTCCGTCAGGCGCAGAGAACTAGTGATGGGTCATTCTTGAACGATTTGTTTATTTTGAACGAATCTTTAATGTGACTCGGGAAGAATGAGTCGTCTCGTGGGAGTGATTCGTTCAGTCGCACATGCGTATTTGCACAACTCCCTATAGTTTTTGTATTGGAATTATTGATTCACCTGTTTCGAGTCTTCGGGTTTTTCAAGTCGTTCGTTCATCACGTGACAGCCCCATAAGCTTAACCTAGTATGCAGTCTGAGCCGGAAACAGAATTAATTAGTTCATCTCTTAGTCTTCGGGTTTGAGTCGTTCGTTCATCACGTGACAGCCCCATAAGCTTAACCTATGCAGTCTGAGCCGGAAACAGAATTGATTAGTTCATTCCTCAAGTCTTTCGAGTTGTTCATTCTTTTGTCACGTGACCACTTACCGACTCAGTACCTCAGTCAAATACTGAGACTAAATACCCAGTTAAACAATGAATTCATATTTTCTGTTTCTTATAGCATTATAGTTTTGTCTTGTTTGTAGTGTGATCAACATTTGTGTAAGCAGTAGATGTGTTAGGGATGTAACAGGTAACATTTTAATTATATTTTGCTGAAATGAACGAAATGACTCGAAAAAAGATTCGCTCATTTTGCTGAACGAGACTCAAAGGTCTGAGTCGGTAAAATGATCCGAACTTCCCATCACTACAGAGAACGTCAGAGAGAGTGAGAGAGACGGAGAAAAGCAGACAATCAAGCACCGCGCGGGAAACATATCGTATATCATTGAGGAGTTTTATTTAATACGTAATACATGCTCTGATTGGGTAGCTTCTAAGCCATCCGCCAATAGCGTCCCTTATATGAAATCAACTGGGCAAACAAACTGAAGAAGCATGTACCATAAATTAAAAGACCCATTGTCCACAGAAATCCGCGAACCAGCGAAAAATATGTGATATATATTTAGATATGCTTACATTTAAAATCCGCGATGGAGTGAAGCCGCGAAAGTCGAAGCGCGATATAACGAGGGATCACTGTACACTTCTCAAATCTTGCTGAAGGAATCCTTGAGGAGTGCTTACTCTAAAGAACAAATACAGATCATCAGCTTAAAGTAGTTTGAAAACAGTCTCAAAGAAGAAAATACAATTCGATAAAAAAGCAAATAGAATAATACATTTCAGAGAAAAACCATAAGAATCAACACTAAACTCAGAGTGCCATTTAACAAGAGAGCCCCCACACAAAGAGGTTCGTCACACAAAACAACTAATAAAATAAAGATGGTCAGCAATCCGGCCTGCTTACTTTAGAATTACATTCATGAATTTTTGAAGGGTTAAAAAAAATTTGTGAACAGATCCCCTCAGAGAGAATTTGATCTTTTTTTCCAATCTGTCATAACAGAACAATTACTTTCTCACTGAGTTATGGAAGGTGGATTATGATTTTCTCAGCTGAGCAAAGTAGGCCCACATGCAAGCAATATAGCATGGAATATCAGCACATGTTTCACAGCACAATGTTATCCAGGCTGGCATTACTCCATATATGTAGTACTTATTTAATGTGTCAGGTCATAAGGTTGTGACGTGTTGATTAGCATATGCAAGTAAGAATTTCACTGGACTCTGTGCATGTGACAGCAATGACCCTATAAGCCATTTGCTTTTAAAGTATTAGGAATGATTTTAGGTGTAATGCTGTGCATGAAATATATTACGGTACATTTTTTGTCCATAATGATTTGTCTGTAGATCATTTTCAAAACACGAGACCTATGCTGATGCAGGTGCTTGTTGTCATCACTCACAGGCTCACAGTCAATCTTAGATGAGATTTATGTGAATGCTAAACAATTTTAGATGAATTATGGCATGCTTGTGACATATTGAACTAGAATGTGTTTTATGAAGGGCTGAACTCCACTTGTTTTAATTGAAAGATGCCTTCTCTATCATTCTCTAAGTGGATATATTCCTAAAAATATGTTCTATCTGCCTCCTCATCCAGACTAGCCAGTATCACCTCAGGGACGGACATAGATGAAAGATGAGAGAAACTGGGTACACTGCTTTTGAAGAGCTTTCTATGATGCATTTACAAGAAATACTGTGTCACTGGAAGATTGAATTTGGAGCCTAATAGTTCAAAGGAATATTTGTGCATATCCTGTCCTTCACCTTCACCATTTGTGTGATTCACTCTGTTGGTGTAGTGATAAAAGAGTCTGGGAAATGAAAGATTACTGACGTCTAGACATTTGTGAAATCCAATTAAGCTTTTAGCGCTTAAAGGAATAATTTATGTTGTAAGTATTGTAAAGGACGGAGAGTTATTTCTTGCCTGGCCAGGGTGCCATAATGGAAGGATGGCAGGAGTGGAGATGTTACCTGACCAAAATGCCTTACAATCTTCATCCCAGAATGGAACGAAGGATAATGGATGAACTGTACAAACATGGATGCTAGTGACAGTTCATTCCCTCACATGATAGGTGGCAGTGTCCATCCAAACTGGTCCCAGTTAGGACTCCTGGGAGTAATAATGCAAAAGAGTGGCCCTATAAGGGTCTTCGGGCGTCGCAAGAAGGTGCTGCCAGGGGAGGACTGCCCTGGTTTCCGTATGACCTGCAAGTGCTCAAGATGACCACTGCTGTGACACCAAAAGCATTCTCAGGTCCGGCTTAAAAGAGGTCCTCCGCATAACCTCAGGGAGTCAAAGTCGAGAGGCAGCGGGCAAAACTCACTTGGATGAAGGAATTATTAGTTGTAGGAATTTTTGGTGTTGATCTGGCTGGTGTTCAATTGGAAGGGTGCTTGTGACAAATAAAGTGCTTTGTTTGAGATCGGAGTTGTGCTGGGTGCCATTGTGTCTGTGATTTGGAGCTCAGTGGTGCACGATGTCAGAAAGGGTGAATATATCAGAACATTGCAAAAGCCAAAAAACACAATAAAAATTAAAAAAACGTCAACATAAAACTAGTATTGTTTGAAATTGTGTTAAATCATTTAAGCTATCCATTCTGACAAACTTTAACTTCATGTCTTCAACCCTTAGCTTCATTTCCTACTCAGAGAGACTGCTGATTGAAGTTCTACTGAGGCAAAACTCCCCACGTCAGACTCTTACCTTTCCTTGGGGTCAGGAGAGCATGGCGTCTCAGTTGCACTGCTCCCTACTTTCTCTCTCTCTGATGGTGCACTCCTCATAGTCAAAATGTCTGCTCAAAGTGGATAACTGCACCCAGGATGTCCACTAAGTATTAAGAAATATGTTTCTGTTCCAGGTGTGATGCCAGTATTTCAAAACTCTCTGGAGATATCAGCTCAGCCACTCGGGAAGTTCAGAATTTGGGGAAAGAAATTAAGGATGTACAGTTAGCCCTGGAAAAACACATCAGGGAGCTGGAACTGAAGGTAAGGTTCAGACCACTGACTGCTCCCTCATACTCAGTTAAGTGTCACATTCATCAACACTTCAGTTTTTTCAAATATACATTTTAATTCTAAAACATGCTCTGTTGTCAGTTGTAATGACTGCGCTCTGTTGTCAGTTGTAATGACTGCCATTTTCAATACACCCCATTGAATATAACAGACTGCATTATCCTTCTAAAACTATTCATTACGTGTTTGACTTTGTAAACTCTTCAAACATTTCTTTATGTTGGAAATAACAGCTCTGGATCAGATGTCGCATTCTCATTCCTCTATTAATAATTTCCTAAACCTGATTAATTACAGGACAATGCGGTGCCACCTTTAGATGCAAAGCAAAAGCCAGCCTGATGAGATGTTACTTTAAAGTTTGGTCAGCTTATAATTTACCAAACTACATATCTTTGGAATATGAGAGGAAACCACTATCACTGGAGAAAATCCCAAATGAACTGGTTAAAAAGTGAAAATTCAGCCCAGACAGTGACCAGTTTGGCAGCACAGACTTCCTTTTAAAGCCTTCACTGGTGTGTCCATGACTCTTGAACTGTTAACTTAGGCCACACGATGCATTTGATCCACTGGCTAAGGGTGAAAAATGGTTAACTGCAGTGCAAACACTCTTATTGAAGGCTGAGTGATTAGAGTTTACTGTGTTCCTGCAATTCTGCTTTTTTTTACTCTCGTATATGCGGCGCAGGGAAAGAATTGTAATCGTTCAAAATTTTATTGAATCTCGACGTTTTAGAAATACCATTTTTGGAATTATGTCTGTGTGTCTGTCTGTGTATATAAACATGACAACTTGAGTACGCTTTCACTTGGGTCAACCACATTTTGCATACTAGTATTAGGTACAAAATGTAGATTTTGATCAACTTTTGAGCTATTTCCGCTAACCGGAAGTGGTACTTTTTTAATTCATGCAGCTGCAGCGTTCTATTTGTTATGATGATTGTTCAATATATTATTAATTTGATTTGATTTGTTGCTGATGGTTCTTTAATGTACATCATATAAAATATAATCATTGTCTTGCAGTTTACTCCTCAAATATCCATCCCCATATCTGAGTATAGGAGAAAGTTTAGTGGAGACTACTCACAATTTTTTTAGCCTATTTCCAGTGTAACAAATGACAAGAGAGGATCATTAAGAGTTTATGCACTGAAGTGATCCCCGAATTAACTGATAATTTTTAAATAACAAAAAGAAACATGAGCACGTCTTCTCGGATGTGAGCGAGTCGTATTGTGGACTGTCAAAGATGGGGTTGAGTCAGCCAGACATGAAGGGGCGGGTTCAGGAGGGTGGTTGACTGAAGTGATGTCATAGGTGGAGTGGCTGACAATATCCCGTTCTGCAGAGACAACAGCGCCAACCCCTGGTCCGGAGGATGATTACCGTCAAATGAGCCCTTAAGCTGTCACCCATGCGCATGCGTGTTGCAACAGATGAACATGAAACTTGAATAATCTATTAATTAGTTATAATACTTTACAATTATAAAGCAAATAATAAACCCCAGGGTTTCCACCACATGCATTCATTAGCATGTCACTGATCATTTTCGCTACATATGTGAAGTTACTGTGTCAATGGCCAAGTCATTTCAGTGGTGCAAATTTGGAAAGGGATGTCTACCCCAATTTCGATATTCACATTTATGTCCTCAATACTTGATAGCTATGGACATTCCAGAAGCTCAATGTTCATTCTTCCCTCACAAGGTCAATCACACTCACTTGCCCCCCTACAGCATATTTCAAAATTTCTTTAGGAAACACTGAATGATAAAGATGTGAGCCCTTCTTAAAAGTGTTTTAGCTCACACTGCTGAGGTTTTGTAACTGAGATCAGGTTAGCCCTGGCCCTTGCACTCTCCACAGATTGCTGACCACGACAAATAAACCAGTTGAGCTTAAGAAAACTTTATGTTGCCTTCCTGGCTAGCAGTGTTGTTATCTAGAGGGGCAGCACCATCGTTACACAAGTTCAGCTTGCAACATCCAACATAGTTACTGCTTACCTCCTACTCTACACGTAATACAGTATTTCATGTCAAGTTTCTTCACATTGCAAATAAGGGAAGCCAGCATGGAGGCTGAACAAGCTTTAAGTAACACCAGAACTGGGTTAACCTCCCTTTGTGTGTAGCTGGCTTTTTTAAGCTTCATTTTCTAAACTTTGCATGGCAGGTTCTTTTGATAGAAGGCAATATTTACATGCAGCACTGGAACATATGGGTATGAGGCAAAGATGCTTAATTAAGCAGCCTGAAGAGGGAAGGGACTTGAATCTTGAGGCGATCTACATGACGCAGCAAATTACATATTGAATTGACCTAATTCTTCCATATATCTTGTGTTTTCATTTACTTGCTGTTCATGCCTCAGTGCCTCAGCATCCATTTGTTATTCAGAACCCTAACCCAGAAATCTTAGCCAATAGCACACTTTACCATACCATAACTCACCATCCCACTCTTTAAGCATGGCCTGCACCCCATCTTCTATGATGACAAAAATAAATCCGCCAGTTCTTAAAAAGCCAGAATGATCTTCTGCTTCCAATAAGCTGTCTACAATTGAACCATATTGATTATCACAAGCCCGTCGTAAAGGTACCATTGAGTTCATAGGAAAGCTAAAGTGGGGCTGTGACAAGATGGATGTGCCACACTAATTCAAAGATCAGTTAAGGCCACAATATATTTTTCCCTGGAAACGTTTACAGAGAATTAGATGGCAATCTGAGGACTGCCCTGCAGGAGCCAATCCAATTGTGCATCAGTGCATTAAACATATCTCACAGCTCCAGATTTCAGGATGTTTCAAAGTTTTTTTTTTTTTTAAGAGTTAATTGTTGTAAAGGACCAGGAATTGCTCAGAAACCCCTGTTAGAAGTGCATCTGCAATGAGAGATTATTATTATCACTATTATAAATGTTTACTTTGTCATTGTTTATTTGAGGTATAAAATCAGTACAATACAATTGTATAATATGAATGAATGAATGAATGAAAATGTTATCTATTTCTTTTCTTTAAACATTTCTCTTAGATAACTATCTAAATCCATTAAAAATACATGAAAAATCAGGGAGTAGAGAGTAGAAGAGAAAAAAAGTTTAAAATATGTCACAGCCATTTTGTTTTTAATGATCACATTTATGTAGTGATAGATAGATAGATAGATAGATAGATAGATAGATAGATAGATAGATAGATAGATAGATAGATAGATAGATAAGGCACTATATAATAGATAGATAGATAGATAGATAGATAGATAGATAGATAGATAGATAGATAGATAGATAGATAGAGCACTATATAATAGATAGATAGATAGATAGATAAATAGATAGATAGATAGATAGATAAGGCACTATATAATAGATAGATAGATAGATAGATAAGGCACTATATAATAGATAGATAGATAAGGCACTATATAATAGATAGATAAATAGATAGATAGATAGATAAGGCACTATATAATAGATAGATAGATAGATAGATAGATAGATAGATAGATAAGGCACTATATAATAGATAGATAGATAGATAGATAGATAGATAGATAGATAGATAGATAGATAGGCACTATATAATAGATAGATAGATAGATAGATAGATAGATAGATAGATAGATAGATAGATAATTGATCATAGGCAGGCACACAGACCATAAAATATACTGAAAACAAAGAGCAAAATATAACCCAGGTGTAGGTAAATGATCTGTATACACAGTATAATAATATAATATAAATAATATAAATGTAAGTTCAAAAACAAGCACCTTTATCAAGGCTGCATCAAAAGTACAAGAGGGGAACTATCATCATGTAGGTGGACCCTCACATATTCACTTGGTACACTGGTGGGACCTTGGGGTGATGAAGTTTGAGAACCACTGGCTTAGCATATCATGCCCACAATGAATCGGTGGCAAAAAGTGCACCAGGGACGATGTGCATACCATATGCTGGCAGTTCCTGGTGCAGTGGTCACGAGGACGCTAAGATTTGCACTGCACAAAGATAGTGATTTGTTTATTTCATTACAGGAACCCCAGGAACACACCAAGCCTTGACTCAGCACACTCACACACACACACACACACTTACATTCACACACAGAGACATCAATAAGCGATTCAATGACTCAATCAATAATAAAGTATATATTATTCAAACAAATGATGAGAAAAAACAATATTAAACAGAAACATGTATGCAAAAGCTCTCCGCAATCTCCCGCTGGAGATAGTTACTTACATTACATACATGAAACTGAATGAAACAACAGACACTACTAGCTGACAATAAAGTCCAACACAGTGCGGTGCAGATGACAATGTGCGGAATGTAAAACCCTGTGAACAGCCCTCAGAGTGAAATGTAAAATTTTCTCCTATGAGGTTCCAGCTATAGCATGAAGGTTTAGTGTAATTGGGAGTGCCCCTCTGACGAAGACATCCAACCGAGATGAAATTACTCAGACAAGCAGGCACAGGGCAATACATACACCCAGAAGAAACTGCAATGCTAGGTGGTTTTAGTTGTAATCCAGTAGTGTGAGTGAAGCGTAGAAACAACTACAGACAGTTGATCGTGGTCCTTTTGGTGTTTTCTTAAGCTACCTTTAAAACAGCCTGCTTAATCATCCTTCTTCCCAACAACCTCTATATTCTCCGAATCTACCCAATGGTGCAATGTCGCTGGGGCCGCTGAAAGTTGTAGACAATTTTAAGTAGTGCTGCTATAATGGGCATAAGGGACAGCCTTGAAAAGAGAATCACTATGACATACAAAAACCCTAATTTGGAAAAGCCTAAATCTGCAAAACATTGGTAAGATGAAAGGAAAATGATTCTGATCCAGCAGAACAAGGCCTGGATGTGAAAATCAAATCCAGGAAGTAACCCCACTAAGCACTGTGCTACCATTCTTCACTCTGTTAAAGATAATCCAAGGCATTCAAATGGCTACCTAATATGGATGTATGTGAGCTGTGCATGGAGACATAAAGCCAATGGTGACACAGTATGCAAATTAGACAAGCTTTTTCTCTGTTTTTTTGTGAAATAATTATTGTTCATTTTCATTGTTGGACGTGCAGATACTGGGATTTGACTTTCTTTTTGCCAATTTTGTTTTAGGTTACATTATGTCAGTAAGGTAACTAGGGTACCACAAAGCATAAGTGGGATCCACAGACAGAATCTCCAGAACTTCTGCCATTTTGAAGTAAGGGAAACTCTGTGGGTGATTTCATCTGGAGGTTGTTCTAGGGGTGAGAACTTGTGTTTGGATTTGCTTCAAAAATGAAATAGTAGTGTACTAAACATCAAAATCAATGTTTTAGATTTCTACAATATTGTTTCCAACCACACATCACATCATTGACACACACTCTCCGCTATTAGGTGGTAGGCAAGTGATGGCATAATACACCATGAGCACATCTACAGGGAATGGTGAGTAGAATATTGAAATGACTTCATTAAGACCTGGAGGTGATTATTATTATAAACCCACCAGATTAAAGGGTACATGACAGGATGTACAGTAAGATAGGCACATAACCCACAAACAGTGAAGAGCAATGGAAGCTGTAAGGAAATAAGGAAAGCAAGTGTTTTTGGACAGTGCAGATGGAGCAATGGTTCATTGAATTTTGGAGTAAGTACAGATCTCGGTTTGATGTTGTGTGTTTGTCATACAACAGGCGTGCACAGGCTATAGTGAAAGCGGCAATTGGTTGCTTGTTCTCCATATTCTTCGATTACTATCATTCATTTTTGTTCTCTTTTTTTTCTGATATACGTCACACTGATTCAAAATGAGCCAAACTCACCATGCATTAACGGCACAATATGAGATTTGATGAAAAGTCGTGAAGAAACTGCAATTTCCAGTCAGTGACACCCATAGAGGTAACAAGAACCACAAGTTGGAGTTGTTACGTTTGATCTACTCTTCAACCAGAAGCCTTGTTGAGTTTTATAGTGCAATATTGGCCTGTCCAGAGAGGCAGAAACTCAGCGAATGGGAGACATGCCAACCATGCAGGTTCTCTGGTCAGGTACAGACGACCATTAAAAAGTGTGGCAGAAAGTAACTTTTAAGGCTTTCTCCTATATTAAATGAAAAGTCAATTTGTTTGCCTGGGTTGACACAGCAGCACAGTGTTTTGTTAGTAGTTTTGCTTAATGGATTTAGTGTCCAGGCCTCAAATTTCATGACCAAGTATTCTCCCCATGTCTGTGAGAATTTTCCTCTCAAATCTCCAAAAATTTGCAGGTTACAATAATATTTGATTCTCAATTAGCCTTATGAGTATGGGGGCGTATGATAGACTGGTGCATGACTGTTTCCTGCCTTGTATCCACTGCTGCTAAGACAGGCTCCAGTCCCTCATAAACCTAAATTGGATTACAGTATAGCGTTTGTTAGTGTCTTTAAGGAAATGTGTTTTGTTACCACCCTCTTAACCCAACTGGCACCTGCCTTTGACCCATTGATGCCAGGATTAATTTCGGCACCATCATGAAGTTAATAGAGAAAGGAGACTGCTATAAAATGATGTCAGTGGGCTGCATATTTACCACTTTTTATTATTAATATAGAAGTCCTTCTAACAGAACTCTTCTGCAGATGTCACAGGTGCTGGTGAAGCTTGAGGCATCTCTCTCAGAGCAGAACTCTAACCTGAAAATGGCTCACGGAGAGCAGCATCATGAACTGAATCTTTTAGATGTCAAGTAAGTATTTGTTGTTTGCTAAAGATTTATAAAGAATATCTGCTGTCCAATAAACATTTACAGAGGTTTTGCATTTATGATTATTGGTATATCTCTATGGAGTGCCTTCTGATCCTGTCTCAGATTCAAATTCTCTCCTTATCTGTGTGGGTTCTTCCTTCCGTACATTTGATTAATTTACAACCCCAACTCAGAAAACAGAAAAATAAAAATATAAAGCAGTGATAAGGAAATGATGAGAAATGGTCTTTGACCTTACAAAATTCTTACAATCATTGTTGATACAATTAATTTTAATTTTTTTTCTCAAAAATACACACATTTTGATTTGGATATTTGTAACATATTCTAAAAAAAAGCTTGGACAGTAAAGAATCAACCACTTTGTAAAGTTGCCTTTCCTTCTCACAGCACTTAATAAATATTTAAGTACTGAAGACATTCATTTATGGAGTGCCTTGGGTGTAATCTTGTCCCATTTTTCCTGCAAACAAATCTTAAGGTGTGCAATTTGTGATTCGATATGTGGCACACATTTTCAATTGTTGACCAGACATGACTACAGGCAGGCCAGTCAAGCACCCTGTTCCTGTGCAGCTATGCCCTTGTAATGCACGCACAATGGGGTATCGCATTGTCTTGATGAAATATGCAGGGGGAAGAGATATCATTTTAAATGCATTACATGTTGCTCCAAAATCTGCATGTAATTTTCATAATTAATGGTGCCTTCATAGCAGTGCAAGTTACTCTTGACCACGGCACTGACACAACCCAATACCATCAGCAACACTGGCTTCTGGACTTGTAGCTGGCAACAGTCTTCTGTGGTCCAGAGGACACAAGATGCATTTCTTCCATTAAAGGACCTGAAATACTGTTTGACTTGTCCACAGAAGACATTTTCAGTGTGACCCATCCCAGATGCCTTAGAGCCCAGAAAAGTTAATGGTGCTTTCAGACACTTAACATATGGCTTCTTTTTTGCACAGTACAGAAGTAAACCAGCATTTCTGGATTTAAGTACAGTATGTATTGTGTTACTTGCCTAAGTACTCCTGAGCCTATGTGGTTATATCACTAATTGATGAATGAAGGGTCTTAATGCAGTGCTGTCTGAGGGATTGGAGACCATGGACAGGCAGTTTAGGCTTGCACCCTTGCACTTGGTACACCAACATTTTCATTAGATTCCTTGAATCTTTTAATTATATTATGCACTGTTATGGGTGAAATACACAAATTCCTTCCAATCTGTTTTTGAGAAACATTATTTTTAAACTTTTGAATGTTTTTCTCACACAGTTATGAGAATGTTGGTGCTCCCCTTCCCATCTTTGCCCCTAACAGACTAGATCTTTACAGAATGCAGGTTTTATAATGAAGCAGGATTACAATCTCCTGTTGATCATCTTGTGTTTCTACACACATCATTCATTTCTTCTTATAAGTTATTATTGGCCCTAAACTTTTTTTTGTGGAATGTGCTGCAGGCTTCAATGGCAAAGAATGGATGCATATTTCCAAAAAAATGGAAGTTGACCAGACTAAATATTGAAAACCGTGTCTTTATACTGTTTGTGATGAAACACAAGTCAAGAGTGAATTTTTAAATCACTGTTTTCATTTGCACTTTCCATACTGTCCCAACTTTTCCGAGCTGAGGTTGTAATTGTAACACTAAAATGGCCCGTGTAAGTGTGACTGATGATGGCCTTGTACTCATTGTAGCAAGAATGGATAGGAACTCCAGTAACACAAAAGTGGTCTTTACTTTCTTTAGTACACTCATACACATACTTACAATGGATGAACAGTTTTACCTTCAGATCAAAAACATCTACAGCTAATGAATAAATTATGTGCAAACATGTAAATAAGCATTGCATAAAATTTTTGTTAATAGCATATTAATGAAAGGGATTATAAAATAACTAATGCCAACATCATCATATTACACAACTGTTTGCCACAGGGTATGTCAGATTTGTATCTCATCACTGCACAATGCCACATAACATGACTGAAAATTGTGGCCCATGTCATATTTACCATATGCGTGCTAATCTTCCAGTGTGGTTATATTACCACGATAACATGCTATCTGATGGAGCCATCACTGTACAAAGGCTTAATAGCTATGGCGAGTTCAGCTCTCTCTGCCCTTTATTTCTTTTTTCTATTCTATTTTAGCATGTAAAACACAAGAGAACAGACAGACAAGCTTCTCTTCCATTTGTGAGGTTCAAAACACGTGTTCCCTAGTCCCCGTTGCTACATTCAGTGCAATGTACTTCCAGATGAGCACTCATTGGTTGTTAGCTCTCCTGCACACAGAGCCAGCTCCTCCAACTAAAGACAAAATCAAACTTGTTTGATTTGTTTGGAGTGAGACGCTGGCCATGTCACATCAGATGATTGGCTTCACAGAAGCACGCCATCAACTGCCTTTAACTTGCTAAGACTATGTAATTGAAGGCAATGACTAGAAATTGCTAGAAAAGTCATGTAATGTGACCTAGGTTTAAGAGTATGGTAATCATTATGATATAATAACGAAAGTTGTTAAAAGGTTCAAGTGCACCACTCTATAACCATAAATGGCAGAGTAAGTTAGAAAATAGATGGGACAGACAAAACCCAAAATGTCATCACAAACAACTACCTGAACTTTAGAACTTTCCTCTCTTCTTTATCGAGGGCATAGTTACTCTTTCAGTTAAGCCAATGAGAGTTTATTATTCTTTGTGAATGTTTGTTTACACCAAATGCTTCATTTTGCAGGATCAGCAGTGTATTGGAGGACTTGCGTCAGCAGATCGAGAACCAGAAAATGTGGGCAGAGGGACAGCTGTCACGTACTCAGCAAATCCAGACACAGAACTGCAGTCAGCTACACAGCCAGATTAAAGAGAAAATAGTGAGTCACTTACTGTTAGAGGGTAAAACACAGAAAAACAAAGCAGCAGAAAAAAAAAAAAAAGTTTGAAATCTGGAAGCTCCACTTGATGAAACTACAAGACTGGGAGTTACTGATATTACTGTTCAAGGAAGATACTTCATGGTTGGTCACTACATAAAATGACTCAACTATCATAACATTCACAAATCTGCATATCCAGTACAGTGCTGTGATAACTGAGGCCTGACATGGCAGCACTGAAAACAGAACATAAGCTATTAGATCACTGGATTTCAAAAAATGAGCATGAACACAAATCTATTTTACAGCATGATCTCCACAAGCTAGACAATGTTTGGAGCTCTTCTCATAAGCAAATGTTTGCTGCTATGACAACGCTTTTTATTAATATCTTTTACATTGAAGGCTGTTACAAAGCACACATCATTAGCTCAAATGCCATACACATCCCACGTGAAGAGAAAGGGTTTACTTTAAACTCTTGGTCTTTGTTTGCTTTGTATGGGAAATAATGCAAATGAGCTGCTCATTCAAATGTGGGGGGTTAGAGATTATTTCCTTTGTTGCTATTTTCAGAGACACTCACCAAATTAATTGTAGGTAGAGAAGTAAAACAGGTGCAATACTTTAGGAAGACTAAGAAGAAGATTTGATGTGACAGAAGTGCAGACATACCAAGTGAGATGGAAACGGTGGCCATTGCATTCTTCTGATGGGCTGTACAAAAGCAAGACTCTGAATATTGTCATTAAAAATGTTCTAGTTACAATAGCGCCCAGCTCACAAAAAATTTACACCAGTATTTTAATATGCTCTTGGCAATATTACTATGTTTTACACCAGTGATAAGCAAAAGAAGAAAGGGAAATGAAGTCAAGCTCATCAGAATCATAATGAGAATTTTAAATCAGCTGGTACAGCCTGATGCCACACATCTCTTGTGGCTTTTTCTTATGGCTAGCGGTGTTCCTCATGCTGAGACTCTTTAAAGTACTTGTGTCTGTAATTTAGCGACAACATTATGTGGTAGTCTGGCTTGAAGCTCTTCAAGAAAAGCAGCTCATTTCAGGAAAGTATTGTACAGTATTACTTGTCATAGTAGTATTATCACATACAGTGAAATTCTTTCTGGTATGTCTATCTAACATGCAACATGTTTCAACTCTCCAGTGCAATGATAAACAAGAAATATTGAAATACAAGTCTTACTTAAAATAAACACCTACTTTATGTTCACCTTATCACTGTTTCTGTACCATATTTGATTCTGTGAAAACATTTCAAATCACGGTAACAAGTTTCTTTCAAGTCAACCCTTGAAGTAACGCATTACGCATGCCCATTTCCTCAAAAATGCAACTAAAAACTGCATTACAATGTCAACCACTTGACACAAAAACTCAAATCGGATATAAAACTGTAGTGTGCTTCATTCCCCCTGGTGCTTCTTATGTACACCTAGCTCCTTATGATCCTGTGCCGAGGAAAAGTAGGTTCAGAAAAAGAAGAGATAAAAGTATTTTTTTTTTTTTTTTAAATTATGCCTGATTTACAACATAGGCAAAGGAAACTATTTTCAAGTTGAATATAGGAAATCAAACAGTAATCAGACTTTTATCAGTTATCCTGAATTGTCTACTATTAATACATAAAATGTATTTGAGTTTCTTTATCCTTCTGCAAGCATATTCTGCTAATTTTATTGTGGTCTACACATTTTTACAGCTGACGTTTCTGCCACACTGATGGGGCTGTCCCACTTCATAATTTACTTAAGTGGATGTGGTTTCGTAAAAGAAATGAAGGGTTTGTGGTTCTCAATATTTTCCCTTTTCTTTTGACTCGCCCTTATGTTCTCTGTGAAGGCCTCAGTTATGCCTGTTCCTGTGTGCAGCTGCTCATCTGTAGGCCTTCTAATGTCAGCCTGTACCAATACAATCCAGCACAGTATTTTCTACATGGAACACTTTAGCTTTTCACCATTTGTGCCAAACTCTTATTTATTTTCAATGGACACTTGTGTAAATGTTGAAAATGACAATAATATTCCATATAACCCTGTACTAGAAAATTAACTACAAATGGATGGAATAATCTCAATAGTAGTTGTGTTCACTTAACTTCCAGTAGTAAATAAATTTATTTTCTACAGACTCTTTTGCAGACTATGGTGTGTTAAATAAATGTGGATGAGAAATCATTTTACTGCTTTGTTTTAATTGTGATAAGATTTTCAATTATCATCTCTGTTAAGCCGGTATCATGTGCAGCAACATGTCCACTGATGTAGCCACAGTCAATACAGCTAGGATTACACACAAGTCTTAATGTGTTAAATGCTGAGGTTTTGTCTGTGCAGCTCTTCTGTCAATTTCACTACTGAATCAAATACAGTATCTGTAATTAATTCCTAACTGTTACAAAGGTCTTGGATTACCGAACGGTCAACATGCATGTGAAAATGCAGTGGTTTGACATGAAGCCTTGCTGTACATTACCAAGCAACTTTACTAATGTAATAGGGAGACACCATCAGTGCATTTGTCCCATGGCTGTCATGTGACTGCCCACTCCTTGATGCTGTGTGTCTCGTGATGACACAAAATGCTGCCCATCTCTGCGACCTAAACCACAAACTTTTGTGCCCTGTTGGAATGCATCAGTTGTGGCCGTGATTACACTGATGCATCGCCGTATTCATTTGTAATCCATCCTAGGACACATATCTCCCCCCCTCACTTGCACTAAAGCCTACAAGGTGCACCAGCCTCATGTCTTAATAATAAAAAAAAATGTAGGTGAGAAAATGGCATAAAAAAATTAAAGCTTATTTTACATGTTAGGGAAATGTTAATAAGTTGCAATGAGATAAATGATTTGCACAAATTTAAATTTGTAATAAATACAGAAATAACAATAATAATAATTGTATTTGTAATAAATACAGAAAGAAAGATGTTTTGCCCGTCTAGAATCATTTTCCTCCAGATATTCTATGTTTTTGTCTTCCTGTCATTTAGCATCTAACGGAAAATGTAGAAATTCTGTTAAGTCATGAGACTTGTTTTATTGTATTTGTCAGATACCTGTTTTGCCAGTTATGATGAAAGTATTGGTGAAAACAATCCTTTATTGCTTGTATTTTATTCCATAGTAATTTTTTGTGAGCTTTTTGTATTTCAGAACGAATATGCCATGTTTGTTAAAAAAATCTTAGTGCTTAAAAAAACAAAAACAATCAGTGAGCAGTTCAATAAAATATTCTATTGAATTATTTTATAAAATAATAAAAACTGATTGAGTCATCAAGATGTACATTCATTTTTTCATGTGATACTTTAGGAATTTATTCTTTGTCTGTATCCCTTATTTATAAACAAAAGAAATACTAAGTATTTGCCAAATCCTGGTAATTTGGGAAATGGTATGCAGAGCCTACTCAGTGGACTGGCTGAGCTAAGTAACGAGCAGTAGATCTCTAGGTTTTCAATGAAGAATCTGAATATAAAGAAACACTTTAGCATTTTTTCAATGTTCAGAGAGGATTAAAGGCCATATTGTCATTGCTTTATATACTTGTTTAAATCAGCCTTAATTTGCACAAGTCATTTCACAAAATATACTGGAAAAATATGAAGTGGAAATTCAAGATTTGGTAATTTAAAAAAAATAATTTGGTAAATTAATACATTTTACTATGACAACTTTCTCATTTAGTGTTCCTATAAAAACTATGACCATCAAGCCAGCAGGGATTTGGAGAAGATGCAAAAACAGTGATGCTACAGCTGACTGATGAGAGAGCCTCTTAGTGTTTGCAGTAACAAATGGGCTCAAATCCATGATCGCTGGCTGTAAGGTATACTGTGGCCGCGATATTCCTAAAAACTGCAATAATTTTAATTGATTAACACAAATAATACTTGTGTGCAAAACTAGTAGTTTTTCTTTGAATTCCAGTATTTACATACAAAAGTATATTAAGAGCTGAAAGTGGATTTTGCATACGCCTATTTTTCAAGAAAATCTACTAAATTAACAATATGAACAACTGTATAAATTTGAAATGTTTAATGCTACAATTTAAACCATATTTCCTTGTTGAAAATTTAGTAAAGACTAGGGGGCTTTGCCCCCTGCTTGCTTCGCTTGCCCTCCCCCTTCCTCCCCGAGGAGCACAAAGCGCCAGACATTTCGCACCCTGCCACTCGCGTTCTGAAGGCAGGGGGCTGAACGCATGCTAAGGAGATGTGGTTGGATCAACTGCTGGCTTGCTGCTGCTGCTCCCGAGCTGTGTGTTCTGCTTGTGGTGCTGCGCAATGGTCATTTAAAAGCCTGTACAGCAGCTGTCCTTTTGTCTCACTGACTTGTCTCGCGGGGCGTTAAAGTGTCTTCTGAGAAGATCACGTCTCGACCCAAGATTTTTTTTATTATAATAGACCCCATGAACATGACTATGGGTAACTCTTGTGGAAAGTGTTCACAAGCCAAAATAGCTCATCTAGAAAAGCTTATCTAGTCTAGTTCATCCATCTTTTTCTGAACTTGCTCATTAAAGGAAGCAAATCAACTCTGGAGTTTAGAAAGATGTAAATGGATTTGAGCTTGAGCCTGAGAAAAGTGTTCAGACCCTTTAAACAATTTTGAATGCTGGTGGATTGGAAAGGATTAGTACAATCTTCCACTTTTTATAAAAAATAATTAATACAAAAGCAGTTTTTCTTCAGATGTCCTTAAGTCAAAATCTCAGTTGTTTTGTCACAACCACCTCTTCAGTATCACAACACCTGCGGTCGAGTTTCATCCAACAACAAAAATACAACCAGAGAACTCTGTGCAACTCAAAATGCAATACAGAAGAGTACTTGGTACAAGCTGTGGCAGTTAGAAGCTGGTTATATGTATTGTAATTTTCATAGGCATCAGTAGAAGGAGCACTGGTGTCAAGAGTTAGCAGTGAATTTGTATTTTAACAACTGAACAAATAACGTTAATGCAACTTAAATTCAAATTCTAACACTTTTTGCATGTTTTTTTTTTTAAGGTTTTCAAGAACCACAGTACCTTGAACTCTGACTGAATTTAAATAAGCAAACTCGGAGTTGAATTTACACCTCTTGGCATTTTAATATGCAGATGTGAGGGGTGCTTTTTCTGTTGTGAGCCCATGCTCTAACATTAAAGAGATTCACCTTATATTAAAAAAAATCTGCATGCTCACATCTAAGAACACTTGCTTCTAAAGCTCCATCTTTAGTTCAGCAGTTTTCAGTTTAGCATTTTGTACTTTTATTCAATATCAAAGTTATTATACAGTAAGTAAGATAGAATTCTATTTTTTTTGTTTGATAGCTTGTATTGGAGTCTACAGATAATTTAAAAATATGGTACAAATATCAAAAAATTGAACTTTTTTTTTTCTACCTTTCAAGGAAAACACAGAAAAGAGGATGCAGGACCACATACATATACTAACTGCTAAGCTGAGCCAGGCACAGGAGAAGCAGGACCTGGAAATTAAAGCAAACAGAGTGAAACATGTTGAGGATAAACTGAATGCACGAATTAACAGCCTGGAAAAGAAACTGTGGGAGGAACTTGAATTCATGAGGCTTGAATACAAGTCTGGTAAGAACCACACCAAATGGGCAAGGTAACATGAGTAAATGTTTAAAAATCCAGCCCTACACATTGAATGTCCTCAGATTTTCCTTTATTCATCACTTTTCACAACACATGGAAAGTGTGGTAAGTGGCCCGAACACAGACAGGCAGACATCGTTAACAGACCCAACACACGTTTATTTGCAACTGCTATTTACACAAGTGACACACACAACCCAGTGCCACAACACCAATCACCCACAAGTCCAGGCCCTTACACGATGCCTCTTTTCTCTCACCTGGCCCACCTCCACTCCTCTCCTCCGAGCTCTGTCCTCTTCCACCCGACTCCAGCCATTGTATGGGAAGAGGCGGCCCCTTTTTTCCCCACCCGGACTTGCTCCAGATGCATCCCGATAATCTTCCTCTGGCATTCCCCAGTGTGGAGGAAGTACCGGCTGTGCACCCAGAAGCACTCCGGTTGTCCCTGGTCTTCTTCCCCTCAGCACTTCCACCACACCCGCCACATGCTCCTCAGGCATCCCCTGGCAGTGACCACAGGCCCCTATAGGGTTGAGCTTCTATGCTCTGTTCCCGTGGTCCCTAAAGCCACCATGGCGCTATCCAGTGACCTGAGATGAAGACTGGACTGCTTTGGTACGGTCTCTCTCCGGACAATCTTTGGATACCATTGGTTTGACCTTATGTCGAATGAGTTGTTGCTCATAGAGTCCTGAATGAGGCACATTACTTCCTTTGTGAGAGATTGTCAGTTACGGCACTACGGCCATGTGGCGCATTTCCCCGAGGGTGATCTGGCTCGTAAGAGCCTCATTGTTGGGGACCTGAGTGGCTGGACCAGGCCAAGGGGTCGCCCACATAACACGTGGCTGTGGCAGATAGAGGGTCATTTCCTGAGGGTGGGACTGGAGCGTGAGTCTGCCTGGGGGGTTGCAAACCGGGATCACAAGTTGTTTCATTGTGTAGTGGGTGCGACAACGCACTGTACCAGTGCATGTTCCCCAACTTGACTTGACTCATATTGCTCTGCAACTCTTTTCTACATGTCTGTTATTGAAAGTGTTTTAAAACCTTCCACATCACTGTAAGGTATCACATTATTTCTGTTGACATGAGTACAACAGGAAACCAGAGGCAGTGATTCTCACCTTTCCAAAATTACAGGATGCCTTCCTCCTTCTCGGGGTTCATGTGCCTTAAAGATCTCGTTACACTCCACTTTTCCTCTGTCCACATTCTTTCCATCAAATGAATGGCTTATATTTACCAAGACCAGGAGTGACAGACTTGTTTTAAACATAATCAGTCTTACATTACCTCAGCATATTCAATTTTGAAGCTTTTGCAAGACACTATTTTTATGAATTTATTTTTTATACAGTCTTATTGGTGGTTTAATAAGAAAGAATATTACCTTTATGCACGCTGTCCCACCAGTTGATGTGTATGATCCTTGCTAAATTAAATTCTATGCACCTGATGTTTTTATTGCAACAAATTATGAGATATGATGATTAATATATATCAGCATTACACCTATCTAAATTTCAGAAAGCTATTGATACGTGTGGGGAGATACCACATACTGACAGAGCAATCATAACTTAATAACGATTTTTCGTAATATGCATTTACACTAGGATATAATAAAATTGCTCCTTAATATATCAGCTTTAAATGACTAGTTTTTGTGTCCTAAATTTCAGCTTTCAATTGCATAATCAGATTTCTAAAGTAATTATTAATGAAACAAATCAAAAATAGTTGTCAGTCTATTAAAGAAGTTAACAAGTTATAAATGTTCTTTTTAAAGTGATTTAGTGAAAAACAAAGTTCATCTATTAACTTGTTATATGGAAACATTGAATAAAGTATAATCCTATAATCTAATTTTATAGGGGTGATCTCATTTAAATAAATAGCTATGTCAACATATTTTCAGCAAATCTCACAAAAGCAGTAAAATAACTTAATTTCTCTGACTTGATTATAGGTTTCCAATCAATCCATGATGCCATAGATTCTTTACATCAAATAAACGTGACCACAGCCAAGCTGGAAAAGGAGAAAGTTCAAAAAGACATCAAGAAGATCAGAAGGAAGATCACTGACCTAAAACTGTCTAATGATTAGGCAAAAAGCAATTTTAACATTTCAGATATGATATCTGAATAAAACATTGTTAAGTGTTAAGTTGCCAGAAGCTGTGATTATTAATAATTACAATAATCAAAAATAGCTTACTCTTTTATCTTGATTACAAAACCTTCCTGTTTTGATGGAAAATATATTGTATTCCCCAGTCAAAAAAGTTGTTCAGATTTGGTAATTTTGTTGCAAGGCTTAGGATGAAAGAACATTTTTCAATCTTGCATGTATAATACAATGTAAATATCTGTGTTTTATTCTAGTCAATGTTAAGAACTTTCGCTACATTTCTAAGTTTTATCCCCCCCCTACTTTCAAACATAGCTCATTAGGCACTCTACTAAGCCTTTGTATAGGAATGGCAGCAGTGCAATCAATTCCTCTACTGAAACAATGTGACAGTGTTAAACGATACATATCAAATTAGAAACTAGAACTAGAAAAATGACATTTGCTATTTGTTTTCTGTCAATGCAAGATTTAAAGGCATATATGAAAACATACAGTACATAACTAAGGCAAGATTGGCAAGGAAATTTTCTTAATGAAATACAGTTGGTATCTTCAATCTCTTGACAATTTGATGTCTGATGTGTGCCACAATATTTATATATAATTTTCAAAATCTTTACAACACAGCAATAAATAAATAATCTTCTGTTCTTGGACATTACAATTTTCATTAAAATGTATTAATGCACTGAGTATAGCAGTTTTTTTGCCATTCTTTTACCTGTACATAAAGTAAAAAAAGATTACTGATTAATCTTTAAATCAGTTTTAAATGCACTATTTCTGCTTTGGCCACACACATATGTGATGTTGTACAACAATCTCTTACATACAAAGAAATTAAAACAATCACTCTTCAAATGCACTTTATCAATAATCTGTTTTATGATCACATTCTCCCAGCAATGTTACGTGTGGAATAAATGCACTGTTTTAAATAATAAAATAATAATAAAAACTTTGTGATTATAAGTCCTGTAATTTAACATTTCTGTAATTATCTCTTGTATTCTTACATCTCAGGTGCCAAAATAAAGAATTTGTATACACAACTTGTTTTTCATAAAGACTGCATTAAATTTTCTACAGAGGTATTAAAGCCAGTCTATATACACAGACATACACAAGACAAAAAACATTTTTATTGTACACAGGTAGATATCTTACTAAAAAATGCATCTGTCTATTTTCAATATTTATCTTTTCCAGGTCCAAAATAGATTTCATGTCATATTCAATACATTTGCACACCTTGACATTATTAAAACTCTCTGCACTTGTATGTGTGTGACAATATTTAATTTGCATACAGATACATAAGTTGTTTGCTCTATATCTGACACATAATTCTTGCTATTAATGGTTTCAGAACATGCAATTAGCAGTACAATTTTAGGTAGGCAGTTTCTGGATTGAAAAGTGCTTTGTAAATATGAAAAAGCTTAATTGCTGTGCAAAGAAAGCTCTGAAAAGTGCAAATCATTATTATTATTGTATACACAGTTCTTAAAATGGAAGTTACAGATTAACATTCCCTTGACTTGCACTATACTGTATTCAGATTATTATATTCTATTACAGTACTGATACAATTCAACTTCTTTTTAAAACTTGAAGATTATGAGGTCAGAATTTTTGTCAATATCCTCTTCTTCAGCTATGAGAGTAAATCAGTTGTAATAGGACAACACCCAACCACATTTCTCACATATTGCAATTGTGAAGATCTTCTATATGATAATCTATATAGCAATGACATTTAAGTTAAAGAAAGAGTGATTTCATTTCCTCAATACAAAGGAGTCTGACTAAGATGAAGAGCAAAGTTTTTTATAGAAAGCATCCAATCGGCTGTCACTGTGGTCTCTTGCATGGTCCAGTAATGTCTAAAATGGGGTAGAAATAAAGTTATTTTATTACTAAAATGAGGTCATTTAAAATGGGCTTGCAACAAAATATTATTTCACAAACTTAAATAAAAGACTTTAATTCTACTTGTACACTAAATTAACTGTATGTTTTAACTGTACATGAAAAATGATTTATCATAGATATTTTATCAAATCTAACAGTCAAAATCAAATAATTCCTTTTTGCTTTATTTAATGCTGGCACTATTATCAAAGTACATAAACATTTCTAACCTAGATTTGCTCTAAGAATACTATACAAACAAGCATATTTTTGTTTAGGGCAAGTGTATGCATTCATTATATTTTGTAAACTAATTAGTAGCATTGTGTATTGCTTGATCTTCACTGAATTAATAAACAAGTGTCAGCTGAGCACTGGCAATTTCAATTAAAACCACTGCACTAGAAGATGTCACATATTTATTCTTTATTCGGGTTTGGTGCTTAAATAGACAAATGGAAATATTTTTTGCATAATGTGATTATAATTTTGCTATTAAACACACCCACAATATGGCAGCCAAGTTAAAGATCTTAAAAAATGTAGGTACAATATACAACAAAAACATAAAAAAATGATTGAGACACAAGTATAAAAATTACATTTGAAATCAAAGGGGTTCTTACATCAATGAGCTGCTCATCATTTTTAGCATGCAGATGTCTAAGAAGATACCAGCGTGCAACTGAAACAATGGAATCGGGGCACCCAGGCTGATACACCACTCTTTCCAAAAGTCGCCGTGTTTCCCTAAAAACAGAAGCTTTGTCAGAAGCATTTCTCACTGAACATAAAAATAAAAATAAGTATTTAATATTATATACAGCACATATATTAAGTTATTCTTCAAATCATTCAGATGACAAGATTCCTAAAGCCTTAAATATTTAGCAAGCACTTTACTGATTAGTAAAAAAAAAAACAATTCCACAAATGCTGTTAGCAGTAAGTGTTCATAAATATATTGCTACTAGCAGTACGTGTTCACAAAAATATTGACACTTTTGGGCACAATTTGAACATTTTTCACTTACGGGTGTACTCACCTTTGTTGAGAGCGGTTTAGACATTAATGGCTGTGTGTTGAGTTATCTTGAGGGGTCAGCAAATTTACACTGTTATACAAGCTGTACACTGACTACTTTACATTGTATCAAAGTGTCATATCTGCAGTGTTGTCCCATGAAAAGATTTAAAAAAATAAAAAATAAATAAATATTATATATATATATATATATATATATATATATATATATATATATACATACAAATACACATAAAGTGCCCTCCACTATTATTGGCACCTGTTGTACAAATTAGAAGGGTTAGAAAAAAATTGGCGTGGTGAAGAACCGTCATATTCCACTAAAAAATGAGAAACATTTGACTTTTAATTGAAACAAGTTCATTCAAAGAAAAACAAAGACCTCATCAAGAAATATTAACAAAAATACATGTCAAAATTGTTGCCACCCCTGCATTTAATAACTTTGTATAACCTCCCTTCGCCAATGTAACAGCACAGAGTCTTCTCTTTGAACCTTTTATAAGGTTGGAGAATACAGAGCATGGCATCTGAGACCATTCTTCTTTACATAATATCTCCAGATCATCCAGGGTCTTAGGCCCTCTCCTGTGTACTCTCATCTTCAGCACATTTCAAAGGTTTTAAATAGGCTTCAGGTTAGGGGACTGAGATGGCCATGGCAGAACTTTGATTTTGTGGTTAGTTAACTGTTGTAGGGCTGATTTGGACATGTGTTTCAGATCATTATCCTGCTGGATGATCCAATGACGACCCAGTTTTAGTTTCCTGGCGGATTGCAGCCAGGTTTTGATTTAAAATCTCCTTATATTTTATGGAATCCATGATGTCATGTACCCTAACAATGTTTCCAGGGCCTTTGGAGGAAAAACAGCCCTACAACATCATAGAACCTCCACCATATTTCACAGTTGGGACAAGGTTCTTTTCATTATAGCCATCCTTCTTTTTACACCAAACCACTGTGGGTTTATTGCCAAAAAGTTCAACTTATGTTTCATCAGACCATAGAACACGATTCCAGTCAAAGATGTAGTAACATTTTACAAACTCCAGGCACTTGTGTTTGTGGATAAATGACAGAAAAGGCTTCTTTCTGGCATACCTTCTAAATAATCTGTTGGCATGGAGATGCTGATAGTGGTTTTGGAGACTTTTTTTTGCAACTTCCCAACAGTGATCCTTGGTGATATTATTGCCTCTCTTACCATCCTTCTTACTGTACGTGTGGGTGAAATAAACTTGGGTCCAAGCACGTCTGACACTATTCCAGTTAATGACCACTTCCTTATTATTCCTCTAACTGTAGAAATAGGTAGTTTCAGGCGAGTAGCTATTTTTTATAACCATTCCCTGAATTATGAAGGGTAACCCACTTCTCCCTCATATGGATTGTGGGTATTCTTTTCTTTGCCAAGATGATGGTTGGCTAAGGAAATTTGGTTCTGTATCTCCTCACATTTGTATCCCAGTTAATCAGGAAGTCATTGATTTCAGCTGGAAAGTTCGTATACACTACAATCAACTTAAGAATGTCCAATTTAAATGGGAAACATGCTTCAGTTACATTGTTTCACATACATTTCCAAGGGTGCCAACATTTGTGGCACGTGTGTTTTTGTTAAAAATATTTATTTCTTGATGAGGGCTTTTTTTATTTGAATGACCTTGTTTCAATTAAAAGTCAGATGCTTTTCATTTTTTCAGTGCAAAATGACAGTTCTTTAGTAGACAGTGATTTTTTTCTAACCATTCTTACAAGGGGTGCCAAAAATAGTAGAGGGGACTGTATATATACATAAATACATATATACACACACACATATATATATATATATGTATATCTATATCTATACTAATAAAAGGCAAAGCCCTCACTGACTGACTGACTGACATCACTAATTCTCCAACTTCCCGTGTAGGTAGAAGGCTGAAATTTGGCAGGCTCATTCCTTACAGCTTACTTACAAAAGTTGAGCAGGTTTCATTTCGAAATTCTACGCATAATGGTCATAACTGGAACCTACTTTTCTCCATATAATGTAATGGAGTTGAGCTCGATGGTTGTGGGGGGCGGAGTTTTGTGTGACATCATCACGCCTCCCACGTAATCACGTGAACTGACTCAACGCAATACGTACAAAACAAGGAAGAGCTCCAAAAAGCGCTGAAGAAAACATGCATTATACAATTGAGAAGGCAGCGAAACAATAAGAAGCGACCGAGTCACACATATAACAATATTCATGAGTACAGCTACTTTGGAAACAAAGCACGTTGTAAACCTAAAGCTTAAATTAAGTTCATAGACAGGCTGCCACTGGCGTTTGTCATGCCCACAGCTAATGCGGGATACAAGTTTAATGAGAGCACGTAGGATATAAACGAGAGTTTTGATCACTTTGTAACTAAGTTAAAATTACTGGTGATGGGCTGTGCTTATGCAAATTTCGAGAGACTGTCTTTGTGGGGGGATTGACAGTTGAAGTGGGTGGGAGAGTCACGTCATCATCTCCCCTCTCATTCACCTCATTTCGCTGTGAGCTGAGCTCCGCAGCTAACGCAGTCTTCAGGAACCAACGTTGTGACGCTGCCATCAAATACTCACAGAAAAATCCACAAGTTAATACACACGCTGTCTCTACAGTTTCTCCACACTCTAAATCCTCCAGGCACTACTTACAAAAGGTTACATTGACGATCGTGTTACGTTATTTTTAAAATGTTTCCTTTTCTTAGCACAAGCACAGCTGAGAAGCTTTGATGCATGTGCTCCATAACGCGTTAAAAAATAACGCATTTAATCACACTTTTCTTTCCAAGAAAAGGGGAACTTCTGGCAATGCATGATTTCCTGGTACACCGATTACATTGATGTACACATCAGAGCTACAAAAAGGTAACAGTCGGAAGAAAGCGCGTTGCTACGACTGATTGGAGGAAAATTTCATTTCAAAAGACTACCCGACGGAAGCCTTGATAAAAGCATGGTTTTGTGCACATATATATATACAGTGGGATGCAAAAGTTTGGGCAACCTTGTTAATAGTCATTATTTTCCTGTATAAATCGTTGGTTGTTATGATAAAAAATGTCAGTTAAATATATCACATAGGAGACACACACAGTGATATTTGAGAAGTGAAATGAAGTTTATTGGATTTACAGAAAGTGTGCAATAATTGTTCAAACAAAATCAGGCAGGTGCATACATTTGGGCACCACAAAAAAGAAATTAAATCAATATTTAGTAGATCCGCCTTTTGCAGAAATTACAGCCTCTAAACGCTTCCTGTAGGTTCCAATGAGAGTCTGGATTGTGGTTGAAGGTATTTTGGACCATTCCTCTTTACAAAACATCTCTAGTTCATTCAGGTTTGATGGCTTCCAAGCATGGACAGCTCTCTTTAACTCACACCACAGATTTTCAATTATATTCAGGTCTGGGGACTGAGATGGCCATTCCAGAACGTTGTACTTGTTCCTCTGCATGAATGCCTTAGTGGATTTTGAGCAGTGTTTCGGGTCATTGTCTTGTTGAAAGATCCAGCCCCGGCGCAGCTTCAGCTTTGTCACTGATTCCTGGACATTGGTCTCCAGAATCTGCTGATACTGAGTGGAATCCATGCGTCCCTCAACTTTGACAAGATTCCCAGTCCCTGCACTGGCCACACAGCCCCACAGCATGATGGAACCACCACCATATTTTACTGTAGGTAGCAGGTGTTTTCTTGCAATGCTGTGTTCTTTTTCCTCCATGCATAATGCCCCTTGTTATGCCCAAATAACTCAATTTTAGTTTCATCAGTCCACAGCACCTTATTCCAAAATGAAGCTGGCTTGTCCAAATGTGCTTGAGCATACCTCAAGCAGCTCTGTTTGTGCTGTGGGCTTCCTCTGCATCACTCTCGCATACAGCATCTCCTTGTGTAAAGTGCGCAGAATGGTTGAACGATGCACAGTGACTCCATCTGCTGCAAGATGATGTTGTAGGTCTTTGGTGCTGGTCTGTGGGTTGACTCTGACTGTTCTCACCATTCGTCGCTTCTGTCTATCCGAAATCTTTCTTGGTCTGCCACTTGAGCCTTAACTTGAACTGAGCCTGTGGTCTTCCATTTCCTCAATATGTTCCTAACTGTGGAAACAGACAGCTTAAATCTCTGGGACAGCTTTCTGTATCCTTCCCTAAACCATGATGGTGAACAATCTTTGTCTTCAGGTCATTTGAGAGTTGTTTTGTGACCCCCATGTTGCTACTCTTCAGAGAAAATTAAAGGAGGAGGGAAACTTACAATTGACCCCCTTAAATACTCTTTCTCATTATAGGATTCACCTGTGTATGTAGGTCAGGGGTCACTGAGCTTACCAAGCCAATTTGAGTTCCAATAATTAGTTCTAAAAGTTTTGGAATCAATAAAATGACAACGGTGCCCAAATTTATGCACCTGCCTGATTTTGTTTGAACAATTATTGCACACTTTCTGTAAATCCAATAAACTTCATTTCACTTCTCAAATATCACTGTGTGTGTCTCCTATATGATATATTTAACTGACATTTTTTATCGAAACAACCAATGATTTATACAGGAAAATAATGACTATTAACAAGGTTGCCCAAACTTTTGCATCTCACTGTAAGTATATATATGTGGATGTATATGTATATATACTGTATATATATATATATATGTGGATGTATATGTATATATACTGTATATATATATATATGTTTATATATATATATATATATATATATATATATATATATATATATATATATATATATATATATATATATATATATATATATGACAGCAACACTCATGACAATGACAATCATGTTACGTTATTATTAAAATGTTTCCTTTGCTTTTTCATTACTTCTTTAACACACTACTTCTCTCATGGTGGTATTTTGCTATATATATATATATATATATATATACTGCTCAAAAAATTAAAGGAACACTTTGAAAACACATCAGATCTCAATGGGAAAAAGAAATCCTCCTGGATATATATACTGATATAGACTGGGTAATGTGTTAGGAACGAAAGGATGCCACATTGTTTGATGGAAATGAAAATGATCAACCTACAGAGCCCTGAATTCAAAGACGCCCCAAAAATCAGAGTGAAAAAATTATGTGGCAGGCTAGTCCATTTTGCCAAAATTTAATTGCAGCAACTCAAAATTGTATGCAGCACTTTGTATGGCCCCTGTGTTCTTGTATACATGCCTGACAACATCGGGCATGCTTCCAATGAGATGACAGATGGTGTTGTGGGGGATCTCCTCCCAGATCTGGACCAGGGCATCACTGAGCTCCTGGACAGTCTGAGGTGCAACCTGGTAGCATTGGATGGACCAAAACATAATGTCCCAGAAGTGTTCTATTGGATTTAGGTCAGGAAAGTGTGGTGGCCAGTCAATGGTATCAATTCCTTCATCCTCCAGGAACTGCCTGCATACTCTCACCATTTGAGGCCAGGAATTGTCGTGCACCAGGAGCCACTGTACCAGCATAGGGTCTGACAATGGGTCCAAGGATTTCATCCTGATACCTAATGGCAGCCAAGGTGCCTTTGTCAAGCCTGTAGCGGTCTGTGTGACCCTCCATGGATATGCCTCCCCAGACAATCATTAACCCACTACCAAACTGCTCATGCTGAATGATGTTACAGGCAGCATAATGTTCTCCATGGCTTCTCCAGACCCTTTCACTTCTGTCACGTGCTCAGGGTGAACCTGCTCTGTAAAAAGCACAGGGCACCAGTAGTGCATCTGCCAATTCTGGTATTCTATGGCGAATGCCTATCGAGCTGCATGCTGCTGGGCAGTGAGCTCAGGGCCCATTAGAAGACATGGGGCCCTTGGGTCCCCCTCATGAAGTCTTTCTGGTTGTTTGGTCAGAGACATTCACACCAGTGGCCTGCTGGAAGTCATTTTGTAGGGCTCTGGCAGTGCTCATCCTGTTCCTCCTTGCCCAAAGGAGCAGATACTGGTCCTGCTGATGGGTTATGGACCTTCTATGGCACTCTCCAGCTCTCCTAGAGTAACTGCTTATCTCCTAGAATCTCCTCCATGCCCTTGAGACTGTGCAGGGAGACACAGCAAACCTTCTGGCAATGACACGTATTGATGTGCCATCCTGGAGAAGTTGGACTACCTGTGCAACCTCTGTAGGGTCCAGGTATCGCCTCATGCTACCAGTAGTGACACTGACTGTAGCCAAATGCAAAACTAGTGAAGAAACAGTCAGAAAAGATGAGGAGGGAAAATGTCAGTGGCCTCCACCTGTTAAACCATTCCTGTTTTGGGGGTCATCTCATTGTTGCCCCTCTAGTGCATCTGTTGTTAATTTCATTAACACCACAGCAGCTGAAACTGATTAACAACCCCTCTGCTACTTAACTGACCAGATTAATATCCCATAAGTTTCATTGACTTTATGCTATACTCTGATTAAAAGTGTTCCTTTAATTCTTTTGAGCATATATATATATATATATATATATATATATATATATATATATATATATATATATATATATGAATGACCTCCAAAGAGAGCTGAGACTTTTGATCACGTGAACGTGTCTGCATAAAGTGGCGTCTCCTGCCCTACAAAACTCGAGCAGCTGGCGCGCGCGCATAGCTGTGCCGGCCTTTGAGACGCTGACTGCGCTTCTGCCTTAAGTCAAAGTGAGCATTTTAAATTTTTTTCATCCTCCCCCTGAGCTATAGCCCAGACAAGTGCAAACACGGCATCCCTTTTCTACACCACGGCAAAATAATATTAAGACGCTTCGCAATTTCTTTTGCACGTATACGATTATGAGGTCGTCAGCTCGGATTATGAAGACACGCACAGGAGTGCAGGACCGACAGCGCCATCACAGCCGATTAATGGCTAGGACGTCTCACCAGTCTACACAAGACCCACTGCGACTGTCCCCAAAAGGCGCTCATATCGTCAGCGAAGACATCTCTATACTATATAAAAGAAAAAGGCAACTTTCCTTTCTTTACACCTTTTTTTCCTTTTATCCCAAACCAATATCTTTCTCTCTTAACACTGCAGAGGACACAAAACTAATTTTCTTTAATTGCTGGTAATGCCGGTAAGGCACATTACAAGAGGCAGAAATTTGGACGTTCACATAGAAAATGCAATTTCTATACCACAGCCATCGTGTAGCGCCTTTCAAAAGGGATCTACTACCGACAGATGATCCATATACGTTTTAGCTGCTGTTAGTATTACTTACCTGTTGTGTTACACTGTCTTTAAAATGTAGTTTACCCGAAACCACTCCAGTAGTGCTCAATGTAGCTTTACTTCTTAAAAACGTTAATATTTTACTGTTTAATAACTTAGAGACTACATTTTATTATTTTTCCCTTGCACTCAGTGACCAAAGCTATACACACACATATACTGTATATACACATATATATATACCTGTGTGTATGTTTGTATGTATGTGTATATATATATATATATATATATATATATATATATATATATATATATATATATTTATATAAATATATCTATAATTTGTGTGTGTGTATGTATGATGTACATAGGTATATATATATATACAGTATATGTGTATATGTATATATATATATATATACACATATATGTATATATATATATATATATATATATATATATATATATATATATATATGTACAGTGGTGTGAAAAACTATTTGCCCCCTTCCTGATTTCTTATTCTTTTGCATGTTTGTCACACAAAATGTTGCTGATCATCAAACACATTTAACCATTAGTCAAATATAACACAAGTAAACACAAAATGCAGTTTTTAAATGATGTTTTTTATTATTTAGGGAGAAAAAAAAATCCAAACCTACATGGCCCTGTGTGAAAATGTAATTGCCCCCCGAACCTAATAACTGGTTGGGCCACCCTTAGCAGCAATAACTGCAATCAAGCGTTTGCGATAACTTGCAATGAGTCTTTTACAGCACTCTGGAGGAATTTTGGCCCACTCATCTTTGCAGAATTGTTGTAATTCAGCTTTATTTGAGGGTTTTCTAGCATGAACCGCCTTTTTAAGGTCATGCCATAGCATCTCAGTTGGATTCAGGTCAGGACTTTGACTAGGCCACTCCAAAGTCTTCATTTTGTTTTTCTTCAGCCATTCAGAGGTGGATTTGCTGGTGTGTTTTGGGTCATTGTCCTGTTGCAGCACCCAGATCGCTTCAGCTTGAGTTGACGAACAGATGGCCTGACATTCTCCTTCAGGATTTTTTGGTAGACAGTAGAATTCATGGTTCCATCTATCACAGCAAGCCTTCCAGGTCCTGAAGCAGCAAAACAACCCCAGACCATCACACTACCACCACCATATTTTACTGTTGGTATGATGTTCTTTTCTGAAATGCTGTGTTCCTTTTACGCCAGATGTAACGGGACATTTGCCTTC